>NC_054474.1:136154557-136486224 GCF_017639515.1 Carcharodon carcharias | reverse complement strand
GTTAAGAACAATGGTGAATCTATCAGCACTCACTGTTATTGAGGAGTAAATGGAATAGCAACTTCTGGAGTCCGCTCAACCGCAGAGAAATGCTGAAATCAGGAAGTTGTTGTCCACCATTGCTCTGCAGTGCCCTCGAAAGTTTCACTATAGTGGTATCTTGCCAAGATACTCAGCATTCAAATGCATGAAGGGCATCAAGTTGCTGTACATGTGATGATTGATAGCCACCAAACATGCAAGTACAAGTTAGGCCCTGTCTATTTAAGCATCAATGATTTTTTGAACAGTTTTAATTACTGTTAAGCAACTCCTCTGGCACTAAAATGTTACTTTTATAAGTGTGGAGACTCATTCCTTCAGTTTTTAATCATTGCTGGGGATTCCAGAAGCAAAAAAATGTATCTTTTTTTTACTGTTTCATTTTTGTATCCTTTATCCCTCTTCATCAAACCCTTTCCCAGCTCTTTGTTTTGCTTTCTTTGCATGATTTTGCATTGAACTAAATATTGTAACTTACACATCTGGTTTAGATTGAATGGCCGGGATTTTCCAGTCCCGCCCGCAGCAGGCATAATGGCGAGCAGGAGGGGAAGAAAATTGCAGGAGTGAGAAAATCACTTTCCCATCAGCATTAAAAAAGGTTGCAATCATCTGCTCCCACCCTCAATGGGGATGAGCATTTCCTGCTGTACCATGTCAGGGAAGTCATTTTAATACTTTAGAATGTCAAGAATGGTCATTATCAAGGCAGCTCAGCAAAATCATGCCCCCATGCTGGATCAAAAGGCCACGCCAGCGACTATTTAGACCGGTGTGATTCACCACATTTAAGCGAAGTGCACCTAGTGGCCTGCACTTCACTCGTGACTTCGAGGTTTGTTTACCTACCTTGCATGGCACCTTGGTCTCCACACCAGTTTCACAGGCAACACCACTTTGCTTTCAAGAGGGCGGGGTTACGGAGGCAAGAATCTATATACCAGACCAGCGGTAAGGCGGGGGTGGATTTTAATGTGCTGCAGGGCAAAGGTTCTAGCTGGAGGTGGGGAGGAGGCAAGACAGAGGCAAGGCGGGAAGCTGGACAAGGGCAGGGCAAGGGCTTGATACAGGGGAGGGGGACGACTGCGGAAGGTTGCACTCAGAAACATGGCTGGGGAGGGGGTGGCAGTTGGGGGGTTGGGGGTGAAATGTCCTCTGGACCAGAATTGGGAGACAGTCTTTTGCAGAAGGAGATAAGCAAGTTGGGGCCAGAACGTAGAGAGAGTCTCTTTCAGAAGGACAGTAGCGAGTCAGGCGAGAGTGGGAGGATTACAAACTGAAGAAATGCATCAGTTCACATTGCTGAGCTTCCAAAGATAGTCCTTGTCCCAGTCCAGGGAGGATGAGGGCATAAATATGAAAGCAAAATTCTGCAGATGCTGGAAATCTGAAACAAAAACATAAAATGCTGGAAAAACTCAGCAGGTCTGACAGCATCTGTGGAGAGAAAGACAGAGTTAACGTTTCAAGTCCATATCAGCTCTGAAGAAGAGTCATATGGACTTGAAACCATAACTCTGTCTTTCTCTCCACTGTTGCTGTTAGAGGATGAGGGCATGTCAGTCTGCTGTCAATTCTGCCCAGCATAGTGTGCACAAGGCGTGGTCATCACCTCATGCATGGCGGTCCGGAGGTTTCTGGCATAGTACTCGGCCGCAGGTGGTACAGTCACAGTCAAGGATAGCATCTGCAGCCTGTAGATGAGGAACAGGTAATGCAGGGGCTGGCACTCGATGGTCTCATGGGGCGGTCCCAATATGTGATGGTACAGTAGGCCTCAAGATGGGGAGGGGTAAGGTCAACATAGGACACAGGCACATCCGTCTCAAACAACTCAGGGGGTAACACGGGGATACCAACCAATCAGATCGAGGATTACAGGGGGAGGCTGAGAGTAGTAGGAAGGAGGGAAGCCTGAATGTTACAGTCCTCTCGTACGATGGGAGGGATTTCCACGGTCACACAGGGAGGGTCGAAGCTGGCCTGGAAATAAAACCTGAGGACCACCATCTTGGAACCTCAAGCAATGGTGCAGCAGAAAGTGAAACTAAGATAAACGCTGCTGGGAGGGCTGTTAGGGCTTTTGGGAGGAGTGGATCTCAGCACTGGTGGGGTCGATGAAAAGCGCACCCATCTGGAATCTGTATTACCACATGAGGAGGGATGTACAGCGGAGACATATTAGGAGCAAATCAATAACTAAAGAGGCAATCTGGAGCCTTCAATATAATAGCACATTCATGCGAGATTAATTCCAACGCATTCCAATCATCGATCTCCCTGCAATAACCCATTGTACCAATCATGGTAATTCCCCAGTGTGATAATGGCTCCAAATACAAGAGGGCAGCTGGACAAACAGGAGAAGCTTCTTGGAAACCTCACCTCAGAACATTGGAACTGCCAGGTTCAGAGATGGGAACTCCCAGGCTACCTAAAAGAGCCTCATCCCCTCACAGAGCATGTGCCCTCATGTATATACCAAAGGATGTAGCTATGGAGTCCACTGAATGAGTAATTTATCGCCTTGAAAAAATGCAGGACATCCAAGCTCTGTCCAAATCCACCTCATAGCAGTTGGTTCACTGAAATGGGGCCGGGGTGGAGGGAAGCATGCTGTGACACTGAGAGCGGTCATTGCAATGCTCAGGATTGTATTGGCTAATAGGTGCCTAGATGGTAGCCAAGCCCTTGAACCCATAGGCACTCATGAGTCAGTGACAGAAAGGGAAACTTTGGGCCCTGATGCTCAGTCATATCTTTCTTTCAATGTTCCTACAGAGAGGAAACCTTCAGGAAGATAGAGGGTGCATTTAATGTTGCCCGCGTCGTCGCATGTATGCAGAAGGAAAGGTGGAGAAGAACGCTATGGTGGCATCAGGTTTGTCAAATGGACGAGCTTCACCCTGAATGCCAAAGGGCAGCAGGACCCCCTCTGGACCCGAGGATGAGGCTCACAGAAACATTGCGCCTAGTCGCCTCTCAAGACTGAAGGTGTACAGAAGACGCATGTCCTTTCTGCAGCTGAGTGAAAGACAGTGGGCAGAATCATCCCAGATTTGCACTAAGTGCGGTAGCAGGCAGGTAAAAAGCCATTTTACGCTCCGGCCACGATGACGGGTTTTCACGCCGTATCGTCCCAAAACTGCAACATTACTTATGCGTTCCCAGGACACACAGCATTTCCGTGGTGGGCAGGCTCTCATTTGCCCGCCACGCCTTGCCGCTTCATCATGCCAGGCAACTCATTTAAAGCACAGTCGCACTCAGTGCTTCCAGCCCAGAACTGCAGCAAACAAGACATGGCCCCAAAAGGCAAGATGACTGCAGCCCTCAAGTGCCTTTTGGAGACTATGGAGGCCTGCTGTGATTTCCTCTACCCCTTCTCTGGCTGCAGGAGGGGCAGCCATATTACCACCCCAGCTTGGTAGGCGATGGCAGTGGTGATCAGTGCCAATGCTGCACAGAAGATGTTGGCCATCCAATGCAGTTAGAGGATGAATGATTGCATCCATGCAGCCAAAGTATGGCAACCATCTCATTACTCGATACTCACATACTCAAGCCCATCACACATTCACTGGCATCTCATTCACTGCCAGCTCAAGGGACATTATCACCCTTCTCTTACACAGACCTTCACATGTCCATCTGGCCTCATCTCCTCTGGAGACTGCCTCCTCAGCCCTCACCATCTTGAGGCCACTTGCACAGATCAACATGTGCCCCCACACACACCCTGGGACACCCTCCTTCCCCCGTACAGCCCTCGCCCTGCAGCCTCTTCCTTTGCCCGAAGCCACTTCACCCCCTTCTGCAAGAACTTGCCCCGCAGCCGTTGAAAAGCCACCGAATCACAAGCCGCCAGCGGATGCATATTTAATGAGGCAGACAATCGGGCATCAAATTGCGCAATTGCAGTTGGTGGGGAATAAGCTGCCTTTGCCAACTGCCACTGCACTTAGTCCGTGGAGGAGAAATCTCCTCTTTTGGTCTTCTTCAACCCAATTGGTTAAGGAGCTACACCATTGCTTACCCAATTCATATAGATCGCAGATCTTCCATGGAGGACGTTGTGCTGTTTAGAGTCTCTAATTACCACTTGCAGCAGTGTAAATTTCTACAAAAATTCTTTGGTCAAGTGTAAGGGTAGCAATGATTGTTTGGCAATAACCGCAAAATCTGAGCCAATGACTTGATTTTGTGTTACTTATTATGAAGGAATAATTGATGTTTTTGGCAGTTAATAGTTATGCTGTGATATTGTCATCATCATCATGAATTCAATGCACAGACAGGCTGGTTGGAATGCACATCATGAAATAAGTGGAGAAAATCTTCATTTTAATCATGATAAATACAGATTATGAGAAAGATTTATTCATTATGAGTGGCAGAGAGAATTAACTTAATGGAGGGCACTTTTAAAATGTTTATGTCTAGGTTTAATAAATGGCACATAGAGTACAAGAAACAGAGGTGATGACTAATTTGAACAAGGCAGTGGTTGGCCTTTGGTTATAGTACTTTGTGCCGTTTTAGCAGTCCCATTATAGAGAGGATATCAACAAAGCAATAGAGGCAAAACCAGATCATGTGCTGATGAGAAACTACTGTTATGAGGGGAAGCCTGAGGTCCTTGAATAATGAAGCAGAGAAAAAGAGATTTCATAGTTGCTTTAAAATTATGAAGGGTTTGATATGGTGAATACCGTAAGGAAAGTCCAGTAGGTTGAAAATCAGTGACAAGGGATCATTGATTCAAAATTGTCATTAAGGGGAGTGTTGTCAGTGGATGGAAAGCGTTGTCACAGGAAGTCCATTGCATCCTTTGAGGGAAATGTGAAAAAAAACAATTGCAGCAGAGGAAGCCAAAGGGCTTTGGGGAGAGAACTGAGTAGTGGGATTACTTCTAGATAGATTTACCAAGGATATATTATGGTCATGTTGGGCAATATGCTTTTCGCACACATGCATACACATTCATCAAGCAGTGCATGGAAGTCAATAAAAATACAAGTTTCACAAAAATAACCCATCACAGTTATACATTCACCCTGTGTGTCATTTAAAGGTTCACATCTGCATGGGTTCAAAGGTCGGATCATCATCAACAACAACAACTTGCATTTATATAGCAACTTTAATGTAATAAAATTGCCCAAAGTGCTTCATGGGGACATATTAAAACAAAACAGGACCCCAAGACACATTTGGGAATATTCGGCCTGATGACGAAAACTTGGTCAAAGAGAGGTTTTAAGGAGTGTCTTTAAGAAGGAAAGACAGGCAGGCAGAGAGGATAGAGAAGGAATTCCAGAGCTTAGGGCATTGCCAACAACTTTGGCATAACAACCGATTGTGGTGAGATTAAAATCAGGGATGTTCAAGCAGCCAGAATTAGCGGGCACAGATATCTCCGAGGATTGCGGTACTGGAGGAGATTACAAAAATAGGGAGGGACAAAATCATGGAGAGACTTGAAAACAAGGATGATAATTTTAAGAATGAAGTGTTGATTAACTGGAAGCCAATGCCAAACAAAAGAGTTCACCAAGCCAGTCTGCCAGATAGAAGCTCTATTTAGTTTCTAAGCCATGCTTCAACTGACCTGAAAGAATTTAATATTGGATAGTCAAAGCAGAAAAGGAGGAAAATACTTGTGGTAGAATGACTATGCACATTCTCCAATTTCCCACCACAACTTTGGCAAAAGATCGGTGAAAGCCCTAGGGAACCAGCTGTTTTGCCATTTCTCCAGGGTTGTCATTGATCTTTTGCTAAAGTTGCACAGGAGATCAAAAGAATCCCCATGGAAATTCCAGAGATTTATTTACTGCACTGACATAACTTCACAACTTTTATCCACTTACTCTACTTTTTAATGTGTGAGTCAAGTCGAGTCTGTCTATAACACAGCCATTCAGTGCCATGGAAACAAGTTACAGATTCATGTCTCAGAATTGACACTGCATAATAACTAATACCAACGTGTTAATTGCGTGCTATAAGCTTTGTGCTAATTCTACAACAGATGTATCTCATTTCTAAACCTACTACACATTGTGGACAAATAAATACGAGCTTTGAGAGGTCATTTGTCAGGTTCAAAACCAAACAGGACATTGGATAGGGTGTGACTTGCATCCAAATGATGACAATTTATTTGGTAACAGCAATAATCTCAATAATTAATATCTCCACATCATATGGAACAGGCATGGACTTCTGATTTAAAAATCAGAATTTTGGTGTCGGTTTTGCACACTCCAGCTACCCTGTTCAAAACCAGATGAGTGGTAGATATAACTCAGTATCCTACATTGTGTCAAAGACAATGGGTAAATTTTGATCTTCACTACCTTACCAGTGAAAACAAAAAATTACCCCAATATGCCTTCTGAATGATGGGTTTATTAAAAAAAAATGGTTGAATGAATTCTAATAGCACTAAAAATGTGCTAGGTAGTATCAGTGTCCTCAGCATGGGTTCATCGAAAGTAAAAACAAGAAACCATAAATCCAATGGTTATTAAAGTTTGACTGGTGGAGTAGACCTTTTCATGCAGCAACCCTGCCAACACAGAAAAAAAAGCTACAATTGAGGAAATAGTCTCAACTTCTGAAAGGATGTATTTACCGTCCTAATTATCATGATTTATCTACATTACAGCACGTTAATCTGCTGGCCAATGTGGTACTTGTTGCTTTGCTGTTTTTAATAAAGCTTTAACCAAACTCACTTAATAGTTGCGTTTTTCTTCGAGTTCATTCAGATTGCAGTGATTTGAAAATTTAACCTTCCCTCACATGTTTGTTATGCTAAAACCTGGAGGCTCCCTTTATGAAAACGAATCACCCCCAAAGGGGAGCGAAGTTATAGAAAACATCTGTTCTGCTACTCCTAGTGTTGCAGTGTGTTGCATCCAGTGTTAAGTTTTGCAACCACCAAGTGTTCTGTGGTAACTATAAAGTTACCTTTGTAAATAAAGGTGCCTATCGTTGCATAACAATTTGTAGAGATAGATTTGGAAAGGTTACTAATTTCAGCTGTATGTGGGCTGTGAATTTATTTGCCAACACTGATCCAGTTTTTACATTTAACTGAATAATCTTGCTGGCACTTGCAAGTACAAGCTTTCATTTTTTTTCAAAATATATCCCTCCCTCATCATAACATAGCTCTTAGGAGCCAAACGTTCTATTATCACAAGTTGCTTGCTATAACAAATCACCCACAATACTGTAAACAAAAAGTAAAAAACACTGAATAGGTCTGGAGCTAAAGCCCAGTAGCTCCACAACAGAGATAGTATTATCAAAGAGCATTATAAATATGGGGCAGCCATACAACTTGGTTTGTATTTTATTATCGATGAATCTCATATCAGAGATGAAGATGCTGGCAAAAGGCAAATTGTACACAACAACTTATAATTAATACAACCTGTCATCACAGCCAAGTGCATGAGTTGATATTTTTGCACCAAATAGCAGACGCAATGACCTCAAAATGCTCCATCCTTGTGTAAGTATTGCTGTATGTTGCTTTTGAAAAAAAAACAAAAGATTGTGTTGCCTTGCCTTCAGAAACTCAATAAAATATTTATTTTTCCATATGGAAAATGTATGCAGTCCATCTGTGTTTTTTTTGAGAATATAAGGATGTCACCATTTTGACCTCTTCTTTGGAGGCAATGATTGTAATAATGGACAGGAAGTCCTTGTTGCAAACAAATCCTTGACTGGAAATGGTCATTTGAGCTGCTGAATTATTTTTTCATGTACAAGTGCATAAATAAAGTTTGGTAATGAAGAAGTAGAGGAAATCATTACAGCACTTCCTATTTCCCAATGAAAGTGCTTGCAACAGGATCTTCCTGTCCTCAGCTCTATAACCACCTCTCAACAAGGTACAATAACTAATGACCTAATTAAACAAAAAAGGTCAAATGAATTGTATGCATGTTTAGCTTGAATAATATTACTCAGCTGGACAAAAAACAGTTGTCACACCGGTACCTGCATGACGGGTATTATAAATCTTTAAACCTATTTTTAAAGGCTACATTTTTAAAAAGACTGGAACTCAAGATGGCTCTGAGGATGACCAGACAATGTTGTGGATTGAATTGTCTTATCTCTCAACAGGACAAAGTTAACATTTGATTTGGTTATGACTCACTGTGGTTTTGACCAGGAGACAAACAAAGTCCTTTGACACTTT
This sequence comes from Carcharodon carcharias, assembly GCF_017639515.1. Taxonomy (NCBI): domain Eukaryota; kingdom Metazoa; phylum Chordata; class Chondrichthyes; order Lamniformes; family Lamnidae; genus Carcharodon; species Carcharodon carcharias. The sequence continues at coordinate 136,477,955 of NC_054474.1, read as the reverse complement.
AACTGTGAAAATATAGATTTGCTTGTCAAAAGCAAAATGTTTTGGGTACCTAAAACCACAGAAGGATAACAGACTGCTGTTGAATTACCACAATACCTTATTTGGACCATGACTGGACACGTGTTACAAGGTCACATGGGTTAGGAGGCCATCTTTTCTCCATGCTAAAAGATATAGCAGAAAATCAATTTTTTTCCGGAGGGAATTCCATCAGAGAGGGGGTCCCGCAAGCAAAGCCATTTGACTGTTGCAGTCAACTAAGCAGCAAAAGAGCCTAACTATAGTGCCTAGAAAGAGAACTGTTCCATCTTCAAGCACATCTGAGAACTTAACCTCCTCTCAGATCAACTATAGGAACCATCGCATGAGAAGCCTCTGCATTTTCAAGACCTCCACTCTCAGCCAAAGTAATAACTCGACTGAGAAACATTAGGCCTGCACCGAAATAGAGACTGAGTTAAATTTCATTTTTCTAATTACTGTTTTATCTTCATCCGTACCTAATGTCTGCATGTCTATGATAGTGTGAGTGAGTCATGTGAGTGAGGTGTCACATTTCCATTAATCTCAGGGGTAAGTATGTGAGAAATAAAGTAACCTTCTTCATTTTTAATACATAGAAGCTAGAAGAATCACTCAGAGGTTAAGAAAATACACACATCCAGATACTAATATATTTGATCATGGGCAAGCAAAAGGAAACAGCGAAAAATTGTCCGTGACACAGTGGAACTCTTAAAAGTAACAAAGTTCCTTCATTTCCAGATTTGAACAAATAATATTCTTTATGAGAATATGTCAGGGGGTAAATGGAAAGAGATAAATCAGTGACATAAGCTAAACAGATTTTATGATCAAATGACTGAATTGTGTGCCATGAGCAGTTGCCCAGGTGCTTTAAAGGGTATAGGCTTCATCTGTGCCATGCAAACTGTGAAAGCTCCATGTTCGACCCCTATTTGTGTATTGAGTTAGCTGATTTCAGCCAAGGTTGCAGTCTGGACACTACAATTAATATCTGTAATCTTGGACCAGGGAGAGGACAAATCTGCCAAGGTTCCTTTTATGAACTGGCCGGAAAGTGTGCACATATGAATGCAACCGGATCCAGCTGCGATATCTTTCTGGGCTGGCACATGGAATATGACTACTTGGGCAAGATACTGGATATAGGTGGGGTAAATGAATTAATTTCCCAGCAAAGGTCATTACCTTCAGACCGAAAACAGGAGAGAACTGAAAATAAAAGGGCATTATATTCTGTGGTCTTCATGCAGTAGCAATGTTTCAGTACTACAAAATGAATTCATTCAGGTAGATGCTAAAACAGCTAGTACTTTGGCCAATGATCTTCATGTAAATTAAAAATTAAAAATGGTCAACCATTTGCAGTTAAATCTTTGAACTCTTGAAATATAATTTCCAAAAAGCAAGATTTAACTTCTCTGAGGATGTTAGGTTTGGAAATAGTTTTGTATTTTTCTCATTCCATTGACAAGAAGTAAATGGAGGTAAATCTGTAAGTATTTTTGAAAACCGTCCTTTTAATGACCTTCTTTAGCCAAAAGGACATGACAGACTATTGAATAATCTATGCTGTCAAGATTGTACCAATGCTGCACAGGAGATGCACTTGTAAGCTCTGATATGATTCTGTGCCAATTTTCTGTCTTTCATTTCTTCCCCCTCCCAACATGGAATACTCAGACAGTGAAAGATGTTCCATTTTACAACCTGGGCTCAAGCCAGTTAACTTCTTTCAACCAGAGTAGTCAGACTCTAAGATCTGTCACGTCTGGGATTTGTTTACAGGCTGTTTAAATACATCACTAATACTCTACAGCTAGAGTTGCTAGCATGGAGTGAACATTTGTCTTTGCTGATCTGAACCAATTGTTTCTTAAAAGTAAAATAGAACAAGATAGTCATGTTCAGTTTTAAAGAATGAGAAGTTATGTAAAAAAAGGACTTTCCTAATTTATAATGTCTATCATTTTTAAAGGAGATGTGTCCAACTAATTGCCTCTGAGCTTCTGCGAGTATTTGAGTAAATGTGACAACCATTATCCACCAACAGTGTCCCACGAACAATGCACAAGGCAGAAGTGGTATTTGGTTGAAGAAGTAACGTTGGCCAGAACAGTGAAAGAGTTATCTGCTCATTTTCAAAAATACCCTGGGACTTTGAATGTTGTCCTGAACTGCTGGACCAAGCAGGCAAAACCTTGGTTTGACCTATTATCTGAAGGATAGATCTCAAGTCCTGCAGTAGAACTCAAACTCACCATATTGCTAAATAATACTTACATCAGGTTTAATATTTTTTTTCATGGAAGAAAATGTATTACTGTCTTAAGATTTAAGCAATATTGTCTGGTAAAATGACATCATCAATATCAGCACCCACAATGACTTCAAGTTAAAGCAAGTCCATCAAAATTCTCTTAAAGAGCCATTGTTTTAATTAATCAATAATTCCAACAATTACAATGAACGATGGTTAATATTTAGGCTAAAGAGTGAGTGCTGATGTCAGTTGAAGGAACTAGCTTATGTGAATTCCAAAGTCAGTCAGTCAGTCCTGTCTTCACACTGAGAACACCTTCATGCTAAATAGCATAAATTCAGAAACCATCAAGAGACTCAAAATTGGGAATCCATGTGAGCCAACAGCAGTAGCAGAATTGCATTCCACCATAATCTCTAACCTCATGAATCGGCATATCCCACGCTCTACCATTACCACCAAACCAGAGATCAACGCTGATTTAATGAGGGGTGTAGAAGGGCATGTCGGGGGCAGCACTGAGCAGACTAATAAATGAAGTGCCATCCTGGTGAAGCTACAACACAAAACCGCAGCAGCAGGCTACAGTCAGAGCTGAGTAATCTGAAAACCAACAGATCAGATAAAAGCACTGCGGTTATCGACATCCACTAGTGAATGGTGGCAATCATTTAAATAACCAGCAAAAGGTGGAAGTCCCATGAACATCCCCATCTTCAGTGATGGCAGAGCCCAGCCCACCAGTGCAAAAGATAAGGCTGAAGTGTTTGCAACCAGCTTCAGACAAACTGCAGCTGGGATGATCCATCTCAGCCTCCTTCTGAGGTACCCACCATCACAGGTGCCAGGCTTCAGTCAATTAAGACTCACTGCATGTGATATCAAGAAACAGCTTATCAAACTGGATAGAGACTATGGGACCTGACAGCATCCCCTCTGTGGCACTAAAAACTTCTGTTCCAAAACTAGCTGCACCTCTTGCTAAGCTGTTATTGTACAACTACAACATTAACATCTACCAAAGGAGAAAACTGTCTAAGTATGTCCTGCCCACAAAAAGCAGGACAAATCCAGTCAAGTCAATTACCATCACATCAGATTACTCTGGGTCATCAGCAAAGTGATGGAAGTTCTCGTCAAAAGTGTTACCAAGTGGCACATACTCACAATTAACCTGTTTGCTGATGCTCAATTTGAATTGCACTGGGACTACTTAGCTCCTAAATTCATTACGTGGTAAAGTTTCATTCATAACTCCTCAGATAATGAAGCAATCCTTGTCTGCATGCAGCAAGATCTGGACAACATTCAGGTTTGAGCTGAGAAGTGACAAGTAACATTCACATCCTGCCAGGTAATAACCCTCTCCAATATGAGAGAATCGAACCACTTCCCCTTGATGCTCAATGGGATTACTATTGCAGAAACCTCGCCCAACAACATCCTTGCGGTCATCATTGATCAGAAACTTAACTGCATGAGTCATATTTTAGGGGAAGCTAAGTGGTATTTCCTCACAAATAACCTGCTCACCAATTCTCAGTTCGAATTCCACCAAGACTACTTGGCTCCAGACCTCATTACAGTGTAAAGCTTTTACAAGAATCCAAAGATCAGGTCAGAGGTCAGATATTCTGTGGCAAACAATTCACCTCCTGACTATCAAAAGCCTTTCCACAATCTACAAAGCACTAGTCAGGAGTGTGATGGGATACTCTACACTTGTCTGGATGAGTGCAGTTCCAACAGCACTATCCTGGACAAAGCAGCCCACTTGATCAGGATTGCATCCACCACCTTAAAAATTCAATCCCTCCACCACCAGCACATTGTTGATCCAGTGTGTACCATCTACAAGATGCACTGCAGCAACTCACTAAAGCCACTTCAACAGCATCTTCCAAACCAACAACCTTTGCCACCTAAAAGTGCAAGGGCAACAGACACATGGGGACATCATCACCTGTAAGTTCCCCTCCAAGACAGCATCCTGAATTTTAAATATATTACCATTCCAGCGTAACTGGGTCAAAATCCCAAAATTTCTGACTTAACAGCTCCGTGGGTGTACCAAGACCACATGGACTGCAGTGGTTCAAGAGGGGGCTCACCATCATCTTCTCAAGGACAAAAAGGGGTGGGCAATAAATGCTGGCCTTGCTAGTGACTCATGTCGCATAAACCAATAAAAGTCCTGCTTTGTCACACATTGCATACATTTCAGCACACATTTATTTTACAACTAGACCTTCCTCTCGTGTATTTCTGTCCTGAATTCCTATCGTATGGTAATACTTCTGTCTTTCTTTGTGGTCCCTTCTACCAACTCCACTGAGTGAAAAGGATAGCTCTCACTGACATGGCCAAACTACTTTGAATATTAGGGGGATGTCCTTCTCCTCTGAAAACTTGGTCCATTACACATTCACTGCTCTTATGCAGCCACCTCACTGAAACGAGTTTTAGCCTCATTTAACCATTTTACACTGCTATTCGGAACTCCATGTCTGGATTCTCAGACTTTTCAAAATTGATAACTATTAAGTGGCTCAATGGCTGCTTGAGAAGACCATAATAATCGTTATTGTTTAATTACTGTGTTTCACTGTTACTTTTTCATCTTTGCTTACAAATTCAAATACTTTAGACTTGTCTCTTAGGAATGCCATGCACTCTGCTGATTTAGATAAAATATACAGCACAAAAACAGACCATTTGGCCTCTATTCTTTCCTCTCTCATTCACTTATCTAGCTTCCCTTTAAATGCCTCTAAGCTGTTCACCTCAGCCACTCCATGTGGTAGTACATTCCATGTTCTCATCATGATTTGTGTAAAGAAGTTTCTCCTGAATTCCTTACCGGATTTTTTTGTGTCTATTTTATATTTATGATCCCTAGTTTTGGACTCCCCCACAAATGAAAACATTTCTCTATGTCGAGTTTATCAAACCCTAGTTTGTTGGTTTGGAAGGTGCCTAGTCAACAACACCTACATTTCATGAAAGAATAAATTCTTAAAAAGGGGTGGGCTCCACTTCAACCGGGGTGGGGCCTTTGTCCTAGTGGAAAGGGTAAATGTGGAGGTGGTGAAGGCTTTAATTCAGTAAAATGGAGGGAGAGATCTATGAGAAACATAAGCAGGCTATTTGTAAACAAAATAGGGAAGGAGAGCAAAGGAAAGAATAAAGCATGTGAGAACATCGATGGCAAGGGAGTAAATAGAATAGTAGAACAGGAGTATAAAAAATGATTAAACGTAGGGCTGAATTGCACAACCCCACCATCCTTTCCCCACACCCCCCCCAACTCTGCCCCACCTCCACCAGTGTATTTTAAGGTGGGGATGCTTGTAAAATAAAACAGGTGGCCTGCCTGCCACCTTCCTGCCCACTCATATGACAGTGAAGGGGAAGTCATCTGCTAGCCGACTCACCCTGACGCCTATTGAGGCCCTTAAGTGGCAAACTGATGGCCACTTAAGGGTCATATTCTGACTCCACTGCTATAATATGTATGGCAGAAGAAGGTGCAAGCAAGTGGGCAGACTGGTGGCTTCCACTGCTCAGGCTGCTGTTGGGCAGGAGGGGGAATGGGCAAGGAATACATCTTGCTATAAAATCTAGCCTGTAAAGTGAGAGGAAATCCTATTAAGAACAAGTTAAAATGTTTGTTCAGCAGTGCAAACAATGGGCTGGATTATACGCTGAGAGTGTGTTCCCTGAAGCCCAGAGTAAATGTCATAGGTCAGCCTGCCTTCGTGTGGTCATCTTGCCTACTTTAATTTTAAGGTCGACCAGCCTTCAAGAATAATGTGGTGAGACTTTAGACCCATTCCAGGAGGAAGTCCCACCTCATACAGCCGCCAGCCAATCTGAGGCCAACAGCTCTGCAGTACCGGCAGCGCCATCAGGAATGGTGGCCACTGCTGCCGGTGATAGACCAAAAATATTGAGGAGGCATTCAGCCTCCAGTTAATTCCAGGATCTCACCTGGATCAGGTTAACAGGTCCGGGCGAGGGGGTGGGGCGGCATGTTGAACAGGGCAGCAGGAGGGTGGATGCAGGGAGGGAAAATTGGGAGGGGGGAGAGGGGGAGTGGGACCTGCAAATGGCACCGGGGACCCAGAAAGGAGAACTCCCCCCACCATCCCCTCTAACTTTCACTGGCCAGCAGCCCAGAGGGTGAAACCTGTTTGGCTGCATGTCGGGCGCAAGTCTCTCTCGCTGTCTGTTAAATTTGAGTGGCAGTAGGATGAGGCTTTTAAGCGGGTATTAATTGCCCATTTAAGGCCTCAATTAAGCTATGGGCAGGCAACCCACCCAACAACTCCCCTGCCATGAGTAGAATCTTGGCGGGGTGAGGCGGCTAACCAGCATCAGGTATGCCGGTGATGGCATACACCCTATTTTACATGCCCACCTGCTCCCTTTCCAGCTCACATGCGGCCCATAAAATTCAGCCCAATGTCCATAATAAAACAGGGGAGCTGGGTGAAATGGCCTGTTTCTGTGCTGCATCTCCAATTGATCATTGTCCCCATCTCATTATCAGTTGTTGTTCTTAAAATCAATGGACCATAATTAGCCATTCCTATGATTTTGTTGTTTTAAATGGTTTCCTACAATACTCAAAACTGAATAAACAATGGAGCCAATTTTAGTGCTGTTTCATTCTCATTAGTGCTGAGGAGCATCCAGTGATTGTTTAGGAATTGGTCTCATTGTATATGGTCAGCAAGCTACCAGGATGAAGTAGGCATACCAGGCAATCCCAGCTGTAAACTGGGTGGGAGATTATTGCCATGCAGAAGGCTTAATGGTCAATGACACAGTGCATATCCACTTTCAGATACTGCTTTGTTTTTCATTATGGGATGTGGGCATCACTGGCAAGGCCAATATTTGTTACCTATCCCCAACTGCCCTTGAACTAAGTGGCATGCTGGGCCATTTCAGAGGGCAGTTAAGAGTCAACCACATTGCTGTGGTTCTGGTGTCCATGTGTAGATCAGGCCAGGTAAGGGCGGTAGATTTCCTTCCCTAAAGGTGAACCAGGTGTGTTTTGATGACAATCAATGGTAGTTGTCATGGTCACTGTTATCGAGACTAACTTTATATTCCAGATTTATGAATAGACTTTACATTCCACCAACTATTATACTGGGATTTGAACCCATGTCCCTAGGACATTGCTTTGGGCCTCTGGATTGCTAGTCCAGTGACATTACCATCATGCCACCATCTCCCCTATTTTAGGGAGTTGCTTGAAGTTTGTCTCATTTGGACCTCAGTTCAACAATGCACCTTGTTTGACAGGAACTGACAGTCAAATGGCAAGGAACTAGGTGAGAAAAATGTTTAGTAGCTCAACAAGTTTGCCAACATGAGGCTGGCCAGTAATTCACTGGACAATGTGTGTGGATAACATACCACAAAGAGTTTCCTCTTTTCCATGACAGGGTGTATGCCAAATCCTGATGAAAAAGTTTTCACTGAACTTTACATGAATACCCATAATATAGTAAGGTACCCTTTTGGCACATTGGGCTTGTTCTTCAATCCGGAGTCGGGAACGTGCGCTAGGCTGTTTAGGTTTGGCAAAATATGAATTCTAAATCACCTTCTGGACCTCCCCAGCCTGTTAACAAGCTCTTCAAGGAGTTTAATAGGATGCTAATTGGGGGGGGGGGGGTGGGGGGAGCAAGTTTCTTGAAACCCCCACCACCCCTTCCCCTGACTTTTAAAATTTCAGCATGTCTCACATCAGAACACTGACACATTATCCAGGAGTGCTGATTTCAAAGTGTTTGTTCTCACCCCACGGCCAATTGAAAATTCAACCCATTAGCATTAAGGCCACACACCTTCCATACAACATAAGGTCCTCAGATATGTATATTCGGAATAATGTATATTCATTCATTTACGTGCAAATGGTGATATAGGGTGGACACTTGCATATCATTTTATGTGTTAACTTCCAACCTCACAGCTCTTCATCTAAAAAGAGGGAGCAAACTCAAATAGTGGGGAAGGGGGCGGGGGGGGGGATGGGGGGGGGCTTGTCATTCTTTGAAACAGAGTCAATAGGAATGTGCTGTGCTTAACAGCCTGAGACTGTAGAAAGCATGGGCGTGAGTAGAATGGAAAGCCTTTGCAAAGTTTAAAGCAAGTATAATTACTTTTCAATTATTAACATGCACATAACTTTTCATGGAGGTGGGGGTAAAGGCATTACCCATTCAGGTCAGGTCGAAAGGCTTTCACACTGCCTGCTTTTTAACATATGTTCCTCTGTTGTTTTCACAGGCAAATTCCAAGAGACAGTTCCTATGGCACCTAAGATGCCAGCATATAATGTGTAGCAATTCCAGGGACAGATGCCACAGAGTGTCCACTGACAGAGGTTCTAAGCTTTGCCGATTTGTGCTTCATGTAGTGTCAAGAAGTATTGATGAAATTCAATGTGGAGAAATGTAAAGTGCTTTACATAGGAATAACAAAAAAAAAATCAGGAAAGGATTATTATTCAAATAGAAAGAAAATACATTATGAGAGTGCAAACAATCTGAGGGTTCTAAATGACAACAAATATGAAACTCGTTTCCTTCTCCAAGTAACACAAAAAATAACACCCGTTTGAGTTCCCATATTGCAATGACAAATCTTACTGCCAAACTAAATCATGTAGATAAAAACCTTGAAAATAAACTATCAAAAAAAAGACACACTGAGAAATAAAGCTCTTATAAACCCACAGTCCAAGCGCATTTAGATATATGCTCCAAATACCCTTTAAACTCCAACTACCTGTTTTGACCTAGAACTTTCTTGATCTTAATTTCATTTAAGTGATCTGACTGCACACCATTTTGGCCACAAGATAACTGAGCGATCACACTGTACTGATTTCTATCTAATTAACATTGATTTTAATGTTTAAGTGAAATTTGCGCACAATCAGAGCACTTCAGGCTGCATAATAGGTCAGGGAGAATATCAAGTTCAGTGCACAACAGGCAGAGATCCAATGAGCGCAAAATGCTTCCATATGCCTTAAAAGTTAAATACAGAGATAAGGGAGTGGGATACAATACAATTTAGACAAATTATATCACTATAAGCTCATGAGACCAATAAGGTAGAGGTTCATTTCAATAAAACTTCATTCTTACAAATGACTGTTCTGGACTTGCAGCTCTGATTAATTAAAACAATCAAGGGTGAGATTTTTGAGTTTTCTGGTACTGGAATTTATTATAATGAGGGGATTTCATAAACTTCATCCACACATGATCTCCAGAATCTGAGTCCAGTAAATTCAAATCTCATGTTTCTTGTTTTTCAGTGTTATCTGAACTTTACTCTTGAATTGAACTGAAAGATGATTTGCTACATGATGTAATGGATCAAAATGACCTTTTTGTAAAAAGGAATCAAGATTAAATAGATATTTTTTAATATCTATTTTCAAACATAGATAAATGTTTACCATTTCCTTTAGCTTATCTCATTACAATTTCATATATTCTCTTGTACTTATTTTTCACAGATAACCCACACTTAATTTCTCTTCCTTGGCTAGGACACAGTCACCCTACCCTCCCTGTGCAGTACTGTTCAGCGTCACTCCTGTTCTCTTCATTTCCTTTCTGTTTACATTATCTTTCAATCCAAATCCCCCACGTGTGCTTCAAGCAGTACTGTAATCCTAACAGTACATCTGGAACACAACGTCCCCTGCCCCTGGGCTTTTGCACAGAAAATGCATGGAAGAAAATAAAAATCATTCAGGGAGAAAGAGTTTCATCCTATCCATGTGCTGCATTATTGTTTAAAAGGACAGCAAAATTATGAAAAGCAAAACCATATGATAGTTCTCTCTTACTAATTATCTGGTCAGTGAATGGACACATGCCATGTCAAAGGGTTCATTTCCATTGTATTACTGCACACGTTAGTATTAAACACCATTGGTTTGTATGTCTTGTTTTGTCCAGTGATCTATTATATACTGCAGTAGGATGGACGCAAGGGTTACATACCATTCTGCTGTTTCACAGTGGTACAGCATTTATGCAACATGCCACTCGTCTTAAAATGTAGTTATTATAAACCATTTACATGCTAAAGTTTGGGAATTCCATCTTACCGCTTTATTGCCTGAAGAAGGGAAACATTTGTTTTGGCCATCAGTTCAAAATAACGGAGTGCAGTGTTATAATGGCATTCTCTGAGTATGTCTACAACACAAATGTAACTGCCGTCACCAGGGCTGGCAAGATCACGAACGGAGATAGATAAGCCCGCTTGGTGCAGTTGCTCTGATCAATCTAATTTCTCACATCAGGGCTTATGCTACATTATATGCTTCACAATGTTTCGCTCGATATATAGGGGCTTCCTCTATGGCAGAACCTCACAAGAGCGACATCCTAGATTGCCACTGCAAAAATTGCAAGCACGCCTTGAAGTTACTAGAAACCAAACAACAGCTTTTTTTTTGTTGGGTGTATTTTTTTACTTCTTAAATAAATCCAAGACAGACACGCCTTACTTGGACTGCAACTTGTATTAATGATCCCATTTACTTTTGAATAAAGAACTATTTTTTTCTCCGTTATGCATAGAATGTAAACAGACTTGTACTTGCCATGTGCTTGGTAAGAGCCAGTAAACTGAGAGATTCTTGCTTGTGGTCCAGTTCCACTGTTCCACTTTTGAATCATCCAATTCCAACTGCTTGGATTATTAGCCAGACAACATTATTTTGTTGATTTTAAGGAGGTTGCTTTATCATGAATTTTTGGCTCAAAATTCCCACACTTGAAAAAAGAACTCCACTCAGCTGCATCCAGCACAGCAATCTCCCCTGATATTTTCAAACATTTCTCCCCAAAAGAACTCAAACCATGTGCTGTTTATATTGGTTATGTATGACCATAGTTTTTGAAAATACTTTGACTGTTTAATAGAACAGTTCCAACTATTAGTAAAAAGCGTTGACCTTTCCAAGCTACAGTCACAATTATTTTACCATTACCCCCTCCCAGCAGGATGACATAGTCTTTTCAATCAGTTATATGACATATGACCTGACATATTGTGAAACTGCAGCCACTATTGTTTTTCAGTATTTGCAAGTTTACCATAATATCCCCAAGGCATGAACTGATATTTCTGCACAGATAGTATTACATGATTCAGACCATCCCCAACAACTTGATTTGGTACAATCAATCTCCTGTGGCATTGCACACATGGAGTAATGATCAAGTCTTATCTTCGGGTGAAGCAAAGCCAGAGGATGAAGGATATTTGGATTAAGGCAAGCAGATCTAATGCAGTCCTATTTGAAAATCATAAGTTCTACCCTTAATTTTATATCATGTTTTAATTTTATATGATGTTTACAGTCAAATTGCAAAGCCATAATTTGAGAAACAGAGAAGCAAAGTTGTTTTAAGAACAATGGTTCCTCTATAGGTCAAGGAGCTAGAAGATGTAAAACTGAAATGTGACGATACCACCATTGATACAAGTGCGTATTTACAACATGATGAGTAAGCATAGGCAACTTCCATTATAAATCACAAGATCACAAAGTAAATTTCAATTCTCCCTGCCTGGAGAGATTCTTCTTTAAATATGCAGATTGGGATCAGATGATATTATTGAGCTATGACCCATATTTCAGCTCCAATCTTTGGAAACTGCTGTGATTTCCACATCGACTGAACCCAAGTCAAAGGAGGATTGGAAGCAGAAGAGGCAATTCTAGGTGAGCTTTTTCACTTTCTTTTGTGGGGCCAGGAGGAATAGGAACATTCCTGTATTTCTACAGGTCTCAAGAGGAAAGTTTAAACCTCCCTTGCCTTCTGATTTACCCAACTCATACTTGCCATCCACCCACACTTGATGTATACATTCAGTATTTCCAGTACATTCAGGGGAGTAATGGTTTGGTTGGTCTTTTGAAAACACAAATGGCTCAGTTTTTAATGAATTGTTAAGTATAAAAGTGATCAGAATTAAGCAGAGTACACAATTTTCAAGTAAACATTCAGAGTGCTGCACACCTTGGCTCACTCTATAAATTCACCGTTAGTTGACACTATTCCAAATTTGTTGCCTAAATTCTGACTGGAATAGTCAGAAATTGTTATTTACCATTAGTCAATGAAAAGGAAATCTTCCCCCAAGTGGCATTATTTCATGTTACTGGTAATGTATGATCCCTATAGAGATCAATAATGTTTAAAAAGAAAATTGAACTTCCTGAAAAGGATGACACAACAGGATTTCATGTTTTAATTTTTTTCTGTAACAAATGACTAAAAACACTATTAACTAAACATTATTTTTGTGGGCAATTTATACTTTAAACCATAGAAAGGAGCATTCTCTTTTATACTTATCACACATCACACTCTCCACAGAATTAGAGTTCTTATGGCAAACAGTCCAGTCACTTCCAGCTTCCAAAGGGTTCATGTTTTCCATTTTCACTGAGTGCTAACTTCGAGTGACTGCCTCCAGGTAGTTCTCTCGGTTTTTAGTGTTTCCCAACTCCACTACTAGCGGTAAAGTTTGCTCCAATGATTTTTCTTCCACCCCTGGCCACGCCAGGATGAAACTCCTGGATTCCTTCGATGGCTGTGCGATGCATCTCTTCAACTAGAGACTGTCACCCTCCCGCATGCAGCCTTGGTACCTTGCAAAGAACCTGCAGCCTCTTCTCTCTGCTGATCACAGCAAATGTTGTTCTTTGCCTCCGCCTCTTTTCTCTTCTTCCCCCAAAACTTGGAGTCGACAAGTCTTTTTACTATTAATACAGCTGACCTTGTCTCTTGTTCCCAGCAGAACAATCTAGGCTTTCCTTTAATCTTTAGCAGTCCCATTTTACAGACCTGTTCTCAGGCAGATTTCAGCATATGCCACATGGCCCTCTTCATTTTACCCTAAATTTAAGGAAATCCCAAAACATAATAATCTTATAAGCCTCATAATTGTTTTAGTAGAAAGAAGGTAGTTCCATGACCTCATGCACCAAGTGTGAAGCCATGTTCTAAAGGACATAGGTAGGAAGCAGGGCTATAACATTGCAGCCACAATTCTTTGATTTACATTCCTCAGGATAAATTCTGACTTTGTACAATTGTGTGAAACAAATGATATTCCACATCTCTCCTGATTTGTAATAGTACAAGGTCATCTAAGGTACATAACCTACCACAGGAGCAAATTCAAGAAACGTCAACCACCAAGGAAAGGGGAGTGACTGTGCATGAGAAGGCTCAGGAAGGCTTTTCACAGAGATGTGCCAACTGGTCCATGAAGATCTCCAGCAGCAACCAGCTATACTGTCTCTGAAAACAATGAGTTCACAATGACTACAGCGAAAGAGATACCTCATCACTGATGCAGGTCCATTAGACACAGATAGTCTTGGAGCTCACCAGTGGGATCGTAACCATCCAAAACTGCTCTCCCATAACAAGGGAGCATTTAATTGGGAACATCCACAACTATTACAGAGAACATAAGTTGCAAATGCAGCAGTCAAACACATTAAACATGTACAGAACCAGAAGAGCACAACTGAATACTATTATTTAATTTTTCATGTATCTTGCAGTCTGTCACTCTTAAGTCTGACAAAATATGACCTTAGTTGTGGTTAGCTCCCATCATGTGCACTCCAGTTGTATGGATGCTCCTAGTGGGACTAAATGTCAGGACTTGATCCTGAAAGGCAGTCCAAAGAAAGAAAACATCAATTTACATTTATGTTGCATCTTTAAAGGGGAGGCAGTGGCATAATGGTATTGTCACTGGACTAGTGACCTGGGTTCAAATCCCACAATGGGCGATGGTGAAATTTGAATTAAAAATCTGGGAACTAAAAGAAACCATTGCCAGTTGTTGTAAAAACCCATCTGGTTCGCCCTTGCTTTAGAAGAGCAGTGTTGGATGGTCATGATCCCACTGGTGAGCTCCAAGACTACCTGTGTCTAATGGAAATCTGCCATCCTTGCCTGGCCTACATGTGACTCCAGACCCACAGTAATGTGGTTGACTTTTATATGCCCTCTGATGAGCAATAAATGCTGCCTTAGCCCACACCCCATAAATGATTAAAAAAGATGCTTCATGCAGGAACAATGGATGCTAATTTGAATAAATTAGAAGAGCTGGTTTAAGAGATAGGTCTCAATTAAGGCTTTAAAGGTGGGAAGAGAGGTAGTGTGGCAGAAGGGTTTAAGAACATAGGAGCAGGAGTAGGCCATTCAGGCCCTAGAGCCTGCTCTGCCATTCAACTAGATCATGGCTGATTGTCTACCTCAATGCCATTTCCTGCGCTATACCCATACCCCTTGATGTCATTAGTACCTAGAAATCTATCAATTTCTGACTTGAGCATAATCAGTGAGGAGAATTTTGGGCTTGGCGAGCGGGGTCGTAAAATGGCACGGGGTGACATCGGGTGTGCATCATTGAGATTTTCAGTTTGGCGGGCATGCAGCTGATTTGGCTGTGTGCCTATCGAACTGTCAAAGACCTGTTAAGGCCATTAATTAATTAATTAAGGCTATTGAGAAAGCTGCCTGTCCAACCTTAAGGCCCAGGCGGCCTTCGCATTTTTGATGGAACCTCATCCACAGGCAGCATGAGGTTTCATGAAGGGTTTATAAATTAAATAAATTTTTTCATTCGAGTTCATTGACATATCCCAGTTCTTGTGACACTGTCACATGAGAGGACATACCTTAAATTTTTTTTCTTCATTTAAAATTTTAAAACTTAAAATTTATCTCCCTGATGCACAGAGGTGCCTCAGGGAGATTTCTGCACTCTTAAAAGAGTGCACTCTCGACTCAGGGAACCCCACCCCCTGCAGAGGGAGCGCACATGCTTCTGGGCACGCATCATGCTGGGCCCGCCCACATAAATTGGCAGCGTGGCACCAATCAAGTCCACGCTCACCCGCACCCGACCACGCACAACCCCCCTAACAGGGGGGAAATTTCTCTCCAATGACTGAGCTTCCATAACCCTCTTGGGGAGAGATTTCCAAAGATTCACCACCCAACAAGTGAAGACATTCTTCCTCATCTCAGTCTTAAATGGTGTCCCCTGGTTCTAGAGCCCCCAAACAGGGGAACATCATTACCCCGTCTAGCCCCTTAAGTACTTTGTAAGTTTCAATGAGATCGCCTCTCATTCTTTAGGGTCAAAAAAAAAGCCTGATATCTCTACCAACAGTGAGGGGCAGGAGGCTGGAGTTAAGAGTACAAAAGAACAGATACAAACTAAAACATATGGCTGTACCAGGCCACAAATGCAATGGAAATCATGTAGGCGTTTATAAATGAGCAAAGACAATTTTGAATTAAATGCATCGAAAGCCAGAAGGCTAATGGGAAGTTGGCAAGGTCAAGTATATGGGTGACACTAGTAAATAAAATTCAACATTAATTTGAGTTTAAAAAACTGTTGCCGAATGTTGCATTTTCCCAGCTTGCAACATTCACTCTTTAAATAACATTTTCCAAATATCAAATAGACTCAATTAATATAAAGTGTTACCATTATCTCTCAGAAGCATCTCAAAGCATTTTGCATATGATAAATTACTTTGAAGTGTTATTATAGATGAAGAATGAGCCACACAGCAAGAACTCATAAATAGCAATGAAACAAATATATAGATAGCTAATCTATTTTTGGTGTTGGTTAAGAGAGGAATATTGGTCAGTTATGTTGGGAGAACTGCAGTTCTTCTTCAGATGGTGATATTTGTGTACAAATATTTAATGCATTTGTATGAAATTCCTTTGCCCAATTTTCCATGGAGACTTTAACACACTTACTTTAAAATGTTATTTCAAGGCTCATTTCATGCAGTGTAACTGAGTTCATCAGTTATCATTACCTAATTATGAGTCTAGTTGTAACTGGTAACTTTTTGTTATTTTTTAGGTGCAGAAGGAGAGAGGAGTCAATAAAGATATATAAGATTTCTTCACATTCAGAGTAAATTACAGCCAATAGGCTTTAATGTTTCTCCAGTGATAAGTAACCCAACATCCACTGTTTAAGTGTGCCTCTGAAGGATTGGTTATGCTCAAAGGTACCATTTAAAACCAAGCTCTCCATCCAATTATAACTCAAAATCCTAACCGACACTATCATTGTTGATCTGATCAGTACTAGTCCACATCACAATAATAATAATAAAAAATCTGTGGTATGCCTTTGAATCTTTGTTGGGTTCAACTCTAAATGCAATAAACTAGGTATGGTTTACAAATGAACAAAAATGTTTGGGGTTAATTATTTTGTAGTCTCCTAGACATAATATTGGAAACACATGGCAATGTTTCAGCATACCAGAACAAATTATCCAAGAGCTGTCTTACAAATGCTAACTTCCAGTAAATGTTATGCTGTTAAAAAGGGCTTATTAAAAGTGTGCTGATTGTAATATAACTGTTGTTTCCAATTACAATCCTAATAAAAACAAATGTTACTGTTAATTAAAAAATTGATTTCTGTTCTTGTTAGTGTTGACTCAGCACTATAATTATAACAATTTATTTTTCTACAAGGATTACATGTTTGCAAGTTCCAGGACTGTACCACTCACTTCTAAAACACAATTTAAAATGTGCCAATGTTGGTTTACATAATGAAATTCACCTCCTACCAATTCCTGTCAGAGTTTATGCAGGGTATGAAATATTGCCAACTTCAGTTTAGAGGAGAGGTGCTCTATAAATGCACGTTGTTGTTGCTGTATTATATCCATGCTGTATAAGTGGTGTGCACAGAGCGCTTAAACAAACAACTTTCTCTTTTTTGTTTTATTCTTATGGCTATTTTATGCCCCATCATTCCACAGTTGTCAGAGGGTTGTGGGATTAAGTCCTACTTCAGAGAATTGAGTGCAAAACTGACACTAACGCTCAATTATCTGGTCATTATCACATTGCTGTCTGCAAGACTTTACTGTGTGCATGCTGACTGCCATATTTCCTATGTTACAACAGTGACTACACTTCAAAAGGCATAAAACTGGCTGGAAAGTACTTTGAGGCACCCTGAGATCTTAAAAAGCACTATAGAAATCTTTTTTTACGTTCTTCTTTCTATACTATCTATCTCAGACCAGCGCTGCCCACTTTCAGAGCTGTCAACTTGAATGCTAATAATGA
This sequence comes from Carcharodon carcharias, assembly GCF_017639515.1. Lineage (NCBI taxonomy): Eukaryota > Metazoa > Chordata > Chondrichthyes > Lamniformes > Lamnidae > Carcharodon > Carcharodon carcharias. The sequence continues at coordinate 136,460,450 of NC_054474.1, read as the reverse complement.
AATTCATGATTTTAAAAAGTGACAATTGGTAGGAAGATTTTTTCTTTTCACTACCTGAAGGAGATGTTGTAAACATGTTCCTTATAATTGTGGCAAACGATTCCTACAGAACTGCAATCAAGGGTAATCTTTGCCCTTTGCAGCTGTGCTTATTATTATATTAAGAGACAGGTATAATTTTTAAACCCACATAACTGAGATTTTATAAGTGTGCCCATTTGGGAGGTGAGAGAAAGAGGCCTGTAGATTCTCCTGCAATCCTGAATCCCAAGGTTGCTTTATATTCAGCTATTAGGAAACTTAAGGCAACCTGTCCATTCCATTGAAGACTTCCTCCTCTCTCCATTTAATTGCTGTTAATATTCTGCATCTGTTTCTTATTTCACTGGTCCACAGTGCTCTGTGCTCAATTATTTAGATCACCTAGGTGGCATTGCACCTATCGTCTGCTTCAAATTGGAAAGGTTTTGTAAATCTCGTTCTCCATAACATCATTTTCATTTCAGGAACGCAACTGAGGTCATAGAGGGTGGTCTACATGGAAACTGTTAGTTTTCAATTACATCACACCCGTAATTCTTAGCAGGAAGCAGATGTTGTGACAACTTATGTGGCCTAAATAAGTGAGTACAGAACATTCTGGCCAGAGGAACAATAAACAGCTGAGAAACATTTACTGTGATTAACTGAAGAGAATGGTAAGGAAAAGGAATGACTTAACCACCAGAAATTAGATGCTCTTTAACAGGCGGGAAACATGCTACTAAGCAGGATGGTTCATCTGAAAGCGGTTCTCTGCTGGCAAAGTCCTTCAGCTGACGGTCTCCACAAGTACCCTGATAAAATTCATTCAGTCTGTCTGTCCCCCTGAAGAGGGGGGACATGGTTCTCATTTGTAGGCCCATGGCTTCCTGCAACCGGTGACTACCCCAAGGACTGGAGTGTCTCACAGACAACAGGAATAATAAGATTTAGTTCTATAAGTTTCCTTATCTTTTGTTAAACATGTATTTTTTTTTTTTGCATTTTTTTAATGAGTTGTGCCCCTTCCCTTTTAAACAAAAAGTTTGGGATGGGGGAGGAGGCATATTTAGATTTGGTTTTCGGCTGCTAGTCCTGCGACAACCTGGTATAATCCTTACGAATTGTTAGAAAAATGCATGAAGCTGGGAGGTCCAATGATCAGGATGCAGAACATGTGTCTTAGATTAGGGTAAGAACACCCTGCTTAGGTAAGGCAGGAGGTAGCTGAACCATATGTAACATTTTTTTTTGCAATACAACTACCTCAGATGAAAGAAATTGGCATTGTTGGCCTGGAAACTTCAAGGTGAAATGACAAATTAGGCTACATGTGCCAATTCTCTAAAAGACTTAATAACCTGATTTAGTTATAATGATGAACAGTGCGAGTTACCACAATCCTTCATTCTTTATGTATGGTGCGGAAGCCTCACTGTAGAACTGAACTGAGGTACTCATATGTTTGAATTCAGAAGTAGGTTTGATTCCTTGCCATTGATTTCATTATGTAATATTAAATGCAGCTGAGAAGGAAACTTGTTATAATCACATTCGCCACATCATTTTTTTCCCCCTAGATTTCCCTCTATCCCCTGAAGGCCTTACTCCTTGCTGGGATACACTTCTACAGGGAAATTGACAGCGAATGCTTGCAGGCCATTAGCCTATCTAGGGTATTACAGTTGAGCCTGATTGTGCCCTCATTCATGTCCTTAAATGCACATTTCCAGCCAAGAGTCACCAGAGAGAAGTAAGAAATGTGGAGCACTGAGGTCAACTGTCGCATCCCATCACTGTCCTCAGCATTAAATCTAGAATGTTCCTGGTTTAGATGGCTCAACAACAAACTACGTAAGCTTGCTGAAGAATTGGAGTGGTTCTGAACTAATTAAGTTTCCGTGATACAATAATCAAATGGTCAGAATAGCCAATAGATCATTGCTTTATGTAATAAGGATTCCCTGTGACATAAGTTTGTGAAGATATTTGAATCAATGAACAAATAAAACTGGCATGCACATGCAAATTTCCTCTTGCTCTGAGAGGGCAGATCTGCATATCCATCTTTTAGAAAAACACTTGCATTTGTGTAGTGCATTTCCTGACCTCAGGACATATTAGCACTTTATGGTCAATGAAGTATTTTTGAAGTGTGACCACTGTTGTAATATAGGAAACATTATGAGGCATTCCATGTCATGATATGTCCAGTGTAACGATCACACCCCGTCTCCTACCTTTCACTCAATTTAAACATGTCAGTCAGCAATTTCCTTGAAGCTGCTCCTTCTCCACTTTAGTCATTTTATAGGAAATGCAGCAGAAACCCCATTTACTTGTGTAACTGCACCTCAAATCATCCCTTTCATCCTTAATTTCCGTCTCTTTTTTTTCTCTGTCGCTATACTGTCCTTTTTGCTTATTAAATTCCCACAAGTTTGGCAGATCCACTACTTCCACCATTGGAAGAGATTAAAACAATGGAGGTCCATGAGCCCGGTTGATTCAGGAAGCTGGCTACGTAATGTGAGGGAAAGAAAAAACACATCTTTTAATAGAATTTGAGAATTATATAACTCAGGCAGAAGCAATTCAACCTTCTGCACTTGCTCTGGGAACCTCGGAACAGGAGGAGGCCATTCAGCCCCTCAAACCTGTCTCACCAACCAATCATGGCTGATCTGTTGCTCAACTCCACCTACCCACTTTGGTTTCCTAACCTGTAATATCCTCACCTAACAAAACTTCTAATGTTCCCATTCCCTTGCCCTCCCCAATTACCATTTCAACTCCTTTTCCTTTCCAAGTATTTATACAATTGCTTTTCTTTAATAAAAGCTATTACCTATTCCCCTTCCATCAATGTTTCCAGAAGTTACAGCAATCATCCGCATAAAATTATCTCCCAACCTTTCTCTTTAGTCTTTTGGTAATGGCTTAAAATATATTTGGAGCAGGCACCGGAATGCCTGCCATTTGCTACTGGTTGGCTGGTAGCACATGCCATTGTTAGTACAAATGAATCCGTGTGAAGTAATGATTCACTTTCACTCAAAATCTGACCACCTTGCAGATTTGTTATGCAAACATGAGTGCTCAGGGAGCTGTATAGAGTGACGGTAGGCATTCACTTTGTCAAAGGCTGACATGTTGTCCTATTTTAGTTATCTGAATCTTCACACATGGAAATCAGAAATTAAGGTACTTTGAAGTTTGCTTTTATATGTGAAAGTTGATTCCTTCTACTGTCGTATACTAAATGGATAGATCCAATGAGAGCTCACCAATTTTTGAAAATTGGAATTTAACATTACAAATGTTGAGGGTGAAAATCAGTTGGACAGGACACTGCCTCAATATCTAAATGACACTGGGCGGAATTTTACGGTCCTGTCACGGTGGACTGCATTTACCGCCCAACTATGTGCAGAACTTATGTTTTCACACTGTGGTATAATTGTCCGCCACAGTATATTAGCAGCGCAGGATATATGTGAAACAATGTCCTTGGAATTCTCACTTCGAGGGACATTTGTACCTTGGAATCCCACATGGAATACATAGCTGTCAACAGCTAAATCCAGCTGGGGTCGGTGGATTGTATTGTTGGCCAAATAGTGAATATTTCTAACATCATCAACATGGCTATAGGGGAATGGGGAGCAGAGAACAGACTTGTGGGCTGAATTTTCAACACAGAGGTGGGAAATAAGGGACAAGATTGTATTCAGGTCAGAAAACTGCCCATGGGGCAAGTGATTCAAGTTAAGATTTTCACATCGGTAGACCTTTAATTGGCATGCAGATGGTGTCACTGTCCAAATAACAATGGGGGGAGGGCTTACGAAGCCTAGGGCGATCAAAGGCCTTTCCGATTCAGAAGGGCACCTGGCTGCAAGGTAAGTAACTGGCAGGGTGCCTCAACAAGAAGCTACTTTTTAAAAGTTCAAGAAGAAAACAGTAAAACCAGCCAGGCTACCAATGGGGGTTGGGGGGAAAACCCACTTCAGGGTGGTCTTTGGCTCGACACCAGTCCAGGCAGGTATCAACTACATAACCCTCATTTACCCTCTATGTTACCTCATCAAAAAACTCAATCAAGTTAGTTAATCATGATTTGCCCTTAACAAATCCATGCTGGCTTTCCTTAATTAATCTGCATTTGAGTGTTAATTTTGTCCCAGATTTTCATTTTTAAAAGCATCCCCACCAATGCGGTTAAAGTGACTAGCCTGTAGTTGCTTGGCTTATCTGTAAGGCCTTTTTTGAACAAGGGTGTAACATTTTGCAATTTTCCGGTCCTCACGCACCACCCCTCAGTCTAAGGAAAGACTGGAAAATTATGGCCGGTGCCTCTGCAATTTCCACCCTTACTTCCCTCAGTATTCTTGCATGCATCTTATCTGCTCCTGGTGACTTATCAATGATTTTTAAAATTTATTTAACGGATGTGGGCTTCACTGGCTAGGCCAGCATTTATTGCCCATCCCTAATTGCACTTGAGAAGATGGTGGTGAGCTGCCTTCTTGAACCACAGCAGTCCATGTGGTGTAGGTACACCCATAGTGATGTTAGGAAGGGAGTTGACCCAGTGACAGTTAAGGAACACAATATATTTACAAGTCAGGATGGTGAGTGACTTAGAGGGGAACTTCCAGGCGATGGTGTTCCCATCTATCCGCTGCGCTTGTCCTTCTAGATGGTAGCTGTCGTGGGTTTGAAAGGTGCTGTCTAAGCAGTATCTAAAGAGGTGAGTTCCTGCAGTGCATCTTGCAGATGATACACAATGCTGCTACTGTGCATTGGTGGAGGGAGCGAATGTATGTGGATGTGGTTCCAATCAAGCGGGCTGCTTTGTCCTCGATAGTGTCAAGCTTCTTGAGTGTTGTGGGAGCTGCATTCATCCAGGCAAGTGGGGTATATTCCATCATACTCTTGATTTGTGCCTTGTAGATGGTGGACATGCTTTGGGGAGTCAAGAGATGAGTTACAGGTAGCCTCTGACCTGCTCTTGTACCCAGAGTATTTATATGGCTAGTCCAGTTCAGGTTCTGGTCAATGGTAACCCCCAGGATGTTGATATTTGGGGATTCATTGTTCTAATGCCATTGAACATCAAGGGGTGATGGTTGGATTCTCTCTTGTTGGAAATGGTATTTGCCTGGCACTTGTGAAGTGAAAATGATACTTGCCATTTATCAGCCCAAGCCTGGATATTGTCCAGGCTTTGCTGCATTTGGACATGGACTGCTTCAGTATCTGAGGAGTCACGAATGGTGTTGAACATTTTGCAATTATCAGCAAACATTCCCACTTCTGACCTTATGATGGAAGAAAGGTCATTGATGAAGCAGCTGAAGATGGTTGGGCTGAGGACACTACCCTGAGGAACTCCTGCAGTGATGTCCTGGAGCTGAGGTAACTAACCTCCAACAATCACAGCCATCTTTCTTTGTGCTGGGTATGACTCCAGCCAGTGGAGAGATTTCCCCCTGATTCCTATTGACTCCAGTTTTGCAAGGGCTCCTTGATGCCATACTTGGTCAAATGTGGCTTTGATGTCAAGGACAGTCACTCTCACCTTACCTCGGGAGTTCAGCTCTTTTGTCCATGTTTGAACCAAGGCTGTAATGAGGCCAGGAGCTGAGTGGTCCTGGCAGAACTCAAACTGGACATCAGGGAGCAGGTTCTTGCTAAGCAAGTGCTGCTTGATAGCACTGTTGATGACCCCATCCATTACTTTACTGATGATCGAGAGTAGGCTGATGGGGCGGTAATTGGCTGGGTTGGATTTGTCCTGCTTTTTGTGTACAGGACATTCCTGGGCAATTTTCCACATAGCTGGGTAGATGCCAGTGTCGTAGCTGTACTGGAACAGCTTGGCTAGGGGCATGGCAAGTTCTGGAGCACAGATCTTCAGTACTATTGCCGAAATATTGTCAGGGCCCATAGCCTTTGCACTATCCAGTGCCTTCAGCTGTTTCTTGATATCACATGGAGCGAATTGAATTGGCTGAAGGCTGGCATCTATGATGCTGGGGACCTTTGGAGGATACCGAGATGGATCATCCATTCGGCACTTCTGGCTGAAGATTGTAGCAAATGCTTAAGCCTTATCCTTTGCATTGATGTGCTGAGCTCCCCCATCATTGAGATGGGGATATTTATGGAGCCTCCTCCTCCAGTGATTTGTTTAATTGTCCACCACCATTCACAACTAGATGTGGCAGGACTGAAGAGCTTAGATCTGATCCGTTGGTTGTGGGATCACTTAGCTCTGTCTATCACTTGCTGATTATGCTGTTTGGCACGCAAATAATCCTGAGTTATTACTTCACCAGGTTGACACTTCATTTTTAGGTATGTCTGGTGCTGTGCTTTGCATGCCCTCCTGCACTCTTCATTGAACCAGAGTTGATCCCCTGGTTTGATTGTAATGGTAGAGTGGGGGATATGCCAGGCCATGAGGTTACAGATTGTGTTTCAGTACAATTCTGCTACTGCTGATGGCCCACAGCTCCTCATGGATGCCCAGTCTTGAGTTGCTAGATCTGTTCAAATTCTATCCCATTTTGCCACAAACGCAATGGAGGGTATCCTCAATGGGACTTCATCTCCACAACTGTGTGGTAGTCATTCCTACTGATACTGTCATGGACAGATGCATCTGCAGCAGGCAGGTTGGTGCGGATGAGGTCAAGTATGCTGTTCCCTCTTCACCTGCCGCAGACCCAGTCTAGCAGCTACATCTTTTAGGATTTAGCCAGCTCGGTCAGTAATGGTGCTACCGAGCCACTCTTGGTGATGGACATTGAAGTCCCCCAGCCAGAGTACATTCTACACCCTTGCCACCCTCAGTGCTTCCTCCAGGTGGTGTTGAACATGGAGGAACACTGATTCATCAGCTGGGGGAGGACAGTACGTGGTAATCATCAGGAGATTTCTTTGCCTGTGTTTGACCTGATGCCATGAGTTGATGTTGAGGACTCCCAGGGCAACTCCCTCCCGATGGTATACCACTGTGCCGGCACCTCTGCTGGGTCTGTCCTGCCGGTGGGACAGGACATACCCAGGGATGGTGATGGTGTCTGGGACATTATCTGTAAGATATGATTCTGTGAGGGTGACTATTGTCAGGCTATTGCTTGACTAGTCTGCGAGGCAGCTTTCCCAATTTTGGCACTAGCCCCCAGATGTTAGTATGGAAAACTTTGCAGGGGCGGCAGGGCTGTGTTTGCATTGTTGTTTCTGGTGCCTAGGTCGATGCTGGGTGGTCTATCTGGTTTCATCCTTTGTAGCAGTTTGATACAACTCAGTGGCTTGTTAGGCCACTTAAGAGTCAACTACGTTGCTGTGGGTCTTGAGTCGCATGTAAACCAGATAAGGATGACATTCATGAACCAGATGGGTTTTTACAACAATTGACAATGGTATTATGGTTTCATCATTAGGCTTTTAATTCCAGATTTTTATTGAATTCAAATTCCACCATCTGCTGTGACGAGGTTCGAACCCAATTCCCCAGAGCATTACCCTGGGTCTCTGGATTAATAGTCCAGTAACAATACACTATGCCATCACCTCCTCTGTTAAGTATGACTTAACAACTTGTCCAATACATCTTCTTTGTGAATTTCAGAGCCACAAGTACCCCCTCTATATAAATATAAATATATATAAATGTGAAACTCTCTTTTTAAAATAATTAGTAAAAATGTTATTATTTTATGTCCTCACCACCCTGCCACTGGATGTCCACTTCCAGGCAGTTAATCTGGCCCCTATTGCATTAGGAAACTGAAGGCTGACTGGAACATCCCAGTCCACCTTCTAATCTTAAAATAAAAGCAAAAAACTGTGGATGCTGGAAATTCAAAACAAAAATAAAAATACCTGGAAAAACTCAGCAGGTCTAACAGCATCTGCGGAGAGGAACACAGTTAACATTTCGAGTCTGTATGGCTCTTCAACAGAACTCAGGAAAAATAGAAGAGAGGTGAAATATAAGCTGGGTTAAGGGTGGGGGGGGTGGGACAAGTAGAGCTGGATAGAGGGCCAGTGATAGGTGGAGATAACCAAACGATGTCATAGACAAAAGGACAAAGAGGTGTTGAAAGTAGTGATATTATCTAAGGATTGTGCTAATAGGTGACATTAAGGGTAAAAAGCAGGACGAGCAAGGTACAGATAGCCCTAGTGTGGGTGGGGTGGGGGGAAGGGATCAAAAAAGGCTAAAAGGTAGAGATAAAACAATGGATGGAACTACATTTAAAAATAATGGAAATAGGTGGGAAAAGAAAAACCTATATAAATTATTGGAAAAAAGGGGGATCAGAAAAGGGGTGGGGTTGGAGGAGAGAGTTCATGATCTAAAATTGTTGAACTCAGTAATCAGTCCGGAAGGCTGTAAAGTGCCTAGTCGGAAGATGAGGTGCTGTTCCTCCAGTTTGTGTTGAGCTTCACTGGAACATTGCAGCAGGCCAAGGATGGACATGTGGGCATGAGAGCAGGGTGGTGTGTTGAAATGGCAAGCGACAGGGAGGTCTGGGTCATGCTTGCAGACAGACCGAAGATGTTCCGCAAAGCGGTCACCCAGTCTGCGTTTGGTCTCTCCAATGTAGAGGAAACCGCATTGGGAGCAGTGAATGCAGTGGACTAAATTGAGGGAAGTGCAAGTGAAATGCTGCTTCACTTGAAAGGAATGTTTGGGCCCTTGGACAGTGAGGAGGGGGGAAGTAAAGGGGCAGGTCTTGCACCTTCTGCGGTTGCATGGGAAGGTGCCGTGGGAGAGGGTAGAGGTGCAGGGGGTGATGGAGGAGTAGAAAAGGGTGTCCCGGAGGGAATGATCCCTGCGGAATGCTGCTGGGGGGATGAAGGGAAGATGTGTTTCGTGGTGGCATCAAGCTGGAGTTCCCCTCTCCTCACCGTCCAAGGGCCCAAACACTCCTTTCAACTGAAGCAGCATTTCACTTGCACTTCCCTCAATTTAGTCTACTGCATTCGCTGCCCCAATATGGTTTCCTCTACATTGGAGAGACTAAATGCAGACTGGGTGACAGCTTTGTGGAACACCTTCGGTCTGTCCGCAAGCATGACCCAGACCTCCCTGTTGCTTGCCATTTCAACACACCACCCTGCTCTCATGCCCACATGTCTGTCCTTGGCCCACTGCAATGTTCCAGTGAAGCTCAATGCAAACTGGAGGAACAGCACCTCATCTTCCGACTAGGCACTTTATAGCCTTCCGGACTGAATATTGAGTTCAACAATTTTAGATCATGACCTCTCTCCTCCATCTCCATCCCCTTTCCGATCCCCCTTTTTTTCCAGTAATTTATATAGGGTTTTCTTTCACCACCTATTTCCATTATTTTTAAATGTATTTCCATCTATTGTTTTATCTCTACCTTTTAGCCTATTTCAATCCCTTCCCTCCACCCCACCCACACTAGGGCTATCTGTACCTTGCTCGTCCTGCTTTCTACCTTTAATGTTACCTATTAGCACATTCCTTAGATAATATCACCACCTTCAACACTTCTTTGTCCTTTTGCCTATGACATCTTTTGGCTATTTCCACCTATCACTGGCCCTCTATCCAGCTCTACGTGTCCCACCCACCACCACCCCCCCTCCCCCCCCACCCCCACCTCTAAACCAGCTTATATTTCACCTCTCTTCTATTTTTCCTGAGTTCTGTTGAAGAACCATACGGACTCAAAACGTTAACTGTGTTCCTCTCCGCAGATGCTGTCAGACCTGCTGAGTTTTTTTATGTATTTTTATTTTCGTTTTGCACCTCCTAATCTTACCTTTAACAATGTTCCCAATGAACCTAATTGCCTGCCCGCCTTGTGACAGCTGGAGGCCTTCCAGGGTTCCAAACCCACTTCACAATGGCCGTGCTGGAAACAGCATCCCAATACTGAAATGCCAGCCAGTTGCAGTATTTTTGGGCCACCCCACCTCATGTGGGCCCAAAAATCCAACCTGTGCTTTCCAATACTAGAGGAATCTTGATCACCTGCTACCAGAAGGGGATGTCCACCTCCCCTGGATTAGATAGGAGTAAGTAAGTGAGAGTTCCACAGTAATTAATCTGCCATGGTTTTTAGATTTAAGTTGGTCTATTTCAATCATCCAATCACATGTATAGCTAAAACAGTTGTTTAGTAGTACAGAACTTGATTTTTTCCTGATAAGATAGACATGTTTCTAAAGCTTTTCATCTTGCACTCATCAGGACAAACACAAGAATACCAAATTTCAAATGATCACAGAAATTTGTACTAAAGGAGAAAAAGGTGCTGATTGGTGGGCAAGTCCACTCTGATTGACCACAGTGTTGCCAAGGAGAAAGCAATGGGGAACAATAGGCTCCCCAAGTTCCTTGGTAATTCAAAAAAGGCACAAGGCTTCAGCATATTCCTTTTGTTCCAGCAATGTCTTGTATCAATTTCAGTGCTGGTGTAATGCCAGGTACGTAGGCCATATCCCCCAGCGATTGGCTGACTGAATCAAACAACATGTTCCTTCAACTGTTCATAGTAGGCACAGTACAGACTTCACTCAACCAGCCCACAGTTGCAAAACCCAAGACAAAACATCTACATTTAGATATGATTCTGCAATTGGACAGCACTTGCTGAACAATCTGAGTGTGTTAAGAGCTACACTAACAACCAATTTAAGATAATCAGTCAAACTCATAACGTGGTTCATTTATGCATACATAAATGACATACATTCATACACATGGACCCTTTCTCTATAAACAAAGAAATATGTTCAAGCCTTGTGCCTTTTTGAATTACACAGGAGCTTAGGGAGCTGATAGTTCCCTTTTCTCTAAGGCAATATCTCAACCAATCAAAGTTGACTTGCCAAACAGTCAGCACCCTTTTCTCTATAGCATAAACTGTGATTGCTTGAAATTTGGCACTCTTGTGTTTGTCCTGATGACTGCAAGACAAAAAGTATCAGCAATATGTTTATCTTTTCAGAAATGTTCAGTTAAAACCCACATTTGCATAATAAACAATGAGATATTCTTTTGTATAATGCTGGCAATGCGAATTCCATCAGAGCCCTGACTGTCTGCTTGTCTCTAACCTGAAGTTAAGCACCTGAGCTATTTGGATGGTCCTTTCCACCAGGTATTCATTGGGTATCCAGACTTACCGAACTTCATCAAGAATGCACAGTCTATGAGAAATCAATCAAAAATGCTCAGTTACATTTGAGCTGACTTATGCAAATCTAAACCCTGAATCCCATGAAAATAATTGTAGATCATCAGGAATGGGGGTAATGGAAATATTGGTAATTAGTGTTACCAGTGTGACTGTGAAGTATTTAAAGTGTCTCCCTGGAATTTAGGGCTTGGTGGATGGAAAGAGAACAAACATTTTACACCCCTTCTCTTGGGTTTTTCTCAATATTCCAGAAAGGTTACGGTGAGAATTTGGGAGAAACCTGCAGAGATTTAGGCCTGTATTGTTTCAGGTCGATGAATTTCTAGAACTTAAAATTTTTTTGATTCTTCCTATACTGGACAAAAACCAATTCATTTTGCATGTTTTAAGGGATTGACAGGAGTGGACTGAATCCTCCGTAAGGGCAATGACTCTTTGATATTCTCATTGGAAAAGAGGGTGTGTCAATAATAGAATACTCTCAGCCTTGGTGCAACTGTGGCACTCTTACTTCTTGAGACAGAACATTATGGGTAACTAGTCCCAATCCAGAGATTGAGCACATAATCTATGCTGGCACTTCTGCGCAGAACTGAAGGGGTGCTGGTGGAGATGCTGTCTTTTGCGCGAGATAAGGATGTAAAAGGTTCCACAGCACAATATGACAAAAGCAGAGGAGCTTTCCCACTGAACTGGCCAATATTATCCCCCAACTAAGACTTAAAGCAGACAAACTAATCTTATATTTAATTTCCCCCTGTGGGAAATTGCTAAACGCAAATTGGCTGCCACATTTTTGACATTGCAACAGTGACTCTATTTCGAATGTACTTGGTTGAAAAATGCTTTGGGATAAGAAGTCACTACATAAAAGGCACTACATAAATCTAAATTCTTTTTTTCTTTGGAACCATTCACAAGGGCACTCAGGAATTCTCTAGATATCACACATTGCCACGCACCCCTGGGGACTGATGAAGGGCACATTGCAAAAAGCTGACCTAAGGGCTTAAATTCTGGCACCAGTAACTCAAAAGTTTGAGAGCACATATTTTCCTGATACACATTCCTACTGTGCACTAAGAGAGGCACAGTAGAATTTTTACCTCTATCTTTCTTACCAAAATGTCCTTTTAAGAGATACTGGAAATATGAAATAAAATAAATTCTGGATATGCACAACAGTCCTCTTTAGCATCCATAAAAATAAAAGATCAATCAATGATTTTGATGCAGGCCTTCTGAAATCATTTCTTTAAAAAATCAGAAGTAACTGTTTTCTCAATGCCATTCTATTTCTTGCATTCTTTCTCTGTTAAATGAAGTACCAGAAATTCAGAAAAAACCTTCTCTTCCTTGTTCCTCGGCTCCACCAGCTAGTGCCAGGTGGCCAATTACAGGGGAGGAGGCAGAGAGAAGGGAAAGAATTTGAAAGGAATCTGTAAAAAAAAAAATACCAAGGATGAAACATTTCACATAAAAGAATCAGAAGCAAAATATCAGCAGATTGTTCATGAGGGGATGATAAAAATATCGCCTCTGGAGACCTGCCTCTTTATCAAGTATTTTAAGTGAGAGGCTGTTGGAAGTTGCACTTAATTCTTATCTTTGTCTTTTTTCAAATTCTCTGTTTTATTATTTGCTTGCTTCTCCAATACTCCATTTTCACAGAACATCCTGACACCTTTATACTTAGCCCTTACCGCTCCTATTAATACTCCCTTTGTCTTTTTGTCCATGACATCTTTGTCAATCTCTCTTTGGCCGCTCCCATCACTGGCCTTCCATCCAGCTTCACCTGCTCCATGCCCCTTCACCAGTATAAATTTCATCACATTTCTACTTCTCTTTAGCTCTGAAGAGGGTCAAACAGATTCGAAACTTTAACTCTGTTTCTCTTGCCACAGATGCCGTAAGAGTTTTTCCAGCATTTTCTGTTTTTATTTCAGATTTCCAACATCCGCAGTATTTTGCTTTTATCCCAACTTCTTCTCCTGTTACAATTTATTCTTCCTCCCCTTCTCTGTTTGCTATGTGGCAGGTTCCCCATAGGTTTGAAATACAAATAGAAAACGTGGGCAAAAGGTCTATCAGCATCTAAAGAGAGACAAGCCAACTGGACCAATGGGCTTAACTATTCATTTCTCTTTTCAGATGCTGACAGAATTGCTGTTAACTTGCAGCATTTTCTGGTTTTTTTTAATGTTAGAATTCCAGCATTTGTACAATTTTTTTTGCCTCCTTTGTTTTATTTACTATCCTGGGGTTCGAGAAAATGTGTGAATCTGGAGTCAGTTTAGTTCAGTCTCAGCAGTAGAAATTATTCATAAAATGAATCCTATTTACTAGCAATGATTGATATTTTCCATTTTAAAAAATACAATTGAAAATCTTGTAAAATATCAGAAAAACAATTGTTTGCACACTTTTCTATTATGAATTCCAGTGTTCAAATTTATAATGGAAAACTGCCTGTGTAAACCTGTCATATCGTACTTATAGCCTCCAGCTACTGCTCATAGCATAGCATCTCTGTTTTGCAACTTCCAGCTCTCCAACCTGTACTGTACTGCAGAGAAACAGGTATGCTGCAAACAATATTTTTAAAAAAAGAACATTCATGGGATGTGAGCATCGCTCACTAACTCTGACTTGGTCCTTATAGATGGTGGACAGGCTTTGAGGAGTCAGGGACAGAATTCCCAATTTCTGATGTGTTCTTGTAGCCATAGTATTTATATGACTGGTCCAGTTAAGTTTCTGCTCAATGGAAATACTCAGGATGTTGATAGTGGAGGATTCAATGATGGTAACACCATTAATGTCAAAGGGAGATGGCTGGATTCTCTCCTGTTGGGATTGGTCATTGCCTGGCAATTGGCATGAATGTTACTTGTTACTTATCAGCCCAAGCCTGAATTGTGCAAGTGTTGCTGCATATGGGCATGGACTGCTTCAGTGTCTGAGGAGTTGCGAATGGTTCTGAACTCTGTGCAATCATCAGTGACCATTGCTGCTTCTGACCTTATGTTGGAAAGAAAGTCTTTGGCAAAGCAGCTGAAGATGGCTGGGCTCTAGGACCTTCTTCTAAGGAACACCTGCAGCAATGTCCTGGGCAGTTTCCTTTGTGTTAGGTATGACTCCATCTCCTTCCCAAACTCCCACATGTTTTTCTACGTAACTCTAAATGATAACATCAAATCAAAATATCATTTAAAGGACACAATGCATGACTTAAAACAGGGACTGTTTTGTTCGAAATATACATCACCATATAATCTCGCTACGCCTCAAGACTACTCTTGAAGATTTAGCCTTTATTCATTTCTTCCCCAACCTCAGCTGCTTGACCTGCAATTTCCAGCATTTTGCTTTGGTATCAGTCTGCTGGTAACCTGGTGCAAATTTATTAGAGTAAAATGGGTTTTCACAAAAACATAAGCATTTTCAATAACTGTGCCATCACCTGTGCGAACCATGATTTAAATACCTGAAAATGACTAAAACAAATTTTACTGATTCATTTATTAGTTTCATTGGAGTACAAGTCAGTTTTTAGTAAGTTGTAAGAAAATGTGATAATTTAATTAAAAGCATTTAAAACAAGCCTATTAGTGTCCTTGTGCCTAACAAAAGGACTTAGTTTTAACAGCCTCCTTAGAGGCCCACAAATAGGTGCAATTAGCAGAGGCTCACACTGGTCATTAGTTCAGTCTGAGGAGTTTAGATAGGATCGTGCGTGGGGTGGATTCTAGCCCAATGTTTTTAAAACTAGCAAAAAGGACTTGAGGAACTTGATTCATGCAGGGGGTAGTTTACTTTTGAAATTCCTTAATTTTCTTTGCATGGGTTTGGTAATTTTGGGCGAACACGGTGAAAAACAACACTGCCTATCTTCAGATGTTCATGACTTATAATAGAGATACCACCTTATTATTTCTTCTTTGGTATCTGGTTTAGGGGATGGAGGTTGGTGGGTAGTGCAAGGAAAGAACTTCCAATTTAAGTATTACTGAAAAAAGAGAGATGTTGTCGAAGCCTTTTGCCTTGCACTCATCAGGACAGATGCAAGAATGCAAAATTTCAAAGGGTGAAAAAAATTATACTACATGAGAAAAGGGTGCTGATTAGTTGGCAAGACAACTCTGGTTGGTCAAGATGTTGCCATGGAGAATGCACCAGTGAACTATTGTCCCCCATGTTATTGTTTAATTCAACAAAGGTGCAATGCCTGGACATGTTCCTTTTACCTGCAGAGAACAGGTAATTGTGTATGAATAGATAAAACCTCTTGCAAGCATAAGTGAGCCACATTGCGAGCCCAACTGATAATCTTAAATTGACTGTTAGTGTAATTCTTAGCACATTCGGATTTGTTCAGCAAGCGCTGCCAGTTATGTAAGCTGTGCATCCCAATGACTAGCAGACTGCATTAAACAGCATGTCCATTCAGCTGTTAGCCATAGGGAGAGGACTGGCCATATTCAACCAGCCTATGCGTGTAATATGTACATTTATTTCAGTGGAAAATTTGTTAAAGTGCTCTGAAATATATCAGTTAATTTCCTGGGTTGTTGACTGTAAATGTAAATTTACACTATTAGCTAAATGTTGGTTGGAAGCATGGCAGCAACAAAAGGCCAGAAGTTTCAGATAATCACAAAGGAATTGAAAGGAAGATTAGAAAAAAAACCTTACTGCTTAGAAAATGAAATTCTCAGACACAAACTGTTGTTGACACAGAATCATTAAATTTATTCTAAAGAGAATTAAATAGCTGTTTGAAAAGGCAGGATTAGACCAGGTGGTTCATGTGGAGAAAAACACTGGCATAGTCTTGGCAGACTGACTGGCCTTTTTTGTGTGGTAACTCAGTGATTTTAATCTATAAAGAAAGAAAAACTTGTATTTAGCGCCTTTCACAACCTCAGGACATCCCAAAGCACTCAACAGTCAATTAAATACTTTTGAAATGCAGTCACTGTTGGAATGGAGAAAACATTACAGCTAATTTGCACACAGCAAGGTCCTGCAAACGGCAATGAGATAATGACCAGGTAATCTGTTTCAGCGATGTCAATTGAGGGATAAAAATTAGCCAGGACACTGGAAAAATGCTCTTCTTCAAAATAGTATCACAGCATCTTTTACATCCAACTGACAAGGCAGATGGGACCTCGGTTTAACCTCCCAACAGTGCAACACTTCTTCGTTTTTGTGCTTTGCTCTCTGGAGTGGGGCTTGAACTCCCAATCCTCTGAGCCTGAGCTAAGTTTGCTACCACTGAGCCATAACCATAGCATGGTACAATTGGACTGTAAATGCATCCTGATGGTCCTTGTATGCAATTTCCATGTGGCTTGAAATTAGTCAAAGAGAAGAGACCTGAGGATGTTCTACATTTTAAAAAGGACTTCTAATAAGTATACATTAAAAAATCATAAAAAGTAAAGCTCAAGTTATAGAATGCACTCATTTTAACAAATCAAATGACACCAAAATAGATATTTAAGGGAAAAGGAAAGCATCAGAAACACCCAAGTATGCACATAAATTAACCTTTAGAGCCAGATTCTGTACCTTTAATAAAAACAGACATATTCTTAATGCCAAGAAGAGTTCCCTGGTGCTGCCACTTAATGTAATAGCATCAGAGAAATTACATAGATTAAAGGCAAGCAAGCATGAAGCCTTCCTGCCTAACATTCTTAAACCACACTGGCGAATGCTTTGTTTCAGCATTTTAGCAATGGATCCCCTTTGCAATTTAAAGCATAACGTCCACTTTCTCATAAAAGATATCACCAATAAATTAAATGGAGGCACCAGGAATCTGCTCCTGATGTTAAAAATTAGCTACAGAAAATAAATAAATCATAGACTAAAAATAACGAACAGTCATGTGAAAAATTGTTTCCCGGTGGAAGTTCTCTTTCTCCCTTTAAGAACCTGATTTGAGACTAGTTGCCATCAAGTGTACAAATCCACAATGAGAGGTAGACTTTTCTCACCCTTTCTGAACTGGGCTTTTGACTTTGTTTTGACATTCAATGGAATGTACAGTAACGACAGCACGGCAACAACCAGAGTGTCGCCATGTAAAACACAAGTTATTTAACATTGTTAAAATGGTGCAAAATTATGAGAGAATATGGTTTTAATTAAGAAGTAATTCTTTGTGTTCCAAGCTATAATCTGAAAAACTGTAGCATGTACTAATAACACAGGATATGTTTTTTTAAGAAATCCTTTCCAAGTATTATTACAGTTTTGCAGCAGACTTCACAGTGTTGTGGTACTGCGATGGCAGACTGCCAGGTGCAATGGCAACCAGTAAAGAATACCCTGAGGATATTTATACTTCAACATACCAAAGAAGTTCCTCAGATGTTTTGCATGTAGAACGTCTTTTCTATGGAAGTAAATAATTTTAAAGGATTACAGTTGAATGACAGTGCCAACTAATCTGCAATTGATAGACCCTTTCAATAACATAACATTTAGTTGCCTTGCTTTGAGACTACAAAAATATTTTTGTTTTGCTTTACGCTATTATTCACGAGGAAAAGCATGAGGTTGTTTTGCTGGTTTTATTTTCTAGATTCTAAATCAATAAAACGTCACATTCTTCTAATTTTCTACTAAATTTTAATAACCTAATAACTTACCTTGTAAGCACACCCATTCATCTCTTTCTAAACACTTTCTCAACTCCCCACCCATCCACCCATCCGTCACTCCCACTCATCCTCATCCTTATGCAATTTCATATCTTTCCCTCACAGTTAGCTGCACTAGATGCACTCCATTCATCAGATAAACACTGCCGTTACAGTCACTTGTCGGCCTGTTCTTTCCCTCATTGCAGGAGAAGAGAGTGAGAGGCAGAGAACAAGAGATGGCCCTCCACGCATCCCCCAGCTCACAAATGCAAGGAGGTGGTACTGGAGATCAGTGGAGTTTTGGTGTCCCTGACTATCAGAGGTGGGGAGTTCCTGGCTCCCTAGTGATACAATAAATATCCACAACCCACATGTTGTACAGGACTCAGTCATGTTGGCTTGATTTTAATAGCTAGTGAAATCCAATTATCTTTGGAATGATAAGTTGCGACATTCTTGCCAGTACTAATTCATATCTTGTCTCCGTCAAAGCCTTCACATGTGCAGCAGCAGTTGCTGGAGATTGTAGATGACAATTTCTCAGAAGAGCTGAGTCTTTCCGAGGACCTATTGTCACAGGGCTCATTCAAACCAGGCATTGGTTCAGGTGCTTACTCTTCACTGAAACCAGTAAGACAGCTAATTGACTTTTCACCTGGTGACTCACACCTCACAACTGAACATGAGCAGGCAGTGGTGGCAGAGACAGGTGTGGAGAGTCCACATCAAAGGGCACAGCCCTCTGCAAGCTCTGTTCAGCTGGACACAGAGGCTGCACCTTGGTAGCTGTTGATGAAAAGAGAATCATTGAGCAGGAACAGAGATTGTGCAATGCACTGACAGCATTTCCAGACATACTGACCACAACTTCAGATAGAATAAAGGAGCCATCCTCAAGCGTGAATAGGTTGATGTCGCATGCGGCATTGAGGCAATATGTTCAGCCAGAGATAGAATGGCTAGATCCATGGATCATCAAATATTATAATCAAATGAGTCCATGCAGACCTTGACCAAAGATGTGCAGACTCTGGATGACAATGTCTCAGTTACCTTAGTAGAATGACAGATAACTTACAGTGCCACATTGATCTGCATCAAAGTGCTCCCCATTAGAATGGCAGCAATGAAATGAGAAGGATGATGGTAAAAGGAGACATAAAAACGGGGACTCCAATTTCAAGCACTTCCACTTCACACCTACCACCCAACTCAGTGCCAAGATATTGCCTCAACTCCAAGTGAGTCTGTGCACATGTGAAAGTGGAGCAGTTACTGCCAGGGCTCTTGTGATCATCTGTCAAGAGCACCTTAGCTGTTAGAGAATGGATTTGAGCAGCTGCTCTCGTGCCCACATGTCCGTACTTGGCCTGCTGCAATGTTCCAGTGAAGCTCAACGCAAACTGGAGGAACAGCGTCTCTAATTCCGATTAGGTACTTTGCCGCCTTCCAGACTTAACATTGAGTTCAACAACTTCAGATCATGAACTCCCTCCTCCATCCCCACCCCCTTTTTGATCCCCCTTTTTCCAATAATTTATAATTAAAAAAATATATACTTTTCTTTTCCCATGTATTTCTATTTTTAAAACATTTATATCCATCCATTATTTTATCTCCACCTTTTAGCTTATTTCAATCCCTCCCCCCCACCCCACCCCCATTAGGGCTATCTGTCACTTGCTCGTCCTGCTTTCTACCCTTAATGTCACCATTAGCATAATCCTTAGTTAATATTGCCACCGTCAACACCCCTTTGTCCTTTTGTCTGTGACATCTTTGGCAATCTCTTCTTTGCCTCCACCTATCACTGGCCCTCTATCCAGCTCTACCTGTCCCACCCCCCTCAACCAGCTTATATTTCACCTCATTTATATTTTTCCTTAGTTCTGATGAAGAGTCATGCGGACTCGAAATGTTAACTGTGTTCCTCTCCGCAGATGCTGTCAGACCTGCTGAGTTTTTCCAGCTATTTTTGTTCTTACCTCCATCTCACATGGCGCATGATAAAATGTGATGCTGTTATATTTCTGCTCTTTAGTTAGAGTTTTTTCATAAACTGTATTCATTTGCAGCACTTTCCCTTTTTTGCTCTTTTAGCGAGGTGGCATGTAGAGTTTTAGCTTAGTTCATGATGAATAGGAAGACATGACTTGATGGAGACCACTGGGGGTGGGGGGAGGTGGCGAAAGGAATGGTTGGTTGTTTGCAGGATTGAGCTGTGTCGGTGACATTGACAGAGGTTTGGTTGGGGGTGATAGTGGGAAGGGGAACCGCTCCATGTGTTTGTGACATTGATCCATTGGTGCAGCCTAAGGGAATATTGCATTGATAAAGGCAGCAATCACCTTAATTGACTTTATCACCTTCCTCCTCCTCCTCTGAATCGTTCAAAGAGGATCTGAGTACTGAGCCGCTCAACATGTTAGAATTAAATACAGAAGTCGGCTGGTTGGAGGCAGCTTCCCAAAGAGCTCACATTTTTGTCAGTTTTAACCCTGCATCCAAATCCATGAGCTTCTCCAGGTTAAATTTCTCCCAGGGCCTCTGTCTTGGCAGGGGAGACTGCTACCTATGCCACCTCTGACTAATTGCATTGACTCCTCATTGTTGTTGCTGTTTAAAACATTTCAGCAATGAGTGAATTTGTAAGAATAGCAGTAAAGCCTGACTAAATCTTGCCAAAGAGATATCACTCAATTTCTTAACCCTTCAATAGTTTTAGGAATAACTTACATAATTTAAAGAACTTAACAAAATAGCTAAATGTAATTCAATAAAAAAAAGTAGAAATTCAAATATGTTCTATGCATTTCACCAAATCTGCTTGAAAAAGTTTGAAACATTTGATAGGAGTTTGTGTGTCTTCTAAAATTTCAAAGAATAATCAAAGTTTGCAGGTATTGAAGGAATGAAAGATCGTGTAAAATGAACACAAGTGCTCTTTGTCAAATGGAGAAGATATGTAAGACACAATAGAGGCATCTAGTGGTAGCAAAAAACACAGTATAAGATTTTCACCACACATTTCTGTTGAACTTTCTTTTCACTTCTTATTCTTCCCACCCCCTCCTTTCCTGAAGCTTTTACAAGAAGTTAATGTGTGATAATTAGCTTAGTTACTATTATCCACTCAAGAGTCTTGACTGTTGGTTGGCTATTCCATTTTTGGGACATTGGAGCGGAGCTCGATCCTCTCCTTGTGCAGCAGTTACTTGTGTACTTGCAGCTTCAGGAGTATACATTTTGACAAATGTTTGGGCACTATTATAATCCTATTAAGATTAAGGATAAAACCTGAAATCTTTTTGGTCTGTACAGCTCAGCTGCTCACTGAAAAGCACTTATGAGTCTGGTTCCTTCCATTTGTTTTATGTAAATTCAGTCAGATCTTCTAGAATGGACACCCTTTTAATTGAACACACTGAAACACGAATATAAAAATAACATATAAGAATAGGTTCACTTTTGTTTATTATCACTGGGAAACAGGATGATTGACAAGGTATTTAGATCTTGAATGAGAATTTTAAACTGAAATAAAAAATCCTAAATGACATGAAGCCTCCTACGTTTCATCTGATGGACGGTGCCAAGTAAGGATTAATTGCCCAGTACTCCCCAGCAGGGTTGCTGTCATTGGAGTAGACAAGAAGTGGAGTTCATTGTATTGTAACTCTATGGGCTTTTAAAGAGCTAATTAATCGAGAGATAGTATATGAAATTATCCATATTGGAAGGAAGAAGTAAATCGACTATCTTGTTTTAATTCTGATAAGTGATACATTTTAACAGTGTAGATTTTCAGTAAATCCCCTGGTACTTTCTAAAACACATCCGCTGTTATAGACAATCAAATTATCTAGTCCTAAGTATTCAGTTGGTAGGATTAATAGGATTAATTAAAATTGCAATTACATTAAAAGAAACACCTGCATTAATGAAGTGTCAATTCAGATCTTTCAAACATCTAAGATACTTTACATACAATAAAATGATTCCAAATGTTGATTTGTATGTAAAAAAAGCACAGTAGCAAAGTATAAACATAGTTTATGCCAGTACCTTAGTTATCATAAAAATATCACTCTTGGGTTCTTAACATGAAATACATTGGGCAGAATTTTCTGCCTGAGGGTTGGGCAGGCCCAACCCAATCGGGCCCCGCTGCCATTTTACGCAGTCTGGCCAATTAAGGCCCACCCAGCATGACGTCCAGCGGGAAGAGCTATGCGCTTCCTGTGCGGGTGGGGGGATTCCTCAAAAGCAAGAGTGTGCTCTTTCGCGCATGCGCACAAAAGAGCGCACATCTCCCTGAGACTAAGTGCGGCCTCAGAGAGATCGCTGACACTTTAAAAAAATATTAAAAATAGAAAAAAAAAATTCCTTAACCTGTCCCCCTCATGTGGCAATGTCACATGAGATGGGACATGTTCATAATTTACATAATAAGTTTATTAAACATTTTTAAACCCTACATGATACCTCATCCCGCCGGTGGATGAGGTTTCATGTTTTTTCTAGTTCCCGCTGGAGCTCCTGGCCTGCCCGCCAACCTTAAGGTTGGACGGGCAGGTCCTTTAATTGTACAATTGATCCTGTCAATGGCCTCAATTGGCCATTGACAGGTCGGCGGGCCCGCAGCTGATTTTGCTGTGGGCCTGCCTTCCTGAAAATTTAAATGGGCCGGGATGAAGTCAGGGGTTTCCCCTGACGTCATCCCATGTCATTTTATGTGTCAGCGAGTGGGCCCCGCCCCCGGTCACCGACGGCAAAATTCTGCCCATGGTGCTGGTTTGTATGAGCATTGCTTTAGATTGATTGGGTCAATTTTGTTTTGATCACTCAATTCATGTTGAACAGAAAACAAATACAAATACACAGAAATAATAATGTATGTAGGAAAACTATGTCCCTACAAAATCAGTTTATATAAAACCAGCTGTTTGTAAGACCACGTTATAACAGAAATAAAATGGTGGGTTTCATTCAGGAGCTTTAGGTTAACTTTTCCCTGCTTTACATCAATGAGGGTAAATCCACTTGATAAGCCATCATGGGGGTCTGATTAGCTTGGCTTGCTAGACAGCCAACCTGTGGATCAGATTAGTGCCCACAGCACAGGGTTCAATCCTGCCTCCAGCTGATGCAAATTCAGAGCCTGCCTCCTCACCCCAGTTGTAGGAAAAGTCACAGCACTTTGCTGTGTTTCGGTAAATTATCACAAGAGCCTAGTTTGGGTATAGATCTTCAGAAGAAGTGATCACATTGTTTTTTATTTTCTATCCAGAATTCTGGTCAAGGCAGACTATGCCATGGTAACCCAGATCATCTAAACAAGTGGGTACGGAGTGCTCTGACCAGAGCAATAATAAACAGTTGGGAGTCTTTCAGTTATTTGAAAGGAGAGCAGAGTGAGTAACTTAATAAAGGAATTTCTTAACTACTGAAATTTTGCTTGCTTTAAATGAATCATTTCCTTTGCATGAAGTGCTTTTGTAATGACGAAAGAAAATACATTCTTCAAATGCTGAGTATGTAAATGTTCTTTTTGAAAGGAAAATACATTGTCAAAATATCAAGATAGGTATATGTTATAACAAGCAGTGAAGCAAGATTGCTGCTGAACAGCTATGTAGAAACATGTACCCTTTTTTCAAGAAAATGGCATAAATCATATTCATCCATTTGGTTTACTGAACTAAGTGGGCAGAGCAACTTGTTTTGTGTTCCAATTCTATTCAGTCTTCCAGAAATGTTACAAATAGCAAAACATATTAGAAACAGTTCCACGAATGATCAAAGGCATTTTTCTACACTGGCACAGAAACACAGCACTGCATTTTTTAATAATTACTGTACAAGGTGGAGTAGATATCAGGGCTTAAATGATTGAATAACTGGGCACCAAAAAACTTCATATTTCTTTGCATGATTTATCCTCTTTTTTAAAATAAAAAGCTTGCTTTATCAAAGCCAAGCCCAGAACTACATCATGGCAGAAAAACCTGAAAATATATTGCGGGATTGTGAGTATCTGTAAAACAAAGGTTGGGTAACACTTTTTTCATTTATAGTTCTGAGTTCCATCAATTTTATGAATATGTCAATAATTATTTCACCACTTTTGGGCCATTTAGGATTTTCTTTTGAACTCTTACACCAAGAAGTTTCAGCACTGTGAAAAATCATTCAATCTATTTGGAGTATAAGGGTCTGGCACATATAGGGCAATTCTCCCCCCCGTTGGGAGGAAGCTTAGGAACGGGCACATGGAAGCGCGTCTCCGATCAGCGCCCCCAATTGGGGGTGTGCCGCTGGCAAAGAGGCGCTATGTGCTCCCTGTGCGGGTTGGGGGGGGGGGAAATCCCTAAACCTAGAGTGTGCTCTTTCGGCCATACATGTGAAAGAGTGCACTCATCTCCCTGAGGCAAAGTGCTGCCTCAGGGAGATCGGCACCAAATTTTAAAATGTTAACAATAGAAAAAAAAATTCCTTTGACATGTCCCCTCATGTGACATTGTCACGTGAGTTGGGACATGTCCATCACTTTCATTAACACTTTTGTTAAAAATGTGAAACCTACATGAAACCTTATCCTGCCCATAAATGAGGTTTCATGGTTTTTCCAATGCCCACCAGGGCTCCTGGCCTGCCCGCCAACATTAAGGTTGGATGGGCAGGTCCATTAAGTACTTAGTCAATGGCTTCAATTGGTCATTGACAGGTCGGCGGGCACACAGCTGATTCTGCAGAGCCCCCGTCCACCTGAAAATTGAAATGAGGTGGGGTGAGGTCGGGAGTCCCGCCAGACGTCATCTTGCATCATTTTACGCGTTTATGAGTGGGCCCAGCCCCCACTCGTCAACTGGGATATCCTGGCCATAGTGCTAACATGACAGTGAGTACAGTACAGAAGGGAGGAATTTGGATTCCTGAGGCATTGGGACCAATTCTGGGCAAGATGGAACCTATACAATCTGGAAGGGTTGCAACCCAGCAGGACCAGGACCAATATGTTCACAGGGGTATTAGCTACCACTGTGGGGGAGGATTTAAACTAGAGGGGCAAGTGGATGGGATCCTGAATGGGGAGACACAAAAGTGGGAAATAAAGATAGGAATGAAAGACAGAAAGGCAGAAAGCAAAAGTGGAAGGCAGAGGAAACAAGGGCTAGCAGCAAATAGGGCCATAGTACAAAAAAATGTGTAAAAATATTAAAAAGACAAATCCAAAGGCACTATATCTGAATGCACAGAACATTTGCAATAAGGTAGCTGAATTAACAGCATGAATAGATGTAAACAGGTACAGTATGATAGCAATTACAGAGGCATGGCTGCAGGGTGACCAAGGCTGGGAACTGAATATCCAAGGGTACTCAATATTTAGGAAGGGCAGGCAAAAAGGAAAAGGAGGTGGAGTGGTGTTGTTAGTTAAAGATGAAATCAGTGCAATAGTGAGAGGTGATATTGGCTCAGAAAATCTAGATGTAGAATCAGTCTGGGTGGAACTAAGAAGCAACAAGGGGCGAAAAACATTAGTGGGAGTTGTCTGTAGACCTCCAAACAGTAGTGGTAAGGTATGGGGCAGCAGTAAACATGAAATTAAAGATGCATGTAAAAAAGGTGCAACAGTAATCATGGGTGACTTTAATCTACATATAGACTGTGCAAAACAAATTAACAACAATACTGTTGTGGATGAATTCCTGGAGCATGAACGTGATGGTTTTTTAGACCAGTGTGTCAAGGAACCAACTAGGGAACAGGAGATTCTAGATTTGGTATTGTACAATGAGAAGGGGTTAATTAATAATCTTGTTGTGCTGGGTCCTTTAGGGAACAGTGACCATAACATGATAGGATCCTTCATTAGGATGGAAAGTAAATAAGTCTGATCCAAAACTAGGGTCCTAAATCTAAACAAAGGAAATGACAAAAGTGTGAGGTGTGAGTTAAAAGGCATGACTGTGGATAGGCAATGGCTAATATTTAATGAACAAATGTTTGCATTGCAACAGATATACATTTCTTTCTGGTGCAAAAACACAACAGGAAAAGCAGCCCAACCATGGCTAACAAAAGAAAATAAGGATAGTATTAGATCCAAAGAGGAGTCATACAAAGTTGCTAGAAAAAGTAGCAAGCCTGAGGATTGGGAACAGTATGGAATTCAGCAAAGGAGAACCAAGAGATTGATTAAGAGGGGAAAAATAGAGCATGAGAGTAAACTTGCAAGGAACATATATGTGTGTAAAAAGAAAAAGATTAGTGAGGACAAATACTGTCCGAAACTGCAGATTTTAGAACAGAGAACAAGGAAATGGCAGAGCAATTAAACAACTACTTTAGCCTGTCTTCATGGAGGAAGACACAAATAACTTCCCAGAAATGCTAGGGAACCAAGGGTCGAGTGAGAAGGAGGAATTGAAGGAAATTAATACTACTAAAAAAAGTGCTGGAAAAGTTAATGGGACTAAAAGCCGATAAATCCATAGGGCCTGATAATCTACATCCCAGGGTACTAAAGGAGGTGGCAATGGAAATAGTGGATGCGTTGGTTGTCATCTTCCAAAATTCCATAGATTCTGGAACACTCCTGGCAGATTGGAGGGTGGCAAATGTAACTTCACTATTTAAAAAAAGAGGGAGGGAGAAACAGGGAATTTCAGACCCGTTAGCCTAACATTAGTGGTGGGGAAAAGGTTAGAGTCTATTATAAAGGATGTGATAGTGGGGCACTTAAGAAAATATCAACAGGATTAGACAAGGTCAACATTGATTTATGAAAGGGAAATCATATTTGGCAAACCTACTGGAGCTTTTTTAAGTACATAACTAGCAGAATACATAAGGGAGGACCAGTGGATGTGGTGTATTTGGATTTTCAGAAAGCTTTTGATAAAGTTCCACTTAAGAGGTAAGTGTACAAAGTTAAAGCACATGGGATTAGGGGTAATATATTGGCATGGATTGAGAGATGGTTAGCAGACAAAAAACAGAGATAAATAGGTCTTTTTCGGATTGGCAGGCAGTAACCAGTGGGGTATCCAGTAACTGCAGGGATAAATGCTTGGGCCCCAGCTATTCACAATGTACATCAATGATTTGGATGAGGGAACCAAATGTAATATTTCCAAGTTTGCTGACTATACAAAACTTGGTGGGAATGTGAAAGTTGAGGAGGATGCCAAAAGGCTTCAAGGCTATTTAGGCAGGTTGAGTGAGTGGGCAAATACATGACAGATGCAGTATATTGTGGATAAGTGTGAAGTTATCCATTTTGGTAGGAAGAACAGAATGGCAGAGTATTATTTAAATGGTGATGGGTTGGGAAATGTTAATGTACAAAGGGACGTGGGTGTCCTTGTACACCAATCACTGAAAGCAAGCATGCAGTTGCAGCAAGCAGTTAAGAAGGCAAATGGTATGTTGGCCTTCATTGTGTAAGGACTTGACAGGAACAAGGATGTCTTACCGCAGCTGGTGAGACCACAGCTGGAGTATTGTGTGCAGTTTTGGTGTCCTTACCTAAGAAAGGATATACTTACCATTGTAGGAGTGCAGCGAAGGTTCACCAGACTGATTCCTGGGATGGCAGGATTGTCATATGAGGAGAGATTGGGCCAACTAGGCCTATATTCACTGGAGTTTAGAGAATGAGAGGGGATCTCATTGAAATGTATAAAATTCTGACAAGGATAAACAGACTGATCGCAGGGATGATGTTTCCTCTGGCTGGGGTTTAGAACAAGGGGTCACAGTTTCAGGATACGGGGTAGGACTGAGATGAGGAGAATCCTCTGCACTCAGAGGGTGGTGAACCTGTAGAAATCTCTACGACAGAAGGCTGTGGAGACAAAGTCACTGAATATATTTAAGAAGGAAATGGATAGATTTCTAGACTCTAAGGGCGTCAAGGGGTATGGGGAGAGAGCAGGAGAATGGTGTTGAGATGTAGGATCGGCTATGATCATATTGAATGTGGAGCAGGCTTGAAGGGCTGAATGAAATGTCCGACTCCTGCTCCTATTTTCTATGTTTCTATGTACCGTACACAGTGAAGTAAGAGAATACAGGACCCGTACCTAAGGGACAGAGCCATGTACACAAGCAAGGATGGAGACAGCTCCTAGTTTGAGCCCTTCACTGCATATATGTACATGGTTCTTGGAGTTAAAAAGTACATACAGTAAACCTACCTAAGACTACGGAGACTTCATTAACACCTACCAAACAGTATCCAACATTCTACAACAAGATGGCAGCTCTTGGAAAAACCCATATCTTCAGAGAAGCTGGAACAGAAATTCAAAGGCTGGAAAATTGAAGGAGCAGCATTCTGACCTGACTGAAAGCACCTGAAGTGAAGGCACAGAGGGAGATCACCTGAGAGAAGCTCCATAGCAGAATTCGAAGCAGAGGACAGAAGACAAAAAACTCCACTGTGCAGCTGAGGACCACAGAGATTGTGTGGGGGTCCAGCTTGAATACCCACGGATTGCAGAGTCAGAGAACCTAGCTGGGATGAGCTAAAAAATTAAGTTCTTGGTCAGGACTAGTTTAAACACTTTTACAATCTTTTAAAAGCCAGAGCAGCTTGTTTCCAAAAGCATTGCAGCAACCAGGTTCCTGAGTCAGCACTTGAACACCTGGCATTCGAGCTCACTCTAAGAAGGAAAATAAAATATTAAATTAATTAATTCAGAAGAATCATGTCTAAAGAATCAGCTGTGAAGATCATTAAGGCCCGGATTCAACACTTTTGCAACCGTAAAGCAGAACGTTGAAATGCACAAGTCTGCAACCAGTCGATCAAAGCAGCCATTGTTTAAAATGTTTTCAAGGCTGAGTGCGAACGCCATTGCAGTAGGAGCCCGCCAAAACTGGCAAGAATGGGGAAACTTTTTGTCTTCAAGCAAATGGCGGTGCCATTGTCTTTTAAGAACCTCTTAAAGCTTAACCTACATTTCAAAAAATTTTAATCATAGATCAAAAATCCACTCTTCCAGATCAATTTGGACTTACCCAAGGCCCCAATCAATCACATAATTGGGGATTTTGGATTAAATGATTCCTTAGATACATGATTGCTTCAGATCTGGATAAAAAGATAGAAGCTGAACAAGTTAACACACCGGCCAAGACTTTCCCCCTATTGGGGGGGGGGAAGTTGAAGAGCGGGCATGAATGGCTTTACTGTAAAAAATATTAGAAATAGAAAAAAAAAATTCCCTGACATGTCCCCTCATGTGACACCGTCACATGAGTTGGGACATGTCCATAACTTTTTAAAAACTTTAATTACATTTTTTAACACCTACATGAAACCTCATCCCGCCGGTGGATGAGGTTTCATACTTTTTCTAATGCCTGCCATGGCTCCTGGCCTGCCCGCCACCTTAAGGTTGGACAGGCGGGTCCATTAATTGCTTTAATGACTCTTGACAGGTTGGCGGGCTGATTTTGCTGAGCCACCACCCATCTGAGAATTTAAAGGGGCACAGTGACGTCAGGAGCTCCGCCCGACTTTACCGCGCGTCATTTTACATGTCGGCGAGCAGGCCCCACCGCTCCACCCCTCCCCCGACCGCCAACGGGAAAATCCTGGCCACTGCTTTATTCGATAAACCCAATATGACATAGGATGACATAGGAACATTGAAACATGAATAGGGCCATTCATCCCTGCTCTACCATTCAACACGATTGTGACTGATCATCCATTTCAATTCCTTTTCCCCACACTATCCCCAGATCCATTTATATCATTTGTGTTTAGAAATCTGTCAATCTCTGCTTTATACCTAATGACTGAGCTTTCACAGCCTACTGGGGTAGGGAATTTCAAAGATTCACAACGCTCTGAGTAAAAAAAAATTCTCCTCATTTCAGTCCGAAGTGGCTTCCCCCTTATTTTGAATTTGTGTCCCATGGTTCTAAACTCCCCAGCCAGGGGAAACATCTTACCTACATCTACCCTATTTATCCCTTTAAGCATTTTGTAGGTTTCAATGAGACCACCTCTTATTCTTCAAAACTCTAGAGAATACAGGCCCAGTTTCCCCAATCTCTCTTCATAAGACAGTCCCGCCATTCTGGGAACATGTCATTGCACCTCCTCTATGGCAATAATATCCTTCCTAAGGTAAGGGGACCAATACTGCACACAGTACTCCAGACGCAGTCTAACCAAGCTTCTATACAACTGATGCAAGACTTTGCTACTTCTGTACTCAAATCCTCTTGTAAGAAATGCTAACACTCCTTTAACCTTCCTAATTGCTTGCTGCATCTGCATTTTAGCTTTCAGTAACTTATTGACGAGGACACCCAGATCCCTTTGTACATCAACATCTTCTAATCTCTCACCATTTAAGAAAACTCTGCACATTTGTTCCTCCTACCAAGTGGATAACCTTATGTTTTTCCACATTATATTCCATCTGCCATGCTCTTGCCCACTCATTAAGTCTGTCCAAATCCTCCTTTGCATCTTCCTCACAACACACATTTCCGCCTAGCTTTGTGTCATCCGCAACTTGGAAATGTTACATTTGGTCCCCACATTCAAATCATTGATATATATTGTGAACAGTTGGGGACCTAGTATCGATCCTTGCAGTACCCCACTAGTCAGAGCCTACCAATGATGCTATTGCTAGACAAGGAATCAATGAATCATCTGCTAAATTTGGAGAAATACTAAAATAATTTGAAGTTTATTTTCACCTAAGAAGCAACAAAACTCTCAAAAGGGCTACATTTAATAAGTGTGCCCAGCAGCCAGGAAAACCTGTCGACTCATTCATTAATGACCTGTACAGGATGGCTGAAGGCTTCGAATACAGAGACCTAAAATCTGAACTTATCAGGGATAGAATAGTTGTTAGGATAGTGGATGACACACTCTTAGACGTGGTGCAAGCGAAGGAAGATCTAAAAACAAAAAACTGCAGATGCTGGAAATCCAAAACAAAAACAGAAATACCTGGAAAAACTCAGCAGGTCTGGCAGCATCGGTGGAGAAGAACAAAGTTGACGTTTCGAGTCCTCATGACCCTTCAACAGAACTAAGTAAACTTTTTACTTAGTTCTGTTGAAGGGTCATGAGGACTCAAAACATCAACTTTGTTCTTCTCCGCTGAAGGAAGATCTAACCTT
Source organism: Carcharodon carcharias (assembly GCF_017639515.1). NCBI lineage: Eukaryota > Metazoa > Chordata > Chondrichthyes > Lamniformes > Lamnidae > Carcharodon > Carcharodon carcharias. Next base: position 136,429,402 of record NC_054474.1, on the reverse strand, counting down.
TGAGAAAGCTATCTGGATTGTTAAGAAGTCTGAAATCCATGTGCAGCACAGGTTCATTTTAAGAGGAGAAAGTACAAAGTAAAACCCACTGTCCAGTTCATTAAACAGCACAAAAACAGGGACACTCCAGGCCAAGGGAAGCAATGCCCCTAACCGACCAGTAGAACAACAATGCCAGCACTGTGGAGCAAACGCCCCCCACCCCCCTCCACAGGTGAGATCATTGTCCTTCAATTTCAGCCCAATGCTTTCAGCGTAACAGAATTGGACATTTTGGCAAACGGTGCAAGGCCAACAATTCTAAACAAACAGGAGACCCAAAGATGATTCATGAGGTCAAGACAGCGCACCAAGAGGATATGCAGCCATGCTCCTTGAGTGAGCTCAAAGATCTTGGATTTTCATTCTGGAATGCGGACATCTTAGTTAATGTCCATCTCACAAACTTTAACTTGGACACAGGAGCCAGTGTTACAGTTCTATCAGACAAAGAACCATGGTTGAGAGACCTCTGGCTTTGAACAACAGACACACTACTCTATGGGCCCAGAGGAATCTGACTTCAGGTCATAGGCATGATTCTGGAGCCACTAAAGTATGGTAGAAAACAAATCTTCGAGCTGATGTACGTCATCTGTAACCAGTCTTTTTCTCTCTTGAGCAGAGAATGCCCGTGTAACCTGAATCTCCTCAAAACAGGAGAAGATAACAAGACAACCACTGTTGTAAATTATACAGAACTGAAATTTCCCAATAGCTCCAACAAGAAAGAGTCTCCTGAGTAGGATTTCAGCTCTGAATTGCCTTCTCTATTTGCAGAGCAGGTTTGTCCATTTTTGTTACAGGTGCCTGAATGCCCTCATTGGTCAGACCAGCCTACCACTCAGTGGAGGATAGACAAGAGAGCAACCAACAACCAGAAGAACCTCAACCTTTAACCCTGGCAACTGTTGATGAGGTCAACACAGCAACCGAAGAGCAAACACTGCAACTCTCAGTCAGCATGACAATGTCACAATGTTGGAACCAAGTGGCAGCCATCCATTGCCAACAGCACACCACACAGCCAAACACAAAGGTAAGCTTACTAAAAAACCGCATCCTCATAACAGAAATAGCTATTTTCCATCACAGAGGACGCTGCAATGATCCACATGATGAAGGAAGAAGAGGGAAAAAATGACATGGAGATGAGCACAATGTTTGCTTACACCACAAGAAATGGGATGGAGCAACAGACACCTATCACTACAAGTGCCAAATTGACAAAGAGTGGTTCAATACTAAGGAATGGAAAAAGTGGGTGAAACGATACCCAGGACAACCTTGAAATCAACAGAGTTCACCTGCAACAACGGAACCTGCCACTCCTCCAACAGTCGTGCAAATGAGACCGCTGGAATCGATGAACTCAGAGATTTGATGTGGGGAGATGGGGTCGTAATATTGATGTAAATACATGTGGTAAACTGGAATAACTTGAAATACATTGAATAAATTCTCGGGAGTATTTAGTGTACTGGTGGCACATACAGGGTTAACGTGGAACTGAGTACAGTACTGCCCACACAGTGATGTAAGAGAAAACATGACCCACACATAGGGGTCAGTCTAGTGTTGGACAGAGCCATGTGCACAAGCAAGCATGGAGACAGCTCCTTGTTTGAACCCTTTACTGTATATATGTACATAGTTCTTGCAGTTAATATATATGTAGGGCAGAATATTGCACTCGTTGTGCACCCGACCCAAACCAGCGTAAAATGATGTGCATTGACATCGGGCGAGCATCCTGACATCATCAAGCACTCGCGCAATATTTCGGTCGGCGAGCACGTGTGGGAGTTGGAGCCGCGCCTGCTATTAATTAAGCCATCAATTAGGCCCTTATGTACCCAGTTGACTCAATTTTTTTGCTGCCCGTCCAACCACTGCATTTTTGGCGAAATCTCATCCACGGGCTGGATAAGTTTTCAAACAGTGATTTTTTAAAAAATTATAAACTTTTAACACTCATATTTAACTTGCTCCTGCTCATGTGACAGAGGAGATGTTTTCATTACTTTTAAAATCTTTGTTTTTATTGTTAAAAATCTTCAGCTCCCTGAGGCAGCTCTGCGCCTCAGGGAACTTTTACAGTGCGCACCCGTGCGCATATGCACACTTCAGCGCTCGTGATCCTCCTGCCCCCAACCCGGCAGTGCTGAGCACTGCAGCATGAGATTCACCCAGCTGGCCATTAATTGGCCAGCCAACATGAAATCCATGTCGGGGCCCAATTACGGGTGGTGGCCAGCTTCCCAACTGCTCCCTGGCCCACCCGCCGAGCCTGCCCAACCGCCGGAAAATCCTGACCCTAGAGTTAATCTATTTAAAATTACGAAGACTTCATTAAGACCCACTGAATGGTATTCAACACCCTATAACACTATTCTGGAATTTTCCCCTCCAAAAGACTGTGGAAGCTGGGACAACTGAAGATGGAGATAGATGGGGTTTTCTTAAGGAAGGGAACCATGGCGTTTGCGTTGTGGATAAATGGAGTTGAGGTATAAATCAGCCATGAACAAATTGAATGGCTCAACAGGCTGGAGAAGCAGAATGACCTACTTCTGTTCCACCTGGATTTACTTGGTTTTAATATTCTCAAATTCTCAATTCTTTTTTGTCAAATCTCTTCATGGTCTTACCCCGTCCCTTCTCTACAACCGCCTCCAGCCCTACAACTCTCCAAGATTGCTGCTCTCTTCCAATTCTCGCCTCTTGTACATCCCTGATTTTAATCACTCCAGCACTGGTGGCCATGCTGCAAAGGTCTCAAACTCTGGATTCCCTCCCTGAACCTCATCACCTCTCTACCACTGTACCACTCTCTCCTTCTTTAAGATGCTCTATCAAATCTATTTCTATGACCAAGCTTTTAATCACTTGTCCAAATATCTCCTTATGTGGCCCGGTCTCAAATTTTGTTTGATGAAGCTTCTGCGAAGTGCTTTGGACGTTTTACTGCATTAACGGTGATATTTCATCTTGATTCCTTACTCTTTCTCTATTATCCTCAACAATTTTTCATCAAGTGTTTAACCACCCCCTCATCTTGTGTCTAACTCCCTTTTCATTTGTTGACTTGTGATAAATTCCATTTTCTGGGAATTCTTATGTGAAAACACTCTTCTAACTTCCTTCATTGTGCTTTCAATTCAAACCCTCAACTCTATTTTTTAAATCTATTACAGCTTATTTTGAAACATTCATATGACGATGCAATTTTATATCTCAGAACAAGTGAAAAATGTGTTCTGTAACAGTCACAACCACTGTGCATTCTTCATCGTTTCCAATGAGATAAAGGAATTGGAAGACTTGGTTAAAACCTAAATAAAGCAACAGCGGAAATCAGATGTATAATGAAGCCCAGGGCATCTTGGAAATGCTCTTTTTTATTTCCCTTCTCTTTCCTTCTGGAGGTGGTGCTTTACCACAACAACAACAAAAACTTACATTTACAATGCACTTTGATAGGGGGAAATCTTCTGCTCTAGGACCTGCTAGAAGTATGTTAGGAAATTACACATTCTAAGCTTACGATTTGCCATTGATTAATGTGCTGGTAGCTCAAAAGTGGAAAACCTTACCTATAATTCCATAACCTTTCACAAGTGCCCACGTTTCACTCATGAGATTAGATAGTATCAGCTAATGCCAAAAAAAAAAAAATCCTTCCAGGTCCATGCACTGGAAAAGAATCAGTGAAGACCTTTGGCAATCTTTCCCACTTCTTGCTCAGGAATGACGGAACAATAGAATATTATAGCACAGAAAACAATGATTCAGCTCATTGTATCTGCACCAAATTATCTAAAGAGCAATCCAGTTTGCACAAGTGCCTTGCTCTTTACATATCCCTGCAACTTTTCTCTTTCAAGTATTGATCCAATTTTATTCTGAAGACTCCTATTGAATTTGAAATGCTAAAAACCTGTTACCAAGAAAAGGTTTTCCTCATGTTACCTCTGGTTCTGTTGCCAATCAATTTAAAGCTGAGTTCTCTTGTTATTGACCCTTCAGCCACTGGATCCAGTTTCTATTTATTTACTATATTGAAACGTTTCATGATTTTAAACACCTATTTTTTTTCTCAGTCTTCTCTATTCTAAAGAGAACAGTACTGACTTCTCCAGCCAATCCTCATAACTGTAATCACTCATCCCTGGAATCATTCTTGCAAATCCCTTCTGTATCTGCTCCAATTAGCCTTTATCGTGTCCTTCCTAATGTGCGGTGCTCAGAATTGTACACAATACTTCAGCTGGGACTGGAGTACTGTTTTATATGAGTTTCCCCAAACTTCCTAGCTTTTGTACTCTATAGGCAGGGTTTTACGTTTGTCGGGTGGACACAGCCTGAGCCGATCAAGAGTAAAATAGTGCAAGATGATGTCGGGCGAGCGTCCTGATGTCATCGCGCCCATGCACGATATTTTGGTTGGCAGGCGCGCGCGAGAGTCGGCAGCATGCCTACGAACAATTAATAGGGCTATTAAACCCATTAAGCAATTAATTCAGCAGTATTTTCCATTGTCCACCCAACCTTGCAGCTGATAGGCAAGCCAAATGGCCTTTGGATTTTTTAGGAAACCTTATCCATGGGCAGGATGAAGTTTCTAACAGCAATTAAAAAAAAAAATTAAACATCATTCTTAATATGTCCCTGTTCATGTGACTGAGTCACATGTGGGGACATTTCCCTCATTTTTAAAATCTTTGTTTTTGATTGCAAAACTCTTCAGCTCCCTGAGGCAGCTCTGTGCCTTCGGGGAGCATTCAGTGCACGCTCCCCACGCATGAGTAGACTTTAGCACTCGTGCTCGTCCCACCCCCGCCCCTGCCCCTGCCCCCACCCCCGGCAGTGCTGAGCTCCTCAGCACGCATTTCACACTGCTGTTCGTTAATTGGCTGGCCAGAGTGAAATTGCACTCGGGGTCCGATCGCGGGCGGTGGACTGTTTCCTGGATGCTTCCGGCCCTGCCCACCTTGCCCGCCTGACGAATGGAAAATCCTGGCCTGTGTTTAAAAAGCCAAGGACCTTATCTGCTTTATTGTTAACCCATCCTACCACTTTCAAAGATTTGTGCACAAACACCCACCCCACCATATATCTCTGCTGCTGCATTCCCTTTAAAATTGCAACATTTAGCAATGTCTCTCCACATTCTTCCTACCAAATTGTATCACCTTATTCTTTATAGTGTTAGATTTAACCTGTTATGTGGCCACCTATTCCACCAGCCTGTCTATGCTCTCTTGAAATCTATTACTATCTTCCTCATTGTTTACTACACTTCCAGTTTTTATGTTACCTACAAATTTTCAAATTGTGCTTGTACCTGCTCATCCAAATCATTAATGTATATCAAAAACGACAGTGGTTCTAGTACTGACCCCCAACTACCCCCACCCTCACTCCAGCGTATTCTTCCGCCCAGTCAAAAAAATAGCCATCCACCGTAACTCTCTTCTATCTGTTAGCCATTTTTAAAATCAAACTGCTACAGCCCCTTATATTCCCATGGGCTTCAATTTTTCTAATAAACCTAATATGTAACAGTTTATCAAATCCCTTTTGGAAGACCATGTGCCCTCATCCACTCTCTCTGTTATTCTATCAAAAAAAAGACTAATGATGAAGTCAATTGTGATGCCCCTAATGCCTGGCTAGAACGGACTAGGGATTTGAACCTGTGATTTTTGACAGTCAATTTTCCTGAAATACAAAGTCAATAAATTGCGGGAGATATATGGTCTAATGCATTGTATCACAAAGTGGCTTCATGTCTGTGACTTCCTTTACAACAAGTTCCGGATTTTGGACTGCGGAAATAGAAGTTAATGACAATATACCACCTCAGCACAACACAGAGCAGGGATCAATCAACAGTAGAAGGCAGTTAAATCAATAAAAGGAACATAAATTACCAATGTTGAAAAATAATTGGAACCAATTCACAATAAAGTAAAATAACAAGTTGTAATCTGAAACAGTCAGTGATTGTTAAATGTTGGGTGAATATAATCAGCTCAATATAATGAAAATCAAATGCATGTTAAGAATCTACAAACGGTAGAAACTTTATGATGTCAAACAAAAGTAATTTTACCTTGCAGATCATTACAAAAACAACCCTAAAAATCTGCCATTCCCATTAAGGGGATTTTGATCACGTAACAAAGGCATGAAATACATTTTAAAGTACAGTATTTTTGGCTTTGAGTCAAGCATGATACATCTGGATTCCATGGTAAGAATGTACAGAGAAAAACTGATCCTCCCTTAGCCAGCCTAATGGGTACAGTAAAGGATAATTCATATTAAAACTGACCCCTAGTTTTGGGTGTTTATAATAATCAACAGTAGCATTGCAAACATCAACTTGTTCTCTTTGAATTGAGCAGCAAGCTGAAATATATTCAGCACAAGAGCAAGATAGCAGAGCCTTGGTACATTGTTACTATTTCAAATATATTGGTTTAGAGGGCAAACTGAAATAAAAACAATAAGTGCCAGAAATACATATCAGATCAGCCAATATCAGTAAAGAAATTAAGGCAGGTTTTGTTATTTTAAGGGTGTTCTCATCCTTCAAGTTGTATTCAAATGAAGGGTAAGCACCCAAAACATTTTTTCTCTTTACAGATGTTGACTGATCCTCTGGTACTTCCAATATTTTCCTTTCTTTTTTCTGATTTGGATGACAAAGTTTCCTATTTACTTTAGTGAGGCATCTCATTGGAAAATGAAGGAGTTTCTGTAACCAATTCCATTTGTTGCCCTCAGTAGATGGAATGGTTTCCTTCTGAGTTACTCCAAAATTGCAATGTTTGACCTACAATTGAAAAAGTGTTCAGTGTTATGGATATATTATGTATTTTACATATGTAGTATACAGTGTCTATTATCTAGTAATCTGCTGCTGAACATTGGGTTTCCTACTGTACTGGTTACCTAATAATGCATGCTTGCAGACCTACCATTAGTAGTCATCCTTATTACCCTTAATGACATAGGGCTAGAGTTTCTGCTGGGTTGCAATGGTTTTTCCACTGTAGTTCACGCAAAATTGGCCAAACCAGCAGAAGAAATCAAGGAATTTCAAATGCACGTTATATTTGTTGCAGATCAAATCGTGGTTTTGCACTGGTTTAAAAAATATTTTGCTGGAATCTGGCTCCCACAAATCTGGCTCCAATTGAAAGAATCACGATGGCGAGTTATCACTAATTGCACTTGTTTGTAAGAATCTCAAAATTAAGCATTCTTACAGCATAAGAACATTAATTAAGTTTTTAGAAGTTTTTAAATATTTAAAAATATTTAATTACCAAGTGACTGGCTATTGCACACCAATTAAATTAGTGAATGACTTTGTATCATTTTTCATTTTCAGTTATTTAAAATTTAGTTATGCTTAGGTGGTAGACTACACTTTTATGAAATAATGCTTATTTCTTTGCTGATAAACCCAGATTCAGCTGTATTAATAAAATTGTACCAGTTTAGCACTCGAGTATTTCAATGAAAAATTTTCAATGCAAGGTATAAAAAAAGGTAATTATATTCTAAAATGTTGTTCAGTTGCACTGGCTCATGAAGATTTTACATTCGGCAATTTGTAAATAAGCTAGAGTGGACACCAGAGCCAAAATTCCATTAGGAATACTAGCACAATTGTGGTCAGATTGCCAATTGCATTCAAAGCAGAAGTTCTATCCCATTCACTCTGTGTAGGAAATTCATGCACATATCTAATTTAAGGTAGTGCTTGAGTCTCATAATTGCATTGACATTCATAAACGAATCAGATGTTGTTCTTGTGGTTCATGTCACTGCGATAGGTTGATTTAATATTTGGCAACATAATGTCAGCTATCATGGGACAAAAAAATGCTAAAAATGTGTTTTTTTTTTAACCTTCCTATATTATCTCAATGTGTGCGCTTTGATCATCTTCTAGTTACTCTCTCGTTGCTGTCAGCACAATAGCAAAAAGCTATCTATTTGGGAATGTTGCACTACTTATGCTAAAGTCAGATTGCATTTATACTAAAGAGAATATAAAGCATATCAAACAATGGCAAAGTAATAATCCTTGTGATCAAAAGACTGCTACAAATAACAATCAGGAACATCTATTTCAATGTGCGATCATGAACAGCTCGTGACTATGTTACCTGGGCCACATACAAAGATATTTTTAAGTGTACACAATTCTCCAAATACTCTACTGCTAAGATAGAAATATGCAATGGAACATATGAACAAGGAGCAGGAGAAGAAGGCCATTCGGCCCCTTGAGCCTGCTGCTCCATTTAATAAGATCATGGCTGATCGGATAGTAACGTCAAATCTGCACCTCGCTTACCCCCGATAATCTATCACCCCATGCTTACCAAGAATCTAGCCACCTCCACCTTAAAAATATTCAAAGACTCTGCTTTCACAGTCTTTTCAGGAAGAGAGTTCCAAAGACTCACGACCCTCTGAAAGAACATTTTTTGCTTCATCTCTCTTTTAAATGGGTGACCCGTTATTTTTAAACAGCGACCTCTAGTTCTAGATTCTCCCATAACAGGAAACATATTCTCTACATCCACCCTGTCAAGACCCCTTAAATCGCCTTGTACTCTTCTAAACTCCTGCGAATACAAGCCTAGCCTGTCCAGCCTTTCCTCATTAGACAACCCGCCATTCCATGTATTAGGCTGGTAAACCTTCTCTGAACTGCTTCCAACACATTTACATCCATCCTTAAATAAGGTGATCAATACTGTACACAGTACTTCAGATGTGGTCTCACTAATGCTCTACATAATTGAAGCATAACCTCCTTACTTTTATATTCAATTCCCCTCACAATAAATGATAACATTCTATTAGCTTTCCTAATTACTTGCTGGACCTGCATACTAGCCTTTTGTGATTCATGAATTAAAACACCCAGACTCCTCTGCATTCAGAGGTCTGCATTTTCTCACCATTTAGATAATATGTTTCTCTCTCATTCTTCCTGCCAAAATGGACAATTTTGCATTTGCCCACATTATACTCCATTTGCCGGATCTTTGCCCATTCATTTAACTTATTTATATCTTGGCGTAACCTCCTACGTCCTCTTCACAACTTACTTTCCTATCTATCTTTATATCATCAACAAACTTGGCAACCATCCCATCTATCCCTTCATCCAAATCATTTATATAAATTGCAAACAGTTGAGGTCCCAGCACTGATACCTGTGGCACACCATTCGTTATATCTTGCCAACAGAAAGACCCATTTGTGCCTACTCTCTGCTTCCTGTTAGCCAGCCAATCTGCTAGCCATGCCAATATGTTACCCCCATACCATGAGCTTTTATTTTCCGCAATAACCTTTGATGTGGCACTTTATCAAATGCCTTGTGAATACCTAAGTACAGCACATTCACTGGTTCCCCTTTACCAACAGCACATGTTACTTCCTCAAAGAGCTCCAATAAGTTGTTAAACATGATTTCCCTTTCACAAAGCCACGATGACTCTGCCTGACTTCCTTGAATTTATCCAAGTGTCCTGTTGTAGCTTCTTTAATAATAGCTTCTAACATTCTCCCTATGACAGATGTTAAGATAACTCGACTGTAGATTCCCGTTTTCTGTCTCCCTCCCTTTTTGAGTAATGGAGTTACATTTACTATCTTCCAATCTAATGGGACCATCCTCGAATCTAGGGAGCTTTGGAAAATTAAAACCAATGCATCAACTATCTCACGAACCACTTCTTTTAAGAACCTAGAATTAAAAAAAAATCCACCCACTGCTGTGGTGGGATTTGAACCTAGATCCACAGAATATTAAACGGGGCCTCCAAATTATGAATCCAGTAACATTGGGCAGAATCGTCCCAGATTTTACCCGCCGATTGCAATGGCAGCTTTTCACGCCATATCATCCCAAACCCACTGCATTAATTATGCATTCCCAGGAAACACACCGTTTCCATGGCGTGCGGGCTCACATTCACCCACCACACCATCATCTCACCGCTTCATCATGCTGGGCACCATATTTAAAGCGCAGCTGGGCGCACACCTCTCATTGCTTCCATCCCACGACTGCTGCAAAGGTGGCATGGCCCTGAAAGGCAAAAAGACTGCAGCCCCCAGGCTCAATGACATGTCCCTCGAGCGCCTTCTGGAGGCAGTGGAGGTTCGCCGTGATGTCCTCCACCCGGCTCTGGCCGCAGGATGGGCAGCAACTTCAGTAATCCAGCTTGGGAGGCGGTGGCAGAGGTGGTCAGTGCCAACGCCGTGCAAAAAAGGACAGCCACCCAGTGCCACAAGAGGACAAATGATCTTCTCCATTCCGCCAGGGTAAGTCATTCTTCTCATTACTCTCAACTCACACACTCACAAACTCATCACACATCCATCGGGATTTCACTCACTGCCAGTTCAAGGGACATCACCATTCACTGTCTCTCAATCATCTGCATTGTCCTCATCCTGTCCATGGGATCACTCACCACCCACACATGTCAGGCTTACTAATCATCTGGCCTGGCAGGCATCCTGCTTACACTCTCTCCATCTCTATATATGCAGGACAATCTGGAACACCACAAGAGGGAGAGGTCGCAGACTGGTGGAGGCATCAAGGTCCTCACAGACTTTGAAAACAGCCATCCAGCTGGCTGGCGAGGTTCTGGACCGCTCCAGTGTTGATGGTGAGGTTGGTGGTGCTCTACCAAGTGATGATCCAGCAGTGCAATATCCATCTGACAACCATGCTGTGAGTGATGTGTCCTGTTCCACAGGCCACTGCCGTGCACTAATTATCTCTCCTTGCTTTTGAAGGCATTTCTGCCCAACAGCCGACAGAGTCCATGATCCAGGGCTTCCAAACAAGTCCTGAAGAAACCTCTGAAGAGAAATCTAAAGGAACCCTCCTTGAAGTCCTATCACAGCACTCACCCATGCCCTCCACCAGTGCAGACACACACACCCCGGTGGGACCTAGCTTTAGAGTAGGCTTGGGATAACAATGTGGTGAGCACATCACAGTGTCTGATTCACAGTAGGCAGCAGCAGGGAATTCCCTGGTGTACAGCATTCGAGGACTGCTGGCGGGCAGAAATTTGCTGATTCCAATTCAGATGACGAACCTCTGGACTCGGTCATGTCACGGTTGCTGGAGCTACAAAGGCAAGTTTGGGAACATCAGGAAGGGATGTCTGCTGCACTCCTCAGATTGCAAGGCACGATGGAGGAGTCCATCCGCCATCAGGCAGAGGTGATAGCGCCGGTATGCCAATGCACGGAGGTCAACACTGGTAGGATGACAGCTGCCATAGAGACCTTGGTCCAAATGTCACTCGTGCACTGCTGCGTGGGCTCAACTCCATCACTGATGCCATAGTTGGCCTCCAACAGTGTGTACACGAGAGGGGTGCTGGGCAGCTCGATCTCAGTCCAGCTACCCCTTTGTCTCAAGCAGTCAGCCAGGGGCTCTTGGGCACCCATAGGGAGGAGGATCACACCCCAAGGCCATCCACCCAGGTGAATCCAGGAGTGTCCGGCCCATCCGAATCCCCTCTTCATGTGACCCCAGCTGCTCCAGCTCCACAGCTGGAGGAGGATGCCACAGCAGGACTCCAAAAGCAGACCAGAGCCCTCCAAGTCTTGGCCCTCCAAAGGATGCCCATCAAAGTCATCACGGGGTGTAGCAATCAGCAGGCTGCCTCCACCTCCACTATGGATGTCCAGGGAGCACCAAGACATGGCGGCAGGGTTAGGAAGGTTAAGAAGATGTAACTCTTTCGAGTACAAACACGTTTCCATCTGTTTCTATTCAGATGAAGTTAATTGTTTCATAGCTTGCCATTGTGAGATTTGAACTCTTGATCTTGGGGTTACAAACCCAGTAACATAACCACTTGGCTATTTCACAGCCTGGGCATGGGTATTAATCACTTGCACATAATGTTCACTATTGTCAATAAACTCCCAAAAATGTCTCTCTGCCTATGGCTCCTTGTTCTGATGAGCAGTATTCATGCCACTCAGATGTGATGCCGTCCTGCACAAGATAAAGGCAGGTGTCTCAGTGCAGGGCCTCTTCCCTGTGCTTTGTGCAGTCTTCAAACCACAGTGATGGTCCAGCCTCACACTCCCTTGAAATATTACTGATGCCTGCACCTTGATGGTGGTGGTCATTGCTGTCCGAATGTTGTGGCCAGACATCACAGAGTTCCGTCATTGTCTCTGTGTGCTCTCAGCACCTTTAAGGTGGGAATCACCCCTATCTCTTCAGCATCTGTGACCAGTGACGCTGTGCTCCTGAAGGGGTCAGGAGCTGAAGGCTGACAAAGGATCAGGTGCATTTAAAGTTTCATGGCTGCGTCTCCATGATATGACCCTGATCACAGAGCACAAGAGAGCTGCCCTCGGCCAGACAGGAGTCGGGCATTATCAGAGCATATGTGAAGAGCCATAGAATGACCTCATTACATGTCATCATCATCCTTCTGCAATCAAGTGACTATTAGGCCCTTTATTGCATCTCCATGATAGAAGCATCATCACAGAGGGCATGTAGACTGCCATAAGCCAAACTGGAGTCAAAAATTCATAGCTGCAATGGGAAGATTTTATGGTGTTTCCTCACTGCATGTCATTATCATCCCCCACAAATCTAGCAGATATGAGGGCCTCTCAAGCACGCCTGCCTTGTCTGGCTGGCGCAAGAGCATCATCACCCTCATTGTTGCCTCCCAGGACCTTCTCATCCTTATCACCATCGATGTCCTTCTGATTGGAGGAAACCTCCAGCTCCTGTATCACCTCCTCAGCCAGTTCTTCTCCCCGTTGCAGCACCAGGTTCGAAGGCCGCAGTAGGTGATGACGATGCGTGACACCCTCTGTCCACCATACTGCAAGGCTCCACCAGACCAGTCCAGTCACTGTAATCTCATTTTCAGCATCCCGATGGCCTGCTCCACCAAGTTGCGAGTTGCAGCATGAGCCTCATTATACCTTCGCTCTGCTGTAGTCTGAGGCCGCCGCATCAGACTATAGTCGGGTGTCATCAGCCACGGCCTCTGCAGGTAGCCCTTGTCCCCAAGGAGCCAAACCTGCAGCCTCTGTGGACCCTGGAAGATATAAGGGATCTGTGACCGACTGAGAATGTCGGAGTTGTGCACATCCCCTGAAAACGGTGCTCACACCTGCAGGATGCATTTGTGGTGGTTGCACACCAGCTGCACATTCAGTGAATGGAATCCCTTACGGTTGACATAGTTAACCAAGTGTTGCGACAGAGATCTGAGCACCACGTGAGTACAATCGATGGCACTGTGCACCTGTGGGAAACCAGAGACCTGGGCGAATCCAATTACTATTGCATCCTGGCTCTCCTGCTCCCCGGTGAAATGCACAAAGTTGTGTGCCCTCGTGAAGATGGCATCTGTGACCTCATGGATGCATTTGTGGGTGGAGGTCATCTGTGGAGTTCTGACATATAAATTGAGCGCTGCTGTCAGGGGACAGGGGAGGTGATGGCATAGTAGTATTGTCACTGGACTAGTATTCCAGAGACCTAGGGTAATGATCTGGGGACATGGGTTCGAATCCCACCATAGCAGCTGGGGGAATTTCAATTCAATAAAAAGTGGAATTAAAAGTCTGATGGTGACCACAAAGTCTTTGCCAATTGTCATAAAAATCCATCTGGTTCACTAATGCCCTTTAGGGAAGTAAACCTTCCATCCTTACCTGGTCTGGCCTACATGTGACTCCAGACCCATGGCAATGTGGTTGACTCTTAAATGCCCTCTGATCAAGGGCACTTAGGTATGGTCAATAAATGCTGGCCTAGCTAGCAATGCTCACATCCCATGAATTAATTAAAGAAAAGACTATAACAGCTTTTCCACGTGGTGGCAAATCCTGCAGTAGCTGGCAGATATGACCGATCAGTTCCCTGAACATGTGCAGTTCTCAGTCATCTGCAGGAATGAAAGGCGGCGTCTATGGACCCTGGGTCCAGCTGGGCATCAACCAGTGACAGCTTGCTATAGCTCTTCGGCGGCATGTGCAGGAACCCCAGCCACCCTTTCTGCCAGAGGCTGCTCCTTCCTCTGCACAATCATGTGCCTCAGTTGCTCTTTTCTCTGTCATCTTCGCTCTCTTTACACCACAAGGCATGCAGCTAGGTCATCAAGCTCCATGATCCTGATGTACTCCTCCTGCAGGATAAAAGAGAGAGACACATGGGTGTACTAAGAACCTTAAATCTGAAGGCCCCTTAACACATCCTGGAAAGTGCTGGTCACCACTTGGATGGCCAGAGATTAGCGTGCCGCATAGCTGCCCAAAACCCCACCTGACCGATTGGCGGCAGCCTTGCCCATTGGACTGCATGCTGTGCCCTTTGCTCAAGTGCAAGGATTCTCCTAACCTGCACTGCAAAGCTTGAACCATGGGGGAGACTGGTCCAAACCGGGATGATGACATTGCAAGGGGCTGTGAGCGTCTCCACCAGTGACTCTCCATGGGCAGCTTTAGCAAGGGGATTGTACAACTTGCCCAGCTGTCCATCTGTTCTGCAGTCCAATAAAATGCTCATTAGTTTGCAGTCTGTGCCTGAGTGGTGTAAAGCTCTGGAACACTTGGTGGCACTTTGATGCCTCTGTGTTGCTTGAGTGGGCAGTTAAGCTAGAGGCTCGACTCCAACTACAGCAATGTGGCTGCGCGTGAACTGTCTCATTTGCAGGGGATTGGTCACTTTATACAATGTGTCCCTAATGCGTGGTTTCTTCTCTCACCCACCCCTCCCCCAACCCCACAAGTGCTTGTGTGCTACATTCACCTGCAGGGCAGCCTTTGCACCCCGTCCCCCACCCCAAAGTCACCTCAACTGCATGGCAGCCTTTGCCCTCCCTCCCAACGCGCCTCAACCTTGAAGTCCAACAGGCGTCTCTCGCGAGTGCTCCGCAACATTACTGTGTACTCACCTCCGAGTTCCCCTCAAAGTGCAGTCAGCCAAGTGCACGCCTGTTATATGTTGTTCTGTAACACGTTGGCGTGATGGGTGGATGATCCAACGGGCGGGAGAAATGAGTCCGGCAGGCTAGCCTTATAATAATATGCTGATGTATTACAGTGAGGTTCCTGAAGTCTGATGATGGGAAATGCAGCCCATCATCGACAGGCTGAGTGGAAGATTGTAAATTGGTTTCACAACATTGTGAAACCGATTTTTGGCTTTCTCGCCATATTGTTCTTCATGCCACCAAATATGCCTGACACCAACGGGCACAGATGATTCTGCCCATTACCTCTGCAACACCATGTCCTTTCTACATTACATAATAACTTAGGTTCAATTAAAAAAAATATATATGCAAGGATAAACTTCCTTACAAGAGCTACATAGCCTGCGATCACAATTTGAGAAAAAGTTTCTGCAATTATAAACATGTGGTGTTCACTTATTTCATTTGCTCATTCAGACTATTTTCATATTCAGGATTGGAGAAATTAAACCTCTGGACAGATCTTGTTGCATACCAATATTAACTATTAAACTGTTGACACATCAAGAAAAATGTGTTTTTTTGGGGTTCTAAATGATTTTAAAGTTTTCACATCATGTACTAGGACAACTATAATGGAGCAATAATTGTACTCCAGTTGGAACATTGTCAGTAGTACAATATTAATAACCCAAAAAAGCACTCATTTTCATGATTAGTAATTTACAGCCCCATTCCAATACTTTGGTTGCTTAAGGAGTTCCTACAGCAATGGAAACTAAATTAAACTAAAAATTAGATGGAATGTGCAAACTGGTGGCAAGTGTAACATGAGTCCATTGGTTTACCTTTAATTGAAACTTGTGGAAACCAAGAGTACAAATTCTGATTTTTCCTGAAACCCAGAACCTGGGTTAAATGCACATGACAGAAAACTCCAGAATTCATTCTGCTCTGTTTTAGGAGTATTGGTTGTTCCGTTGAAGAACGATATTCATTGCATTGGTGTCTTAGGTAGAACATAAAGCCAAGATTGACTTACAAACCTCTCAACCTGATATATGTTAAATGTATGTTTGTGACAGGCAAAGATAAAGAAAGCAAGGACAGATGAATTAGACAAATAAGGTTAAAACGTAAAATTTAAATGAGAGACTTGCATTTATTTAGCACTTTTCAGAACTTCCGAATGTCCCAAAACCCTTTACAGCCAATTAAGTATTTCTGAAATGTAGTCACTTCTGTAAGTCAAAGAGAAAATGGAAGCCAAAATAAAGTGCTTCAGTTTTATTTTTACTGTTATTTAAAATTGTATTACTGGCTCAGTTCTTGTGAAGTCAGCAAATCAATTGGCTTAGGACTTGTTTTGTTGCCACTAATGCTTTTAGTGGCTAATGTCTCATTTAAACCAGGACAGTTGAGGTGCATTGATTTATGATCAATGACATCTCTTTAAAATGTTTCGACAATCAGCTCATCAGGATAATTATGAGGATCTTCAATGCAATTTTAACATGCCTAGTTACCTTGGTGATGGTGCTATCAACCCAATCATTCCTAAGTCAGCTAATTCTTCTGTAGCACAATTATATGGAAGAGAAATCTATATTCGTATTTGATTTTTCTTTTCTTTTAATTCCATAACATGCCACACATTTAAAATATAAATGCTTGCACAGAACTTTATATGATATATTGGGCTAGATCTTGCTGGAAAAGTAACTGTGTGTTAACGTCCCAATGGCCCAGCAAATTCAGAGGATTAAGAGATTTTCCATGAGTTGCAAATCTTGAGTTACAAAAAAAAAGTGGAGAATGGTATTTAATGCTAAGTACTTCTGAATTGGAGCCAAAATGATGAGGATTTGCAAAATTTTAATATTCTTTTATGGGATGTGAGCACTGTTGGCAAGACTAGAATTTGTTGCTCATTTCTATTTGCCCTTGAGAAGATGGTGCTGAGCCACCTTCTTGAATCATCGCAGTCCATGTGGTGCAGGTACACCCACAGTGCAGTTAGGAAGGGAGTTTCAGGTTTTTGACCCAGAGACAGTGAAGGAACAATGATGTATTTCCAAATCAGGATAGTGTGTGGCTTGGAAGCAAACTTGCAGGTTTGCCTGTGTTTGCTGTCCTTGTCCATCCAGGTAGGAGAGATTGCAGGTTTGGAAGGTGTAGTCGAAGGAGGTTTAGCAAGTTGCTGCAGTGCATCTTGTAGATGGCACACTGTGGGTTAGTGGTGAATGGAGTGATGTTTAAGGTGGTAGATGGAGTGTTGATCAAGCTGGTTGCTTTGTGCTAGATAATGTTGGACTTCTTGAGCATGGTTTGAGCTGCACTCATCCAGGCAAGTGGGGACGTATTCCACCACACACCTGACTTGTGTCTTGTAGATGATGACTTTGGTGAGTCAGGAGGTGAATTACATACTGCAGTGTTCCCAGCCTCTACCCTGCTCTTGTATTCACAGTATTAAAATAGCTGGTCTACTTAGGTTTCCAGTCAATGCTAACCCCCAAGACATTGATGGTCAGGATTCAGTAATGGTAATGTCATTGATTGTCAAGGGCAGATAGTTAGGCTCTCTCTTGGATGGTCATTGCCACTTATCAGCCCAGACCTGATTATTGTCCAAATCTTGCCATACACAGACATGGAGTGCTTCAGAGTCTGGGGAATTGTGCATGGTACTGAACACTGTGCAATCATCAGTGAACATCCCCACTTCTGACCTGTTTGATGGAAGGGAGGTCTTTGATGAAGCAGTTGAAGATGGTTGGGCCATAGGACACTACTCTGAGGAACTCATGGAGTGATGTCCCAAGACTGAGACAATTGACCTCCAACAACGACACCCATCTTCCTTTGCACTAGGTATGACTCCAACCAGTGGAGAGTTTTCCCCCTGCTTCCCATTGACTTCAGTTTTGTGAGGGCTCCTTGATGCCACTCTTGGTCAAATGTTGACTTGATGTTAAGGGCAGTCACTCTAATCTTGCCTCTGAACCAAAGTGTAATGAGGTCTGGGGCTGAGTGGTCCTGGTGGTACCCAAGCTGAGTGTCAGTGAGCAGGTTATTGCTGTGCAATTGCTGCTTGATAGTACTTAATGACACCTTCCAGCACTTCACTGATAATTGATAGAAGACAAATGGGGTGGTATTTGGCCAGGTTGAACTTGTCCTGCTTTGGTGGACAGGTCATACCTGAGAAATCTTCCACATTGTCAGATAGATGCCACTTTTGTAGTTGCACAGTAACACCATGGCTAGGTGCGTGATAAGTTCTGGAGCACAAGTCTTCAATACTACAGCCAAATATTGTCAAGTGATGTCTTTTCTGTATCCAATGCTTTCAACCATTTTTTGATATTACGTGGAGTGAATCAAATTGGCTGAGGACTGGCATCTGTGATGCTCGGGACCTTAGGAGGAGGCCGAGAAGGGTCATCCATTTGGCACTTCTGGCTATAGGTGTTTGCAAATGCTTTAGCCTTGTCTTTTGCAATGGGGCTGGATTTCATTATCATTGAGGATGGGGATGTTAGTAGAGCCTCCTCCTCCTATAAGTTCACAAATGGAAGTGGCAGGACTGCAGAGCTTTAATTGAATCATTGGTTGTAGGATCACTTAGCTCTGCCTATAACATGCTGCTTCCCTGTTTGGCATACATGTGGTCCTGTGTTTAGCTTCAGCAGGTTGTTACCTTAATTTTAGGTCTGTCTGGTGCTGCTCCTGTTATGCCCCCCTAACCTCCACATTGAAACAGGGTTGATTCCTGATTTGTTGGTGATGATAGGGTGAAGGATATGCCAGGCCATGAGGTTCCTGTCATGAACACTACACTTTTACAAGAACTTATGTTTTTAAAATGTCCCCTTCAACTTAAGGTGAAACAGAATGTTCTGAAAAGTGGGGATGATGATTTCCAGATAAACATCTCCATTCAGAGACACATCCATATGATCCTCCAATTTGTTAAGATCCCCATAGATAACTTTTAAAAAGTAATGAATGTTTTAGCGACCAAGGGAAAGAACCAAAGGACAGGATTTTGAATTTTAAGACTTATACTGTAACAAACAAACTAATGTCAACATAAATCAAACATTCCTTAACAGAAAAATAATACACCAAACTAGGGAAAAGGTACTTTCACATTAACGAGGTTATGAGTAGGCCATTAACTGGGCTATGCAGCGAGTAACTTACCTCCTAACTCCCCAAAGCCTGTTCACCATCTACAAGGCACAAGTCAGGAGTGTGGTGGAATACTCTGCACTTGCCTGGATGAGTGCAGCTCCAACAACATTCAAGAAGCTTGACACCATCCAGGGCAAAGCAGCCCGCTTGGTTGGCACCACATCCACAACCATTCACTCCCTCCATCACTGACATACAGTGGCAGCAGTGTGTACCATCTACAAGATGCACTGCAGGAACTCACCAAGGCTCCTTTGACAGCACCTTCCAAACCCACGACCACTACTATCTAGAAGGACAAGGACCGCAGATGCATGGGAACACCACCACCTGAAAATTCATCTCCAAATCACACACCCATCCTGACTTGGAAATATATCGCCGTTCCATTACTGTCTCTGGGTCAAAATCCTCGAACTTTCTTCCTAACAGCACTCCCCTACACCACATACACTGCAGTGTTTCAAGAAGGCAGCTAACCACCACCTTCTCAAGGGCAATTAGGGATGGGCAATAAATGTTGGCCCAACCTGCAATGCCCACATCCCATGAATGAATAAAAAAAGCTAACTAGTGCAATCAAGGTATGTCTTGCAACCACTTTCGCTGTGCACCGCACTTCTGGCAGATATGCAGCATTACAGGAACAGATCTAAAGTACCTCCCAGCTCTCCAGCAGGCTCACTTCTCTCCGCCACACTAGGTTGAAACTTTCAGTGTCCTTTGAAAATTGTTCCCCTTAGCCCGAGTATTCTGGATCTAATTTTCATCAAGCTGGTCCACCATGGTGATTCCTAGTTCCTTAGATCTACAAGAACCCCATCTGTTTTGTTCCCTTCCTTTTAAACAAAAGATGAACTCATACCAGCATACTGCTTCATTGTTAACACAAAGCCGTTTGCTGTTTCTCCACAACATTGTCTTCTTTGTCTCCCAGCTTTCAAAAAGCAGCTGCCATTTTTTCTATGTAAACATGTTAACATTGTCACTTGGCAGTTCAAAGGTTTCTGTTCAAGTTTCCCTCCCAGATCAGATGGCCTGTCTCCAAGTGGAGGTCTTTATCTGGATTTCACCAGCCCCTTTTCAGAAAATTCTGTTTTACCTTAAGTTAAAGGGGACATTTAAAAACATTACCATCTTGCCCAGCGCTCATGACACTACAGTTTGTGGTTGAATATATTTCTGCTGTTGCTGATGGCCACAGTGCCTCATTGGTGCCAATTCTGAGCTATTAGATCTGTTCTGAATTTATCCCACTTAGCACCGTGGTATTGCCACACAACACGATGGAGGGTATCCTCGCTCTGAAGATGGGACTTTGTCTCTGCAAGGTCTGTGCAGCGGTCACTTCTGACGATATTGTCATGGGCAGATGGATCTGCAACATGTAGATTGGTGAGGATGAGATCACATAGGCTTTTTTTCCCATGTGTTGGTTCTCTCACCAACTGCACAGGCCCAGTCTGATTTATATGTCCTCCAAGTCTTGGACTGCTTGTTGGTAGTGGTGCTACCGAGCCATATTTAGTTATGGACATTGGAGTTCTCCACCCAGTGTTCTTTCTGTGTCCTTGCTACCCTCAGAGTTTCTTCCAATTAGTGTCCAACATGGGGGCGTACTAATTCATCAACTGCAGGAGGCGGTAGGTGGTAATCAGCAGGAGGTTGTCTTGCCCATGTTTGACCTGATATCATGAGAATTTTTGAGGTCCAGAGTTAATGTTGAGGACTCCAGGGCAATTCCCTCCAAACTATGTACCACCGTGTCACCATCTCTGGTGGGTCTGTCTTGCCAGTGGGACAGGACATAGAACCATAGAAAAGTTCTGGAGCAGAAAGAGGCCATTCAGCCCATCGTATCTGCACCAGCCAAAAAAAAGAAAAAAAAAGAAACCAGTCGCTCATTTTAATCCCACTTTCCAGGCACCTGGTCCATTGCCTTGCAGGTTGTAGCACTTCAGGTACAGATCCAGGCACCTTTTTAACTGAGTTGAGCATTTCAGCCTCAATCACCAACTTAGGCAATGAATTCCAGATGCCCACCACCCTCTGGATGAAAAAGATTTTCCTCATGTCCCCTCTAATCCTTCCGCCAATCACCTTAAATCTATGCCCCCTAGTAATTGACCCCTCAGCTAGGGGAAACAGGTAATTCCTGTCTACCCTATCTAGGTCTCTCATAATTTTGTACATCTCAATTAGGTCACCCCTTAGCCTCCGCTGTTCTAAGGAAAACAACCTGAACCTATCTTTCTTCATAGCTACAAATTTCAAGCCCTGGCAACATTCTTGTAAATCTCCTCTGTACTCTTTCCAGAATAATTATGTCCTTCCCATGATGTGAACTGCACACAAAATTCCAGCTGTGGCCTAACCAGTATTTTATACAATTCCACCATTACATCCCTGCTTTGTATTCAATACCTCGTCCAATAAAGGAAAGCATTCCATATGTTTTCTTTACCACCTTATCCACCTGTCCTGCCACCTTCAGAGATCTGTGGACATGCACTTCACGGTCTTTTACTTCCTCAACCCCTCTCAACATTCCCCATTTATTGAGCATTCCCTTGTTTTGTTTGCTCTTCCCAAATGCATTATTTTTCTATTAAATCTGGAATAGATTGAATTCCATTTGCCACTTTTCTGCCCACTCAGCTAAGCCATTGATAATATTCTGGGGACAATAGCTATCCTCTTCACTATCAACTACACTGTCATCTGCAAATTTCCCATTCGTGCCTCTAACATTTAAGTCCAAACCATTAATATATATGACAAACAGCAAGGGCCCGAACACTGAGCCCTGTGGAATGCCACTGGAAACCACTTTCCATCCGTAAAAACATCCATTGACCATTATCCTTTGTTTTCTGTTGCTGAGCCAATTTTGGATCCAATTTACCACCTTCCCCTGTAACCCATGGGCGTCTCATTTTTCTGACTATTTTTCATGACATACTCAGAGATGGTGATGTAGAAATCTGGGGCATCGGATGTAAGGAATGATTCAGTGAGCATGACAATGCCAGTCTGTTGCTTGACCAGTCTGTGGGACAGCTTTCCCAATTTTGGCACAAATCCATAGATGTTAACAGGATTATGCAGGGTTGACTGGGCTTGGTATGCCTTTCCTATTTCTGGTGCCTAGGTCGATGCCGGCTGGTCCATCCACTTTTATTCTTCTTCATTTCTGCAGCAGTTTGATACAACTGAGTGGCTTGCTAGGCCATTTCAGAAGGAAGTTAGCAGTCAACCACATTGCTGTGCTTCTGGAGTTATGTGTCGGCCAAACTGGGTAAGTTTGATGACCATACAACAAATAAATTCTGAGTGATCTAACAGTGTTTACTTAACTCGTAAGCTTTGTGATAAAGAAACACAGATCCTTAACTGAACAACTGAACATACAGGAGAGCATTAAAAGCCCATATTGAAGAAAGGATATTATTGTCCTTAGGATGCACCCAACCACTATTCATCTCCTACTGACCTTATACAATGTCCATTAACAACATTTGACAGGACAGATAAAAGACAGCTCTACCTTAGCAGCAGAATAATGTACTGTGCTTTACATGGTGTAGCATTCATCTCTTGATAAAACACTCCAGGGGAGAAAGCCTCTTCCTCCTCAGCTGAAGCACATAAGATATTTGAGAGGATACCTACACCAAAAGGCCTCGTCCTTTCATTTAAGATGGATGAATGAACATGTGATTATACTGCAGGTTATACAAATGGGAGAGTTCAAAAGCCTACTTTTATGGTATCTTTGTAAACTCTATGCAACTTGAAAAAAGGTAAAAGCAAAAAACTGCGGATGCTGGAAATCCAAAACAAAAATAAAAATAGCTCATAAAACTCAGCAGGTCTGGCAGCATCTGTGGAGGGGAACACAGTTAACGTTTCGAGTCTGTATGACTCTTCAACAGAACTAAGTAAAAAAAAAACTTAGTTCTGTTGAAGAGTCATATGGACTCAAAACGTTAACTGTGTTCCCCTCCGCAGATGCTGCCAGACCTGTTGAAAAAAGGATTGAACAATGTATTGACATCTCCTCAAACATTCGCATGGCATTTAGTGGCCGCCCACAATTTTCTGGTTAATCTGCACCATCTCCCCATTTGGGAGAACCAGCTGGAAGCTTTATAAAACAATCTGGGCACTCTGCCCGGTTGATTCTGATTTGTCTGTGTTGATACACTTCCTAAATTGTGCTGAGCTCTGGAAGACGCCTGCAGCACGCGCCTTTAAATCCCCAAAGGTTATTTATCTGGATTGTCCAATGGCATGAAATTTTCAGTTCTTCACAGATCCTCAGACTTTTCAACAAAAGCTTTAGTAAATAGCCCTTAAGCGGTATTCAGAATATGTTCTGTGGTTCTCATTGCTTTTCTTCAACATCTGAAAGGCAAAATGCTTAATGTTTCTAATATGGCCCTTAATTGGGATTGAACTGGGGCTGCAAATCTAATTGCTTACTTTTGGGAAATTGTACCCATGGTATCACATTTACACATATTTGACACTGATTTTTATAACTCACTCATTTTAACTTTCATCTTTCTGTTATAGAGCTCCAACTCTCAGGAGTTCAACTCTAAGGACTAGTATTATCTGGTAATAATTTCTGCAAGATACATTGACATCATATACTTTGCAAACTAATAGTGACAAGGATGGAAGGGAATAAATGTGAGAAAAATAGTCTGAACATCACTATTTATGAAATTAACATATAAAAACCAATATGATAACCTCAGTTTTCTCAGTCCACTATTTTAGCTGAGATGTTCCTTCTTTAAAAATCCAGATGATTTTGTTCATATCACAAACAGTCATTTTTAGGCTTAACTTTTACATTTCATGTTTAAATTCTAACATTTCTAGAGCAACAGAGTGCACAAATTTGGACAGTGCCTGAAAACAGGTGAGGGAGGTAAGATGCAGAATTACTTCTGCACCCATTGCTTCCAATGCAGGCAGCATGTAAACTACCTGCTGCTTATTAATTTGAACGATTGCAGCACACATCTAGCACTAAGCATGCTGTTGTGTGCCTGCATGCCTGGTTGGGTGGGGGGGCTGCAAAATCAAAACATGAGCTAAAGCTAACCTGCACTACCTAAAGCTAACCTATACCTCTTAAAAGAAGGTGTGTGTGATCAGCTGCTCCAAGTTATTCTAAAAGTGATTTTAACTATGCGGAGCCTACAAAGCAACGTCCATACAGTCAGTGTAAAGCAGGACCATGGGGAAGCCTGCAATCTTGCAAAGCTCTGTCCACTTCTCTTGTCAAAACAGAATTACTTCTATTTAGCTGTCTTACAATACAGAGCCTCCTTTATGCAAAATGTAGGTGGAAAACTGGGAGATGATGCAAATACCACCTGCTTCAGCCTGGAGGGAGCCCAATACATAAAAGTTCATTGTCACGGTCACTTGCACAGCCACTGGCAATGCCATCCTTGCTCTGCTCTGAGGCTGCACGTGAGACTGCAGCAGCTGGCAGATTTCAGTGACGGCACCCTTACTGAGACATCTGACACGCTATTCCTCACTGAGGTTCAGGTAGGAGAATTGCTCCCTAGACACATTGGATGGATAAATCCTCCTGCTGAAAGCCCTTCTCCCCTCTTTCTCCTTCTCCCTCTACTAGCAGTTTGTCCTGCTCTGTGTCCCCTCTGTTCATTCTCCCTGTTATGCTGTAGTTCAAGGGGAATACCTACAAGTACACCCATGTGTGAGAGCAACTGGTTTGTGCAGAGTCCTTGAAGTCAGGATAAAGTCCTCAGCACATGCCACACTGCTTCTGCAGAATTTAGCAGCTGTAAAGAACTCTAGAAATCACCAAACTCTTCTACAAGTGCCATCAATAGCCAGTGGAAATCAATCAGTAACTAACCTGAAAGTAGTTGATGATCTCCCTAAATAGGATTGGTGGAGCAGTGGGATGCCCTTCCTCCTGCTGAATATATGTTCAGCTGAGCAGGGTTAAGAGACCGTGTTAACTGGAGCATTAAGCTCCAAAATGGCAGTGCTGGTGAGGTCAGTGTTGCACACGGTCACTGTCACAATCTGCCTACTCTTCAGACCTCTGGTAGATGGTCCCGCTGTGTGCGGTAATGCCCTCACCAAAATGCCATCCATGCGGCTTGCACAACAAATTTGCGCATGTACCGCAGATGCCATTTTGAAGTCAGTAACGCCAAAAAACCGAGTGCTAAGGAACTTAAATTCATGGTCTGAATGTTTGCATCCTTTATCAAATCTAACAAATTTCAATTCATGGTAACACATACCAAACAAAGCAAAACGTTCTTCTTCCAAAGCCCCTTTCTTAGCTCACTCTGTGCATACCTTCAAATGTACAGAAATGTTATTATTTTAAATACGGAGAGTAAAAAAATGCATGGAGTATTGAAATTTGGAATGTTTTCACTATAATTTTCATGTAAGGCAGCTGCTTTCATTTACACTGGCTATCAGAAAGATACAGGGCTGCAGTGGGATTTGTGCCTACATGGAATTTGGTCATCTCAGTGAATATTTGATGATGAATACACAGGAAATTTAAACTGGTCTAAAACAAAAACATATAAAAACTTCTGGCACATTAAATGGTAGGTAAATATAATAAAGCGACCATTGCAAATTACTTTCAGCAAGAATAGAAACCTTGGCTCGGAAAGCAATTTTTTGGCATTTCCTGAAAGTGCTGTATTTCACAGTTTGCCTCATGTTAAGGTTTAAAAAAACCACAACTTCTATCAGTGAGGTAATTACGCATTCAGATCAGATTCAAAGTGAAAGGAATAATGAGTTCAAAAAGCAAATCCAAAACCGCTTAGAGTCACAGAGTCATAGAGGTCTACAGCACAGAAAAAGGCCCTTTGGCCCATTGAGTCTACGTCGGTCAAATAAGTACCTAACTATTCTAATCCCATTTTCCAGCATTAGGCCCATAGCCTTGTGTGCCATGGCATTGCAAGAGCACATCCAAATGCTTCTTAAATGTTAAGCCTCTACCACCCTTTCAGGCAGTGAGTTCCAGATCCCCACTGCCCTCTGGATGAAAAAATTCTTTCTCACATCCCCTCTAAACCTCCTGCCCTTACCTTAAATCTATGCCCCTTGGTTATTGATCCCTTCACTAAAGGTTAAGGTTCCTTCCTGTCTACCCTATCTATGCCCCTCATAATTTTATACACCTCAATCATATCCCCCCTCAATCTCCTCTGCTCCAAGGAAAATAAACCCAGTCTATCCAACCTCTCCTCATAACTAAAACTCTCCAGCCCAGGCAACATCCTGGTAAATCTCCTCTGCACTCTCTCTAGTGCATTCACATCCTTCCTATAATGTACATTCTAGAACTGCACGCAATATTCTAGCTGTGGCCTAACCAGTGTTTTATACAGTTCCAGCATAACCTCCCTGCTCTTATATTCTATGCTTTGGCTAATAAAGGCAAGTATCCCATATGCCTTCTTAACCACCTTATCTACCTGTCCCGCTACTTTAAGGGGCTGGTGGACATACACACCAAGATCCCTCTGATCCTTAGTACTTCCCAGGGTCCTATTATTCATCGTGTATTCCTGTGCCTGGTTTGTCCTACCCACATGCATCACCTCACACTTATCGGGATTAAATTCTATTTGCCACTGATCAGCCCATCTGACCAGAAAAAAACAAAAAACTGCGGGTGCTGGAAATCCAAAACAGAAACAGAATTACCTGGAACAACTCAGCAGGTCTGGCAGCATCGGCGGAGAAGAAAAGAGTTGATGCTTCAAGTCCTCATGACCCATCTGACCAGCCCGTCTATATACTCTTGTAATCTAAGGCTATCCTCCTCATTATTTACCACCCCACCAATTTTTGTGTCATCCACGAACTTACTGATCAACCCTGCTACATTCAAGTCTAGATCGTTTATATATACCACAAACAGCAAGGGACCCAACACCAAACTCTGTGGAACTCCACTGGACACAAGCATCCAGTCACAAAAATACCCCTCTTCTTATGGAAGAATTTGTATAAAGTGACTCAGAACGAGAGAAAATTAAATGGATCCAATAAGCTATCCAAAGAGTCCATGGTTAATGTGTTTGCACTGCTGTTTACATTCCCCCAGGAAATGTAAAATTACGTCAGTAAGATTCCAAATGTAGTGAACCTCAAGTCCCTAGTTATTAATTCAAATCTGGTTTGTGCTCCATGACTTCTTCCCTTCAGATAGAACAGCTTAAGTAAACCCTCGAGATTATGGGAGAGGGAGGGTGAAGGATAAACAATCCATTTACTCATTGTGAATCTAATTAATTGGAGAAAAATTCTCCATCATTACATACCTGCATTACACCTGAGCTTCAAACAATAATGTCAAGAATAAATCATTTTTTTCAGTGGATGTCTTCTAATTCAGATATTAAAATTGATGGTTTGTCTATGTGAAAATAAGATTTAATGGTTAACAGAAGTGCCCAATGATCCAGGATTAACTTAAAGATCAGCTTTAGGTTTGATTTGGATTCGAGTGTCCACAGAACAAATAGACCAACTCACCAGTAATAGTGAGTTGCAGCTAGCTTCCCAATTTCTTGTTAAAACAAATGTTTACGAGGGTCTTGAGTATACATTTAGAGCTGAATTTTCCAGCCAGGTTGGAGGTCCCACTATCGGGACTGGAAATGGGAGCCCCTTCCTCTTGGGCAGGAGGCTGACTGGCCAAATGCCATCTTCCAGCAGCAAGCCAATAAAGAGTCAGCAGGCACGAGGGCTGACCACTGAGGGAGCAGATTTGGGCAGTGAGGAGGTGAGGGCAGCATGAGGTCCCACAGTGAGGTACTGGCAGCATATTTAAAGGGCTGTGAGTAACCATGTAATTGAGTCTGACAGGACATTGTTGGAAACAAAGGAAAGCAGCAGAGAGAATGGCAAAAGCAAGGCCCCAGGTGACCCCATAGTTCAGCAATGCCTTCCTGCTGACTCTCCTCCAGGTTGGAAAGGCAAAGTGGGACGGGATGAGGAGACTGGACCAATTGTCCAAGTAAGGCTGGATGGAGATTGTAGAGAAGGTCAGCAGCCATGCGGTCATGCCCAGAAACTGGATCCAGTGTCACAAGTGTGTCAATGACCTTATTCATTTTGCCAAGGCAAGTATTCCATATCTCTTTCCCTTTTGCGGCTTGCATGCGGCAACACGAGAGCTGTGTTTAGTGGAGAGGGGGATGACCAGCCAGTTTGTGACAAAGGAATCAGGAAATTGTGTTTGTTGTAAGAGGCCTGACTGCACCTCAAATGAGAGGTGCCCATCAGTCATTGCTGGCCCCTACAAAGTCCCTCGGGGAGAGGCCGTAAGCACAAGGCAATCATGTGCCTCCATCATGGAGTACTAGGCTTCCACCAGCATAAAAGTTGTGCTTCTCTTTCGAGGGTGATTAACAGTGTTCATCTGTATGCTTGCAGGAGAAGACAGCCCGAAACTTAAAGGAATAGGCCAAGATTGACAGAGGGGTTCTGTTCCTGGCTATCCGACCCCAACGGGGGAGGAGGCATTGGGACTGGTAGGGCAACATGGTGGCTGTGCATCATCGATGGCAAGACAGGAGTGCAAACACATGAGAGTGAGTAGCTAAGTGAAGAGGCACCAGAGAGCCTCTGGTGCACACGAGGCATAGTGCTCCAGGACCACTGAACAGATGGAGTTCCATACAAAGAGTGGTTGGAAGGATGCAATGGGGAGCACACAACCCTTTAGCCTATCTGTTCTCTCATGCAGGTCAGGCCAAAGAGTAGAGAGCTGCTATGACCAGGGGACAGCCACCCACCTCTGAGGAGGAACAAGCCTCAGAGGGTACACCATCACATCATTGCTCCGCATCCTCCAACAGCAGATATACTCTCACATTGGTGGATATTAATTTGCGCACGGATTCAGGGTCACAACTTGGTGAGCACAGCAAAGCTGCGCCCGAGCAGCTGACAGAGGCTGTGACACCTGACAGCACTAAGAGTCAAGGGGCTGTGGGAGGCCAGGCCCATTCTGAGCTCCCGCTAGTGACAGACCACTGGAGTTGTCGGCATCTCGACAAATGCTTTGAGCTTCTGGCGGAGCTTCCAGGGACCATGTGTGGATCATGCAAGAGTCCATCCAGGCATTGGGTACTGCCACCCGTCTGACGGGTGCACATTTGGCTCCCTCCAGTGAGACTGGCGACTCACGGAGAGCCAGCAGGCTGCTCAGTGGATGCTGGAGATGCATGCAGACCTGCAGACCAATGCCTCGACCATTAGCTCTATGCAGAGGTGGGAAGGCAAGAGGGGCTGAAACACCTCTCCACTAGGTCCTTGCACTTCTCAGGTCAGCAAGGACATACAAGTATGCCCTACCAGCGAGGAGGAGTGGCTGCCTTCTGCTTCTGAGAGCTCCTTTTAGGATGCTCCCAGACTGCGGTCCTCAGCTCTCAGCCAGTGATACCGGTATCTCAAGGAACTGCAAAGACAGAGGAAGGTCCTGCACCCGTGCAGCACTTGCTGCGCTTGGGGTTCACAGGCGAAGAGAGTGTCAAACTGTGAAACCTCACATTTCTGTTCTTGCCATTCAACGAAGGTTTAATGTGTTGGTGCTACATGTTGGGATCACTGGTCAGTACCAGCACATCAGTATCATTCATGAAAAAAACTATCGCTGTTATTCAAAGGCTGGGATTTTATATTTGCAAATCGGGACTGCTGCCATTCCACATGTGGAAAATCCGGCACGTTGATGTTGGATCACGAACCCAATGTCAACATACCAGTTTCCTCCAATATGGTAGGCTGGCGGGAGCTGAAATTGACTGCCTACCTGGCATTTTAATAAAAAGCATTAATGGGCAATTGAGCTTGTTAAGAGGCCGATTGATTATTTGCAGTCCCAGCAGTACCCACTACTGAGCTCTGGCGCTGCTGGAACTGCTAGAGCTGCTGGCCAATCTCAGACATGACTTGCTCCCACCCTCTCTGCTTCTTTAGCCCGCCCTGCAGTGTGTTTCGCTGTGGGGCAGCCTTTTTTTAAGCCAGTCGGTTTGCAACCGACTTTTGTAATGGTGGGGATGGGTGGTGCAGTCGAACAATATCACCCCACCCCCTACAAATTCACTCCAAAGTCATTCATTGTGCAAAGGATGCTGAGATGTTTGAATGTGCTGAAGATGTAAATCTGTTGTTTTATTTTATACTTTTTGCAACAAAGAAGATGAGCTGACTTGGAAATAATTAAATCTAAACGTATTCTTTTTGGGGATGAGAATTGTGTGTGAGAACACTGACGAACACCGATTCCAAGGCCATGTCAGGTGATGTGCATTTACAAGCTCATGTTGCATTGTGCTTAATGTGCAGAATTTTCAGCTTTGTCCATTCGAATTCTGCGATTACCTCAGACCAGTCACCTTGATCACTGTGAGGAGCTAATGATCTCAGCCAGCTGTCAGAGGATAATAGTTGCTGGTGCTGGGACATTCACTTATGTCGGGGGAGAAGGGGCAGGAAGGAAAATTCTGCGGACAGGTCAAACCTGCCGCGTTATGGATGATGTAATTCAAGATGTGTGATCCCAAACACACACAAGGTTGGCAGAGCACTTTTCAAGGACAACGACACCATTTTACAGGCTAGGTAACAAGAGATCCATCATACTGTCACGACGGCTGTCCTGAGCTGATCCCATGGATTGCAACCAAGTCCACAGTTTCATAAAGAAACTGAACAGCTGGGTGTGAAATAAAACTTAATTGATGGCAAGTCAAATGCGATTAAAAAGTAATCTTTTTGAAACATGATACAGCTTAACTGCTACAAAAAGACAAAAACCGCCGAATAAAATATATGATTGAGCTTACCGGGAATTAATAAATGAAAGAAATGTTTTCTCTAAAATGGAATTAAGCAATATGTCCAGGAATCCCAGAGTGTGCAAGGCAATAAACAGCTTCGGCACACCAAATAAACACCAAGGCAATGGGCTGAGGTGTTTATTAGTGTGCAGGAACTGTTTCTTACAAGGTGCATATTGGGATTCGAAAGTTTATTCATGTTATGCTACTTGTTAGTTTTAACCTAAAAAATTGCTGGGTAAAGCACATAAGAATAGTTAATCAATGTAAGACCAGGTCTCAATAATAGAAAGCAGTGTGTTAAACGTCATTAAAGAAATGAAATATCCAGTAATTTGAATTAAACAACATCAATGACACAGGAAAGTGAAAATTTAGCACCAAAAACTGAATTGCCCAATATTTGAAACAAATTATGTACTCTGAAATAAATAACTTTGAATTAGCAGGAGTCATGAGCATCTGCAGTGCTGTGGATGGATTATGCTCAGATTCTTGTTAAGTGTGTATCTTTCGCTGGTCCTGCTTAACAAAACTGTAATTCTGAGCAGTTAGAAAGAAAAAGTGTTACCTATTTATACACTTATCATCAACATATCATCATTTCCAAGTACATACTAATGGAACTATGATACCTGGTAATAATCAAGGTGGATGCTGGCTTCAATCTTATTTGCTGCTTTCCAACTATTAAACTGAATACAAAGTACTAAAAACAAAAAAACTGCGGAAGCTGGAAATCCAAAACAAAAACAGAATTACCTGGAAAAACTCAGCAGGTCTGGCAGCATCGGCGGAGAAGAAAAGAGTTGACGTTTCGAGTCCTCGTGACCCTTCGACAGAACTTGAGTTCGAGTCCAAGAGAGAGTTGAAATATAAGCTGGTTTAAGGTGTGTGGGGTGGGGGGGGGGGGGGGGGGGGGGGGGGCGGAGAGAGAGAGAGAGAGAGAAGTGGAGGGGGGGTGTGGTTGTAGGGACAAACAAGCAGTGATAGAAGCAGATCATCAAAAGATGTCAACAGCAATAGAACAAAAGAACACATAGGTGTTAAAGTTGGTGATATTATCTAAACGAATGTACTAATTAAGAATGGATGGTAGGGCACTCAAGGTATAGCTCTAGTGG
The DNA here is from genome assembly GCF_017639515.1 of Carcharodon carcharias. Lineage (NCBI taxonomy): Eukaryota > Metazoa > Chordata > Chondrichthyes > Lamniformes > Lamnidae > Carcharodon > Carcharodon carcharias. Next base: position 136,397,119 of record NC_054474.1, on the reverse strand, counting down.
GGGTGGGGAGAGCATAAAAGATTTTAAGATATTTAAAAATAATGGAAATAGGTGGGAAAAGAAAAATCTATATAATTTATTGGAAAAAAAAAGGAAGGGGGAAACAGAAAGGGGGTGGGGATGGGGGAGGGAACTCACAACCTAAAGTTGTTGAATTCAATATTCAGTCCGGAAGGCTGTAAAGTCCCTAGTCGGAAGATGAGGTGTTGTTCCTCCAGTTTGCGTTGGGCTTCACTGGAACAATGCAGCAAGCCAAGGACAGACGTGTGGGATAGAGAACAGGGTGGAGTGTTAAAATGGCAAGCGACAGGGAGGTTTGGGTCATTCTTGCGGACAGACCGCAGGTGTTCTGCAAAGCGGTCGCCCAGTTTACGTTTGGTCTCTCCAATGTAGAGGAGACCACATTGGGAGCAACGAATGCAGTAGAGTAAGTTGGGGAAATGCAAGTGAAATGCTGCTTCACTTGAAAGGAGTGTTTTGGGCCCTTGGACGGTGAGGAGAGAGGAAGTGAAGGGGCAGGTGTTGCATCTTTTGCGTGGGCATGGGGTGGTGCCATAGGAGGGGGTTGAGGAGTAGGGGGTGATGCAGGAGTGGACCAGGGTGTCCCAGAGGGATCGATCCCTACGGAATGCCGATGGGGGGGTGAAGGGAAGATGTGTTTGGTGGTGGCATCATGCTGGAATTGGCGGAAATGGCGGAGGATGATCCTTTGAATGCGAAGGCTGGTGGGGTGATAAGTGAGGACAAGGGGGACCCTATCATGTTTCTGGGAGGGAGGAGAAGGCGTGAGGGCGGACGCGCGGGAGATGGGCCGGACACGGTTGAGGGCCCTGTCAACGACCGTGGGTGGAAAACCTCGGTTAAGGAAGAAGGAGGACATGTCAGAGGAACTGTTTTTGAAGGTGGCATCATTGAAACAGATGCGACGGAGGCGAAGGAACTGAGAGAATGGGATGGAGTCCTTACAGGAAGCAGGGTCTGAGGAGCTGTAGTCGAGGTAGCTGTGGGAGTCGGTGGGTTTGTAATGGATATTGGTGGACAGTCTATCACCAGAGATTGAGACAGAGAGGTCAAGGAAGGGAAGGGAAGTGTCAGAGATGGACCATGTGAAAATGATGGAGGGGTGGAGATTGGAAGCAAAATTAATAAATTTTTCCAAGTCCCGACGAGAGCATGAAGCAGCACCGAAGTAATCATCGATGTACCGGAGAAAGAGTTGTGGAAGGGGGCCGGAGTAGGACTGCAACAAGGAATGTTCCGCATACCCCATAAAGAGACAGGCATAGCTGGGGCCCTTGCAGGTACCCATAGCCACACCTTTTATTTGGAGGAAGTGAGAGGAGTTGAAGGAGAAATTGTTCAGCGTGAGAACAAGTTCAGCCAGATGGAGGAGAGTAGTGGTGGACGGGGATTGTTCGGGCCTCTGTTCGAGGAAGAAGCTAAGGGCCCTCAGACCATCCTGGTGGGGGATGGAGGTGTAGAGGGATTGGACGTCCATGGTGAAGAGGAAGCGGTTGGGGCCAGGGAACTGGAAATTGTTGATGTGACGTAAGAATGACCCAAACAGACCTGCTGAGTTTTTCCAGGTAATTCTGTTTTTGTTTTGAATACAAAGTACGCTCTTCTTGCTTTACTAAACTCGAATTCTCTTTATGTGAAAACAGAAAATGCTGGAAAAACTAAGTAGGTTCGGCAGCATCTGTGGAGAGAGAAACGGAGTTAACATTTCGAGTCCGTTTGACTTTTCTTCAGAGCCCAGCATCCACGGTATTTTGCTTTTATTACTCAAATTCTCTTTACCTGACACAGATTGGAAGATGCTGCAATTAATCTAAAGGTGGGCCTCTAAAGTTTTACTGTATTGTTATTACTTTCATCTGACAGGAAATGCTTTCCATTTGATGGGCTCCTGAGATGTTGAATGGAGAAATGAGGTGCCTCCTGCAACATATCTTCATGGGCAGGTTGAAGTGATGTGTTCCATTGTATGAACTCATGACCATTTCAAGTCCTTCCTCACCTTCCACTTATGGAGTTGGTGGCTGCAACATTCACGCCCATGTGCAGTTTGGTTGAGCATTGTCCACTTTCTTTGAGCGAGGTTGAAGGCAGGAACCTTTGTTGTTGGGTCAGTGATGAGGTGTTGGTTTTTTAATGCCCCATGTGTCCCATGATGCTATCTAGTAGCATAGTGGGTTCATTCTAACTTCATGAATATTGGCTGCTGTTTCCCAGATGGCTGGAGCTATCTTAAATACTTCCTTTTTCTTTACATTTGCATCATTACAACACAGGAGGCCATTCAGCCCATCGAGTCCATACCACCTTTCTGTTTTCTCTTTTCACTTTTCTCTTCTTGCAACACAAGCTCTCTCAGATGATGGAAATGTTTAACATTGACCACTAGGTCATCAACTGCATATGGTATTTACAGGGTAAATTCGGCCAGACTTTGTTCTCACTATAGAGTTCTGCTAAGCAGAGTGCAAATCGAGGATAGGAATCCAACGCCTAAGTCCAATTCTCCATCTGTGCTTCTGTCAAGAGAAGCTTCACACTAGGAGTCAAGTATCACTTAATGTGTTCTACAATCTATGATATTTGCATTTTTCCATTGGGGGCTCCTGCAATCAACACTCTCTGCAGTTTTCTGAATGCATGTGAGTCGCTTTTTCAGCTGCCCTGATGCCTTTGAAGCCATATGGTTTGTCAGCATCTTATTTTCCAGCAACTTTAGCAGAGGTCAGGAGCTACAAGGTTAATCAATACTGTTTCTGGAGTGGATGCCAAGGACAAAAAAGGTCCACTGTTCGTACTGAGCATGCTACATCATAGATACTTTGCGCATAAGATCATATTTCCATCCACAGGAAGTGCGTCCTTCCCTAAGAAACATGACTTTCACATTGAGAACGAGTATCAGAGCCTGAATCTGGACAATTATCGTTTCTGAATTGATTTGGACTATTGAGGGAAGTCCAAGAAAAGGATGTGGAAAATTGCTGAGGTGAGATCAAGATGACTATGACACCAGTGTTTTAGTAGATGAAGAGCTTCATAAAACCAAATGGATGTTGTTTCTTACCTTCACATTGTACAAAAATATTCCATGGTCAGCTTACCAAAGGCACAGTTTATTAACAAATTGAATAATTCTTAGGCAGCATCCAGAGGCTGATAGAAGAAAGCAGCTGACATAACCCCACTTATAATGCTCTTAAGAAAGATAAAGAGTCACGTGTTGTATTTTTATGGATAAGGTAAAAATACATATTGTGAATATTTCAAAACTAAAGGTCTAGTACGAGAACATCCATCAAAGTGTGATAAACCACAAACAGCTCCCAGAGAAGCTACTGGGCCAGACAGTTTAGAAGTCCTGGTTTATTCTCTCTGGTACACCTCTTCATTTGTCCCAGTGAAATTTCTTTCATCCTTTTACTACAAAGAGGAATCAATCAGGTCCTGATAGCTACAAAAATAATCTCCACTGGCAAATGTCATGGAGATCATAATGAAAGATAAACTGCTAAGTGTTCACCATTATAATTGAAGATCAGCAAAAACAACCACACCTGTAACATCTCAATCTCACACTTTAAATAAAGCAATTCTGTTGATGCCTGAGCACCAAATCACAGAATTAACCCCCAAATATTTCAGAATTTTCAATCAGTAATGACGTCCAGGCACTAAAAACTTCTGTGCTCTCTTGTGGTCTGTTTGATGACATTCTGAACTGGATACCCAATGTATGGAATACAAACACTCCATCATAATAAATGGACTTTTCTCTTCTCGTACACTTCTGCGGGGTCTCTCAGCAAACTGATCTAAAATCCACACTGTTCTTCATGTGTAAGTCAATAATCTCTTGGATGTTCTGTAATGTTTTTGATGAAAGACACCACTTTCTACAGAGCGATGAGCATCCCATGTGTAAGATAAAAGATAAGAATGACTATAAGCAGATATTTTGGGTTGACAAATGTTATATTATGTTCAGCACTGAAGACCAAATCAGAAGGATTTATTATAGAGTCACTCACCACCTCTTCCCTTTAAGGTCACTAAACTCTTTTGGGTTACATTCACTGTTTGACTATTCCCCCAGGGCAAATGAGCTGTTAAAATGACAGGACAAAGCCATAAAACAAAATGAATTCTCAAGTAAATAAAGACATACATATAAATTTGGAGCAGGAGTAGGCCCCTCGAGCCTGCTCCGCCATTCAACAGGATCATGGCTGATCTGAATGTAACTTCAACCCCACATTCCTGGCTATCACTGATAACCTTTCACCCCTTCTGTTAATCAAGAATCTATCTAGCTCTGCCTTAAAAATATGCAAATCAAAAAATAAAAAATACCTGGAAAAACTCAGCAGGTCTGGCAGCATCGGCGGAGAAGAGTACAGTTGACATTTCGAGTCCTCATGACCCTTCAACAGAACTAAGTAAAAATAAGAGAGGGGTGAAATATAAGCTGGTTTAAGGGAGGGGGTGGGGGGAAGAGAGAGAAGGAGGGGGGTGGTTGTTGCAACCACCCCCTGCCCCCACCCCCCTCCCTTCTCTCTCTCTTCTCCCCCCTTAAACCAGCTTATATTTCACCCCTATCCTATTTTTACTTAGTTCTGTTGAAGGGTCATGAGGACTCAAAACGTCAACTGTACTCTTCTCCGCCGATGCTGCCAGACCTGCAGAGTTTTTCCAGGTTTTTTTTTGTTTTGGATTTCCAGAATCCGCAGTTTTTTTGTTTTTAAAAATATGCAGACTCTGCTTCCACCGCTTTTTGAGGAAGAGTGTTCCAAAGACTCTCAACCCTCTGAGAGAAAAAAATTCTCCTAATCTCCGTCTTAAATGAGCAAGACTTATTTTTAAATAGTCACCCCCTATTTCTAGATTCTCCCACAAGAGGAAACATCCTCTCCACATCCACTCTGTCAAGACCCCTCAGGATCTTAAAGGTTTCAATTAAATCTCCTCTTACTCTTTTAAATTCCAGTGGGTACAAGCATAGCCTGTCCAGCCTTTCCTCAAAAGGCAACCTGCCCATTCCTGGTATTAGTTAAGTAAACCTTCTCTGAACTGCTTCGAGCGTATTTACATCTTTCTCTTAATAAGGAGACCAGTATTGTACACAATACTCCAAATGCCCTGTACAAATGAGGCATAACCTCCCTACTTTTGTAATCAATTTCCCTCACAATAACCGATAACATTCTATTAGCTTTCCTAATTACTTGCTCTACCTGCATACTAACCTTTTGTGATTCATGTACTAGGACATCCAGATCCCTCTGAATTACACAGCTCTGCAATCTCTCACCATTTAGATAATAAGTTTCTTTTGTATTCTTCCTGTCAAATTGAACAATTTCACATTTGTCCACATTATACACCATTTGCCAGATCTTTAACCACGTATTAAACCTATCTCTGTCACTTTGTAGCCTCCTTATGTCCTCTTCACAATTTACTTTCCTGCCTACCTTTGTGTTGTCAGTAAATTTAGCAATCATTCCTTCATCCAGGTCATTTATATAAACTGTACATAGTTGAGGTCCCAGCATTGATCCCTGTGGCATACCACTCGTCACACCTTGCCAACCAGAAAAAGATCCATTTATGCCAACTCTCTGGTTTCTGTTAGCCAGCCAATCTTCTATCCATGCCAATGTGTTACCCCTACACCATGAGCTTTTATTTTCTGCAATAACCTTTGATGTGGCACTTTATAAAATGCCTTATGGAAATCTCAGTACAGTACTTCCACCCGTTCCCCTTTATCCACACACATGTGACTCCTTCAAAGAACTCCAATAAATTGGTTAAAACATGATTTCCTGTTTATAAAACCATGTTGATTCTGCCTGATTGCCTTAAATTTCATTAAGTGTCCTGCTATAACATCTTTAATAATAATTTCTAACATTTTCCCTATGACAGATGTTAGGCTAACTAGCCTATAGTTTCCTATTTTCTGCCTCTCTCCGTCTTTGAATAAAGGAGTTATATTTGCTATTTTCCAATCTCATGGAACCTTGCCCGAATCTAGGGAATTTTGGAAAATTAAAACCAATGCATCAATTATCTCACTAGCCACTTCTTTCAAGACCTTAGGGTGAAGTCCATCCGGACCTGGGGATTTATCAGCCCACAGCCCCAACAATTTGCTCAATACCATTTCTCTGGTCATTGTAATTTTCCTGAGTTTCTCCTTCTCATTTCCTGATTTACAACCAATCCCAGGATCTTTTACTTGTGTCCTTTGTAGTAAAGACCAAAGAAATATACCTGTTTAATTCATCCATTTCCCTGCTTTTCATGATCAATTGCCCAGACGCAGTTTCTATAGGACCAATGCTCACTTTGTTAATTCTTTGCTTATTTAAATATCTACAGGAATTCTTACGATCCATATTTACATTACTAGCTAGATTTCTCTCATACTCTAATTTTTCCCTCCTTATTAATCGTTTTGTCATTCTTTGCTGTTCTTTATATTCTTTCCAATCTTGTGACCTGCCACCCATCTCTGGATAATTATATGCTTTTTCTTTAAGCTTGATACTATCTTTGATGTTTTTAGTTAACCATGGATGGTGGGCCCTCCCCTTGAAAGTTTTCTTTCTCATTGGAATGAATATATTCTATGTATTCTGAAATACCCCTTTAAAGGCCTGCCACTGAACTCCAATGACATATCCGTTATCCTCATTTGCCAGTTCACTTTAGCTGGCTCTATTTTCATGCCCTCATAAGTTTAAAACACTAGTCTTGGATGCACTCATTTCTCCCTCAAAATGAGTATAAAATTCAATCATATTATGATTGCTACTACCTAGAGTTGCCTTTACTATGAGGTTATCAATTAATCCTATCTCATTGCTCAATACCAGATCTAGCAAAGCCTGCTCTCTGGTCGTCTCCAGAACATGTTCTAAGAAGCTACCCTGAAAACATTCCATGAATTCCTCACCTACACAACCTTTGACCATCTGATTTTTCCAGTCTATATGTAGATTAACATTCACCATGAATGATGCTGTACCTTTCAGGCAAGCTCCCATTAGCTCTTTTTTTACACTCTCTCCTACTGTGTAGTTACAATTAGGGCGCCTGCACGCCACTCCCACAAGTGACTTATTGCCTTTTTCATTCCTCATCTCAAACCCAAACTGCTTCTACATTTTGGTTTTCTGAACTTAGGTCATCCCTCTCTAATGTGCTAATGCCATCATTAATTAACAGAGCCACCCCTCCACCTTTTCCTAACTTCCTGTCCTTCCTAAATGTCACATACCCTTCAATATTCAGATCCCAATCTATGTCACCCTGTAGCTATGTCTCTGTAATGGTTATCAGATCGTACTTACTTATTTCTAGTTGTGTTATCAGTTCATTTGTTTTGTTTCGAATGCTACATGCATTTAGATACAGAACCTTTAGTTTTGTCTTTTTTCTTAGCATCTAGCCTTATCTTACTCTTAGATTTGTATTCTTTGTCCCTTCCTGAGATAGTCTGTTTATCATTTCCCATCTTAATACCTTTCTCTTTTGCCTTGTCTCTACTCTTTGGTTTACCACATCATCCCAGATTCGATTCCTTGCCCCCACTATTCAGTTTAAAAACCCTCCCTACTTCCCTAGTTAGGTGGCTCGTGAGGACACCGGCCCCAGCAAGGTTCAGGTGTAGACCATCCCAACGGTCCCACTTTCCCCAATACTGGTGCCAGTGCCCCACAAACCAGAAACCACTTCTCCCACACCAATCTTTGAGCCATACATTCATTTCTCTAATATTATTTCTCCCTATGCCAATTTGCAAATGGATCAGGTTATAATCCAGAAATTATTACCTTTGAGGTCCTGCTTCTTAATTTGGTGCCTAGCTCCGCATACAGACTATGCAGCGCCTCCTTCCTCATGGTCCCTATGTCGTTGGTATCTACATGGACCACGACCACTGGATTCTCACTCTCCCATTGCAAGTTCCTCTCCAACCCTGAGCAGACGTCCCGAACCCTGGCACCGGGCAGGTAACAAAGTGGTCCCGGCTCTCGCTCATTGCTACAGAGAACAGCGTCAATCCCTGTTTTTGCTCCCCCCAATTGGATGGCTTCCTGAACCATGGTGCCATGGTTGGTTTGCTCATCCACACTGCAGCCCCTGCTCTCATCCAAATAAGCCGAGAGAACCTCAGTCCTATTAGACAATTCATTCCTATTTGTCACATCTGGCATCTTATCTGCTAAAGAAAGTTCAATCTATCCTATCATAGAAATGGAAGATCAAAGAAAATATTTCTTATGCTTCTAGTTCTGTATATTCCAAAGCTGTTGAAACCAGTTGGCTGGATGAAGATGACTCGCATCATGTCCACCTTTCACAATGGGAAAGCGATGTCAGCCTTCTGCACCATCACTGGGAAACAGCAACAATAGTGCTTAAGCCAGCGTTGCAGGTTTATGTCGGAAGCATACAAGTTGCTGCAGCTGTGCCTTGACCTTTTTTTATAAACCAATCTACATATTCCAGCAGCAAAGATTTCCACATGGCTTCTCCAGCATGTGAAGCTCTCTTCCAGAGTGTGTCAGATTTAACTGGCGTTTACTGTACTAGAATTGTTGGAGACTGAATTGTGTTATGGAAAGCACTAACATGCCTGTTGGAAACCAATACAAATATTCCATCTCTTCCAGTGCTCCTCAGCCAACAAATAGTAGGGTCAACATCTGTCCTTGTCACGTGTGCCTGCAGCTGCACACTATTGCTGTAAGATCTACTTGACAAAATATTACTTTAAGATAAAGACATCATGATCTGCTAAATCTTTCCTGGACTGTCAAATAATTAAAAGAAGGAGCAATCAGAAAAGTGGATTGAAAGGAAATAAATGTAGCAGAAGAAACTATCCCTTGGATAGATTACTTCACAGATTGAAGATTCACTGATCTACATGAACGCTGTATTGTTTGTCATTCTTGCACAGGGGAGGAAGGGTCACAAAAGGAAATAAATGTACCCACCTCTCTCCTTTGTTGTAAATTGGCTGATACTCAAAAATAGGTGTGGGGCTTCTGATTCGTGATAGCCCCCATGTCTATTCAATGTGAAGCAGGCAGCATGCCAACTTTGTGCTGCCTTCTCTTTATCATGATTGCTGTGTGAAGGCAGCACCAATAACACTTTTGTATGACTGCACACCTCAGCAAGGGGGCCCAAAATTGTAGGAGACTATCAAGAGTTAAAACTAACCTGAAATACAGGACAGAATCGTCCCAGATTTGCACTAAATGCCGTAGCGGGTGGGAAAAATGACATTTTACCCATCAGCTGTAATGGCGGCTTTTCACACCGTATCATCCCATCCTGCCTCATTAATTATGCATTCCCAGAAAACAACCATTTCAATGGCAGGTGGGCTCTCATTCGCCTGTCATACTGTCACCTCACCGCTTTATCACACTGGGCGCCATATTTAAAGTACAGCCACGCGAGCACCTCTGGGTGTTTCCAGCTCAGGACTGCTGCACAGAAGACATGGTCCTGATAGGCAAGGAGGCTGCAGCTTCCCAGGTTAATGGCATTTCCCTCAAGTGCCTTTTGGACGCAGGGGAGGCCCGCCGTGATGTCCTCTAACCTCCCTCTGTCTGCAGGATGGGCAGCAACATCACTAATCCAGCATGGGAGGCAGTGGCAACAGTGGTCAGCGCCAATGCCCAACAAAAGAGGACAGCCATCCAATGCCAAAAAAGGATGGATATCCTCCCCCGTTCCGCCAGGGTGAGTCACACTTCTCATCACTCTCAACTCACACATCCACAGGATCTCACTCAATACCAGTTGAAGGGACACCACCATTCACTCTCTCATACACACCTTCATTGTCCTCATCCTGTCCATGGGACCACTCACCACCCTCACATGCCAGGCACACTTATCACCTGGCCTGGCAGGCATCCTACCTACACTCTCTCCATCTTTATTCATGCAAGGCAAGCTGGCACACAACAAGAGGGAGAGGTTGCAGACTGATGGAGGAATGACTGAAATCAAGATCCTCAAGGACTTTGAAAATGTAACCACCTAGCTGGCTGGCAAGGATCTGGACTGTTCCTTTGCTGATGGTGAGGTTGGTGCTGCTCTACCAAGTGCAACATCCATCAGACAATTATGCTGTGAGTGATGTGTCCTGCCCGCAATCCCCTGTCATGCACTAATGATCTCCCCTTGCTTTTGCAAGCACATCTGAAAAACAGTTGACAGAGTTCATGACCCAGGGCCTCCAATCAAGGCCCGAAGAGATCTCTGAAGAGGAATCTGAAGGTACCTTCACTGAAGACCAATCACAGCACTCACCCAGTCCCTCCACCAGCACAGAGACACACACATCGGTGTGACCTAGCTTTAGAGTAGCCTCGGGATCACAATCTGGTGAGCACATCACACTGTCTGATTCCACAGCAGACAGCAAGTGGGACTTCCCAGGTCTCTGGCACTCGGAAGACTGCTGGAGGCCAGAAATCTGCTAAGTCCGAGGCAGTTGACGAGCCTCTGGATTATGTTATGTCACAGTTGCTGGAGCTGCAAAGGCAAATTCGGAAACATCAGGAAGGGATGTCCGCGGCACTCCTCAGATTGCAAGGCACAATGGAGGAGTCCGTACACCTTCAAGTGAGGTGATAGTGCTGGCATGCCAATGCACTGAGGTCAGCACTGATAGGATGGCAGCTGCCATGGAGACTTGGTCCAAGGCATCACTTCTGCACTGCTGCACGAGCTGAACTCCATCGCTGGCAACACAGTTGGCCTCCAACAGTGAGTACATGAGAGGGGTGCGGGGCAGCTTGATCTCACTCCAGCTACCTCTTCTCAAGGACTCAGCCAGGGGCCCTCGGGCATCCATTGTGAGGAGGACCAGCAGGTGCACACCCTGGGGTCATCCACCCAAGTGAGTTCCAGGGTGTCCAGCTGACTGACTTCCCTCTTCTTGTGACCCCAGCAGCTGCAGCTCCACAGGCCTAGGAGGGTGCCACTGCCACACAGCAGGTCCCTGAAAGCAAGCCGGGCCCTCCAGGCCTCGGGCTTCCAGAAGACATCTGCCAAGGTCATCACAGACAGGGCATCGCAGTCAGCAGCTGCCTCCACCTCTGCTGTGGATGCCTGGGGAGCACCAAAACGTAGCGGCAGGGTTAGGAAGGTTAAGAAGATGTAGACAGCCTGGACATGGGTGTTAATCACTTGCAGATAATGTTCACTATTGTAAATAAACTCCCAAGAATGTCTCCCTTCCTATGGCTCCTTGTTCTGATGAACAGTTTTCGTGTCACAAGATAGCGGCAGGCGAGTCAGTCCAGGGCCTCATCCCTGTGCTTTGTGCAGCCTTCAGACCAAAGTGATGGTCTGGTGTCATACTCCCTGGACACATTACTGATGCCTGCACCTCGAAGGTGCTTGTCATTGCTGCCAGAATGTCATGAGCAACCGACACAGAGTTCCGTCATTCTGTGTGCTCTCAGCACCTTTAAGGTGGGGCTAGGCCCCGTCTCTTCAGCATCTGTGACCAGTGACACTGTGCTCCTGAAGGGATCAGGTGCTGAAGGCAGACAAAGGATCTGGTGCATTTAAAGTTTCTCAGCTGTGTCTCCATAACATGACCCTGATCACAGAGCGCAAGCGAGCTGCCCTCGGTCAGACAGGGGTCAGGCATTCACAGAGTCTACGTGAAGATCTATGAAGTGTCCTCACTGCATGTTGTCATCATCCTCCTAGAATCAAGCTGTGTCCTTATGACAGGAGCATTATTACAGAGGCCTACTGAGTTTTTTCAGCATTTTATGTTTTGATTTGCCATGGTTAAATATAGATGAACAGTTCAGTCATTTGTAATCAGCTGAAGTGTTGAGTTCAAATATGGCAGTACTGTCATCAAATCAGCATTAAATATCCAGGGGCATTATGACCTGCCCACTTTGCTTGCTTCCAGTGGTCATTCCCTCTGTGTGTGCTCTGATGCCCTCACCAATATGGTGTCCAGCACAACTGGCACCAGAATGTGCATGTGCGCCATGGATGCCATTTCACACAACTAGGGACACTCACAGTGCTCAAAAAAGCAGGCACTATTGATCTAAATTTTGCAACACCAGTATTTATGCTTGCCAACTCTTTGTCATTTAAACTAGGTATAAAACCCCATTTTGAGAGCAGGCTTATCAGAATTGCATATTTAGTGGAACTTCTTAAGACCTGTTTCAGCCAGAGCAAAGATGAATATCTTTTTGTAGCAAGGACTGTTTTCAGAGCCGAGCTGAACTGCTTCTGAAATAAGGACATGGTGCATGAGCAGTGTGTTCCTTTTCAATCTGTTGACAAGTGGATTCTTTCCACTTAATCATTGAAAGGGATCTTTCACTTCACTGAGACAGGGAATCCTAGGTAAGTCTGCTTTAGTCAGTGAAAAAAGTAATAACTTGAATTTGGAATGAATAATCTGGAGAGAAACACCATCCAGAGTCTGCAGTGCTGAACATTTTTGCTTCGCTGGAAGGACAATGAGAGAATAGCTCATTTTGCAATAAGTATTCTAATTATCTCCCTTCAGGAGCACACAATTACTCATCAGAACAACCCTGAGATTCTGGAGTAGGAGACAACCATAGAGATGGGATTGGTGAGAACCAGAGAATATTGGCTGTTAATTCCTTAAATTATATACTCAGTTGATTTAGCAGTCCAACTGTATACTCCTCAGTATGACCTTAAAGCTCAAATAGAACACTATCAAGTCTTTGAGACAGGAAGACTAACAGAGATACAATAGGTGCCAGATTCAAACTGAGTAAGATCATCAACGACCACTGCAAACTCTAACAAGCAGGCCAAAATCTTGGAAGACTTGTACATTCTTTTTAATCATAGATACAAAACACTTAGGCTCAGATTATCGCTCCTAGGTTGGCTCCGCAGAGACGGAAGAATTCCCAGCTCTGCGAACCCAACTTTTAAAAATGGCCACCCAGGGTGAGTGGGGGAGTGGAAGAGGATGCAGGCTGGATTGGAATTTAGGCCCACCACTCCCAGAATAAGTGTGGAGGTTGCCAGGTGCTGAGGCGGGTTGGGCGGAAGGACTGCTCCGGCACTGTGTTGAAATAAATTTTAAAAAGAATAAAACAAAAAACATCCCTCCAGCACTCACCCCTCACTCCTCGTCACACCCCCAAACAGTCTACATGCCATCCATGCCACCTCACGCCACCCCCACCCACCCACATGGCCCCTCATTCACCTTATGTCAACATATGCCCTGCTACCCGTCCCTCATGCCCCCCCAAACCTCTATGCACCCCACATCCCCATGGCCCTTTACAGCCCCTATACCAACTTAGTGCCAACACATTACCCCCTCCATGCCAACTCACCTAGTATCCTTCAACAGCTCCTTGACATCTTTAACAGTTCCTTGACATTTAACAGCTTTAACAGTTCCTTGACAGCTGGACAGTTCTTTGACAGCTGGACAGTTCTTTGACAGTTCTTGGACAGTTCTTGGACAGCTGGTTAGTTCCTTGACATCTTGACAATTCCATTGAGTTTGTGCATAAAATGTAAATAATCTTGTTCACTTTTCACAATCCTAACAAGTGCCATACCTCTCCCAAAGAGTGCCTTATCTCTCCCAAAGGATGCTTTAGCTCCCCCAAAGGAATCCCGGGACCAGATCCAAAGGGGTATCCTGCCTCTTCAAAGCAGTACCATGACTATCCAAATGAATTCACCAAGTTCAGACCTCCTCTTACCTGTTCCAACCTGCACACTTCAGGTTTCGCTCACCTGGCCTATCAAAATCACACTTCAGTGGAGGCAGCTGGTGATTTAAATTGCCAGCTGCCTCAATAAATTATGCAAGTGTGAACCCCAGCCTGACTCCACTCCTGCCTCTGCAAAGATGGAACACACAATGTTTGGGGGTGGGACTCAGAATTTTCATCCATTCCCGGGATTTTTGCCAAAATGGAGAGCCTCTCTGTCGTGGTGAAAATCTGAGCCTTAGTCTTGAATGAACCTTCACAATTAAAAGGAAAATAAAAGGGATGTTGAAGTAGGCTGAGCATGTAGAATCAGTGTGAAGAAAATAAATTCAGGTGCTGAGCCATTTGTGCTTGTACTTGCAGTTGGAACAATATTCCTAATGTAATTTCTTTCTCATAACCCTGATAATGTGCAAGCAAGGCTCTATATTTAGCAATGTTCCTGTATTTCCTCCTCCTTCAGGTACCATGCCCTCAGAGGGGGTTGGAAACCGTAAACTTTCATTGGATCGGTATACCTAAATCATTATTTCCTAATAATGTAATACACTATGAGTTACTATAACGCTGATTTATCAGATGCTTCCACCATTTAGTACCACACTCTCACTATTCTTCACAAATATAACAAAATACATACAATACATCAGGTTTTAAAACACTGACTGCAACAAAAACAAAAAAAAAACTAATTGGATATCTCGAGTCCTTGCTGATTCAGAAACCCTTTGAGTCCACTACACAAGTGTTCCCAGTGAAAAAGTGATCCAAATAAGTACAACTGGAGGTCAATCAGTGGACAATTCCTGAGGGGTGTTTCTGTAAATTGGCAATGTTTGTCAATCTCTGACTTGCACCATTGTGGATTGACTAGGTAATCAAAGTCAGAATTTTAAAGTCAAAGGCAGGAAATTAGTGAATTATTTCACACACACACACACATGTACAGTATACATTGGGGAGAATTTTCTCCCTGTCCTGCGGGCTGGGCGGGAATGGGTGTACAGCCTGCCCGCGATCGACTGCGCGCTGCCATTTTACGTGGCCGGGCCAATTAAGGCCCAGTGTGACGTGCACCCGGAAGCACTAAGCGTCCCTGTGTGGGTGTGGGGAGGAGGGAGAGTTGGGGCCTGTTCTCCTTCGTGCATGCGCGCGAAAGAGTGCAGGAATCTCCCTGAGGCACGGAGCTGCCTCAGAGAGATTAAGGAAAGTCATAAAAATTTGATAAATAAAAAAATTAAATTATACAGATGTGTCCCCTCATGTGACATTGACACATGAGGTGGGGCACATTTATCAATTCACATGAAACAATTTATTAAATTAATGGAGCCTTCATGAAACCTCATCCCGCCGGTGGATGAGGTTCCATGGAAAATGTGAAGGCCACCTGGGCTCTTCGCCTGCCCGCCAACCTTAAGATTGGACGGGCAGCCCTGATAAGTGCCTCAATTAGTTGATTAATGGCCTTAATAGGCCATTGACAGTTCGGCAGGCATGCAGCCGACTCCAGTGCGCGCCCGCCAAACTGATGATTGGAATGACGCGCAGTGATGTCAGGACGCATGCTTGACGTCACCATGCGTCATTTCACTCGTCGGTGTGCAGGGCCCGCCCCTGCATGCCGACCAGAAGATTCAGGCCATTGTGTATGTGTGAGAGAGAGAGAGAGAGAGAGAGTGTGCATTTGTGTGAGCATGTGTCTGATTTCACAAGTTTCCAAAGTCACAATTTTATCACATAATTTTCAGAATTTTGTTATGATTTACATGTTCTTACAGTTGTACATTTTAATTACATGGCATTCATAGGAGAGTGCATTGACAAAGCAAGGCATTAGTATGTTAGTAGAGAGCATGTTAATATGTGCTAGATTGACAGTGGCAAGCTTCAGTTTTAATGGTATTTCATGACGGTGGTTACTTTGCTAATTTGTGGCTTTTTTTAACTATTCTAATTAAACAATTACATTAGCGAAATTCCAGTTAATTTCCAGTTAATAAGATCAAATCTAAAGGGCTATAGTTAATCACAGTTTGAAGAATTGAACGATAGGTCCAACAGTTCTGATTGTAAGTTAATTAACAAAATGTTGATAACAAGAATAGTGCAGTGATGCAGATTCAAGTGGATGCTTGTGCTAAACCAGGGGCTCAAAATTGTTTAGATCAAACCAAGGTTGAATATGAATTGGAATAAAGACACAATTTGGAAAACATAAATTTGGATGAATTTCTGAATGGATTAATTTAAGATGATCTGTCTCTTTAAGAGACAGTGATTGTGCCAAAACAAAAGTAGGTAAGTTTTCATCTCTTCGTTATCTGCAGCAAAACCCTAAACCAAGGAAATCTGCCCCTAATTGCACCAGTTTTAGCTGAGTGGTAGCACATTCATCTTGCATTCAAAAGACTTGGGACTACATGGTTACTATTGACATTTTGAATTGTAAATTAAAATCAGGATTGTTGGTGACAATTGGATCGGATGCTCATATGCATCCATCATTCTAAATTTAGGATGACATTTCAGCGCGGCACTGAGGAAGTGTTTCACAGTCGGTGGTGTCGTGTTTCAGATGAGATGCTAAACCGAGTTCTTGCCTGCCCTCTCATGTGGATGCAAAAGAATCCATGATATTATTAAAAAGAGCAACATTTAACTCTCAACTCACACCACTGAAACAGATAAAGTGGTCAGTTCTCTCCTTACTGCTTCTGGGTACTTGCTGTATGCCAAGTGACTGCCACATTTCATGACATTAAAGCAGTGACTACAATATTGTAATTATTTGATTGGTTGTGAAATGACTTGGGATGTCCTGATGACAAGGTCACGTGCTATATAAGTGTATGTTTTTTTTTTAAAGTGCCTTTTTCAGAAAATGCCAACTATAAAACAAATCTTGGCCTTCCTCCCCCATACTGCTCCTTTGGAAAGACCAATCTTAAAACATCACTGCAGGAGTGATGCACTAAACTGACTTCCACCAGAATCCATCGGTATAATGTTCTACTAATCATAATAATTAATGCAAATAATCTCAGAAACATGTACGCTTCACTGTATTGTCATTGTCAATAACTGGATGTACTCTTGTCAACATTTGACAATATCTGGCTACACTTATTGAAATGATATTTTTATTATATTTCCATAGGATAGTTCCTTTGCTTTCCTGTAAAACATAAAATTTGATTTAAAGTTGAAAGTATTTCGCCAAGCCGAAATGCTAATGGCAGTAGGGAAAAAGAAATGGTTGTTAGTAAGTTCCCTCGCTTTCCTGTAAAACATAAAGCTTGATTTAAAGCTGAAAGTATTTCGCCAAGACAAAATGCTAATGGCAGTTGGGAAAAAGAAACGGTTGTTAGTAAGTTATTAACAGATGTTCCATAGTTTCAGCATGAATTTGCTGACACTCTGGGGTCTACTGAAGACACTGTTGGAAGGGAAGTTCTGGCAGCTTATCAGATACCAAGTTGGAATTTATTTTTCATTCCAAATACATTGCCATCCAGAAATGTACATTGGCTTATACACAACTACCGTCCCAATTAATTACTGGAGTGTATCTTGCATCAGAAAATCTACTGACAGAAAGTGGCAAGCAGCTTAATTGATCTGCTGCAAAGATTGCTTTTTTCATTACAAACTGTAGCCATATTATAACAAATTATTGTTATTATTGGCTACCATCATATGATATTTTTTCTGGGGAGGAAGGATTTTCAAACATTGCACAATTCTTTGTACTTGCTATTTTCAACAACTCATTCATGGTGAACTGTAATTATTGGATAGTTTAACGTGAAATGCAAGTTCGGGCACACGTAAAATATTCCAGGCGTTATTTCAAAGTAGAGTATGAGAATGCTCCTGGTCTCCTGGCCAATATTGACCCCACAACTAACTTCACGTTATCAGATTATCTGGTCATTGTCACATTTCTGTCTGTGGGACTTTGCTGCTCATAAATTGGCTGCCGTATTTCCTACATTACAACAGTAGCTACACTTTGAGGGTACTTCATTGACTGCAAAAGTGCTTTGGAATATCATGAAGCCATGAAAGGTGCTACATAAATGCAAGTTCCTCTTTCTTCTTTGTCCCAGTAAACTGTAAGTGCAATCTTGACCTGATTCACTCTTAGGCGACCATCATACACCCACAATGTGAATAAGTAATGTATTTCAAAACAGGTAGAATGATTCAAGGGTCAAATTCCCCCTTATTTCATGTTTACCATACAAATAGAAGCTTGACACTTCAATGCAGTTTCATTTATTAACAATGCCCAAACAAACCCTGCCCCTACTCTTGTAAACAGAGCTATCAGGCATGATTCATTATTTTCAACTACATTGATTATTAATTTGGTAAATAAAATATGTATTAAGGGTCTTCTTTCACTCCCAGTGAGCAAAATGAAACACTTCTGTCTAATATTTAGCAAGGCATTGGCTGCTTCAATTTAATTGGAGTTAATTACCAACTTCACTCAGAAATACAGCCCATCATTTATTTTAATATCAATGTTACAAATTCAAATCGTTTTGTTCTGTGCAAGGGAGGTGTCAGGCTATCTACTTATAATATGAACATCTTGTATATGCATTTGATTGGCTTTTAGCAGGCAATTATTTAATTTTTTTTCCAAAATTAAATGAGTGCCTGTCAACTTCAAAAATGTTGCCAATCAGATGCATATTTGAACAAATTCCAGAGGGCGTTCATGTTATAAATACTGTATATAGATGACAATATGGGTGGGTGCAATGGATATCATGCCAGGTTGAGCTGGATGCAATTATTCCCAAGCCTTTGCAGTCCATATTGATGCTGCAGTCAGGGATGGATAATGGTATTTTGTACAGTCAAGTAAAGGTTGTAAGGGTGTAAGGGAGGGAGGTGGTACCTCTCACAGACAGAAGTACCGAATGGATGATCCATCTCGACTTTCTCCAGATGTCCCCATCATCACAGATGCTAACCTTCAGCCAATTTGATTCACTCCACGTGATATCAAGAAACGGCTGAAGGCACTGAATACTGCAAAGGCTTTGGGCTCTGGCAATACTCCGGCAATAGTACTGAAAACTTGTGTTCCAGAATTGTCACGGCCTTAGCCAAGCTGTTCCAGTACAGCTACAACAGTGGCATCTACCCAGCAATTGGAAGATTGCCCAGGTACACAAAAAGCAGGACAAATCCAACCTGGCCAATTAATGCCCCATCAGTCTACTCTTGATTATCAGCAAAATGATGGAAGGTGCCATCGACAGTGCTAACAAGCAGCACTTGCTTAGCAACAACTTGCTTACTGACGCTTAGTTTGGGTTCCACCAAGCCACTTGGCTCTTGACCTCATTGCAGCCTTGATTCAAACATGGGCAAAATAGCTGAACTCCAGAGGTAAGGCGAGAGTGACTGCCCTTGACACTGAGGCAGAATGTGACTGAGTGTGGCATCAAGAAGCCCAAGCAAAACTGGGGTCAACAGGAATCAGGAGGAATACTCTCTGTTGGTTGGAGTCATACCTAGCACAAAGGAAGATGGTTGCAGCTGTTGGAGGTCAATCGTCTCAGCTCCAAGACATCAATTCATGAGTTCCTCGGGGTAGTGTCCTAGGCGCAACCATCTTCAGCTGCTTCATTAATGACTTTTCCTCCATCAGAAGTGGGGATGTTCGCTGATGATTGCACAATGTTCAGCACCATTCACGAATCCTCAGATACTGAAGCAGTCCATGTCCAAATGCAGCAAGACCTGGACAATACCCAGGCTTGGGCTGACAAGGGGCAAGTAACATTCATGCCACACAAGAGCCAGGCAATGACCATCTCCAACAAGAGAGAATCTAACAATTGTTCCATGACATTCAATGGCATTAGCATTGCTGAATCCCCCAATATCAACATCCTGGGGGTTACCATTGACCAGAAATTGAACTGAATCTCCCACAAGAGCAGATCAGAGACTAGCAATCCTGCAGCGGGTAACTCACCTCCTGACTCCCCAAAGCTTGTCCACCATCCACAAGGCATAAGTCAGGAATGTGATGGAATACTCTCCACTTGCTTGAATGAGTGCAGCCCCAACAACACTCAAGAAGCTTGACACCATCCAGGACAAAGCAGCCCACTTGATTGGCACCCCATCCACAAATATTCACTCCCTCCACCACCGATGCACAGTAGCAGCAGTGTGTACCATCTACAAGATGCACTGCAGGAACCTGCCAAACCTCCTTAGGCAGCACCTTCCAAACCCATGACCACTACCATCCAGAAGGACAAGGGCAGTAGACAGATGGGAACACCATCACCTGGGAGTTCTCCAAGCCACTCATCATCCTGACTTGGAAATATGTTGCCGTTCCTTCACTGTCACTGGGTCAAAATCTGGAACTCCCTCCATACCACTACTGAGGGTGTATCTACGCCACATAGACTGCAGCGGTTCAAGAAGGCAGCCAACCTTCTCAAGGGAAATTAGGGATGGGCAATAAATGCTGGCCTAGCCAGTGATGCCCACATCCCATGAACAATAAAAAGAAAAGATGGGTCAAACTAGGTGAGGGTAACCGGTAACTTAGGGATTTGTCTACCTTGGCATTCGAACACTGATTCCGGCGGCCTGGGCGGATGAGACCAACCTAAGGTCCAACGGTCTTGAAGGTGGGTCAGCACCATGCTGTGGAATGCGTAGAGCTTGATAAGACATGGAATATGTTCTGTTGAGGGGTCATGAGGACTCGAAACGTCAACTCTTTTCTTCTCCGCCGATGCTGCCAGACCTGCTGAGTTTTTCTAGGTAATTCTATTTTTGTTATGGTCACCCGCTGCATCCGGATCTATCTTCAGTTGCTTAGACTCATCTTGCCACTGGACCAAAAAAGATGAGGATGAAGGAGTGAGGCTGATGATGCACATCTCTCCCTCACTATGATCCAATTCACAATCAAGTCATGTTTATCACCTTTGAATCGTCTGTCACCCATCATCTTGCTCGCCTTGATGGACGAACAGTCAAGTAAGTTAGAGTAGAAAGGAAGGCATAATTGCTTACCTGAGTTGGATGCTACTGCTTTGAGAAATACTGAATTTGATCATTAAAAGGGAATATTTCAAGCATCATCTGGGTGTTGGAGGAGCTAGCACTACCAAGAGGCCAGAACCATTTTCCTGATGAAACCTCATCTGAATTTGATCAATAAACACAATAGGCATGGGAAAATACTGAACTTAATTTCAACAGGAGATTTAAAATATATATATATATTGGTACTGGCCCATGTATGATGAAAATCAGGATGTTAGCCAGGTAAACACTGTCCCATGTGTATTCTGATGACAACCTCTTGGGCTGAATTTTAACTGCTGGTTTCCAGTGGTAAACTGTACTGGTATGTTCATTTACTAACTAACTATAGCAGGATGAGACCTGGCCATTTTTAACTGTTGGACCTCACTTACATCTTGTCATGAGAGAAACAAGGAGTAAATAAACTTCAAAAACATAACATTCACTTTTCATTTGTGTCTTTAACTCACCAAGGCTTATTAGAGCCTTTGCCATAACTCACTTCCATAGCTAATAAGCAAAGATGTGTTCCTTGACATCTATCAATGTTTGTCTATGACTTGGTGTGAGCCAAGCTGATTTGACTTGTTCCATGTAGGCTAGCACTGGGCTCCACTTGAGACCTCATCAAGGCAATCAAGTTTGTGATATGTGAGTAATCAGGTGGAAGCACACTTCACACTACTCCATTAGATTATTAATCCGCTCTGTGGCCAGTTTGCTAACTAAATGCTCTATCAATGTTTTTACAATCTGACACAAGTGATCTGCCAATGTAATTTATGCTCCTATGAAAGTAAAATTCAATCAAACCATGTTACAATAAATGTTTAAATGTCGGAGCATTTTCACATCGCATTGGAAGCAACTGAGTTGTTTTAGACTGAGTGCAACAAAGTTAATAAAAAAGGAAATAGCAAAGAAGGTCATACATTGGTGTAGATTCCCTGCACTTCATTGGTAAAGTTCACCAGTACAATTCTTTTCATTCATGCTTATTAGATCTTGCAACACACTGCCATTATATGTCACATCCTTTTTGTATCAGATAATAAAAAAACAAACATGATTCAACCATTATTTTGCCAACATTTTTCAAACAACTTTAAGAACTTCCCAAATAAGAACCATATTCCTAATACATTTTAAAAGTGTTCTTTATTATCTAATCATTTATTATCAAAAATAATCTCATTCAAGAAGAAACATTGGATAGATTTTGACTTTTGATCAGGACTCATCCATTTCCCTGTAAGTAGACTAACAGGAACATTTGGACACATTCCCCTCCTTCATTGGATTGATCTAGAAACTTGAATGTGTTCTATGCCATTTGGCAACTGGGCAAGTCAGAAACTTTTCTGCCGGAGACCATCAGGTCCTGAAGCAAGTAGCTGCCAGACTGGGCTTGGGGCAGGTGTTAGAGAGCCAATACTGAAGACTTGTACTGCAAATCCAGTTGCACTCTAGCCAAGCTGTTCCAGTACAGCTACTACACTGGCATCCACCCGATAAAGTGGAAAATTGTCCAGGTATGTCCTGTCCACTAAAGGTAGGGCAATTCCAATCCAATTCAGCCAATTACTGCCCCATCATCAGCAAAGTGATGAAAAGGGTCATAAACAGTGCTATCAAGTGGCACTTGCTCACCAATGACCTGCTCACTGATACTCAACTTGGGTTCCACCAGGATCACTTGACTTCAAGCCTCATTGCAGACTTGGTTCAAATATGAACAAAGGAGCTGGATTCCAGATGTGAGTTGAGAGTTATTGCCCTTCACATCAAGGCAGCCTTTGACTGAGTAAGCATCAAAGAACCAGAGTAAAATTGAGGTCAATGGGAATCGAGGGTAGACTATCCACTCGATTGAATCATACCAAGCACTAAGGAAGATGCTTATGGTTAGCGGAGGCCAATCATCTCAGCCCTAAGTCACCGTTCCTCAGGATAGTTTTCTAGGTCCAGCCATCTCCATCAATTTCTTACCTCCCCCACCCCCCAAAAAATAAGATCAGAAGTAGGGATGCTCGCTGTTTGATTGCACAGGGTTCAGTTCCATTCAAGCCTCTTCAGATAATGAAGCAGCCCATGCCCACATGTAGCAACATTCAGAGTTGAGCTTGATAAGCAGGATAACATTGCTAGGAAATGACCATCTCCAACAAGACAGAGTTTAGCCACTTCTTCTTGACAATCAACAGCACTACCATCAGTGAATGCTCCACCATCCACATCTTGCGGAAGTCACCATTGACCAGAAACTTAACTGGATCAACCATATAAACACCGTGGCTACAAGAGCAGGGCAGAGGCTGGGAATTCTGTGGTGACCGTTTCGCACGCTGACACTCAAAGCCTTTCCACCACTTACAAATGGTGGAGCTTCATCTGTAAACCATCCACTGCCTTAAACATTTGGTCCCTTTGCCACACCCTTTGGCTGTGTGTATCATGTACAAGATGCATTGCAGCAACTCACCAAGATTTCTTTAACAGCACCTCCCAAACCTGTGCCATCTACCACCTAGAAGGACAAGGGCAGCAGGCGCATGGGAACACCACCTCCTTCAAGTTCCCCTACAAGTCATGCTCCATTTTGGCTTGGAAATATTTTGCTTTTCCTTCATCATCACTGGGTCAAAATCCTTGAGCTTCTCATCTTACAGCACTTTGCTGTACCTACACCACAAAGGACTGCAGTGGTTCAAGAAAGTGAACCTTCTCAAGGGCAATTAGGAATGGACAGTAAAGTTCTTAGTGTTTTGATGTTGGGAAGACCAAAGTCATTGGGTGGGCTTTTCCAGCCCCACTCACTGCAAAGATCATTCAGTCCTGCCAAAAGTCAATAGACCTTTGGCTGGGCTATCACATCCCCCGTCGGGGCTAGAAAATTCTTCTGTCACCGCCAAAACTCGATTCCCTTGCCACCAACTACATCCTTCTCTCTGGCAACTGACTGGGCGAAACCAGATAGTTCGCAACTTGGGCCAGAATCTTCTGTTCAGCGTGCGGGGGCGGGCCCCACATGCTGAGGCGTAAAATGATGCACGATGACGTACGGCATGCGTCCCAACAACACCGTACCGCTGCATACCAGAGTCGACTGCGCTTCCGCCAAATTGTCAAAGGCCTGTTAAGGCCATTAATTAACTAATTAAACTGATTGTCAGGGCTGCCTGTCCAACCTTAAGGTTGACTAGCAGGCAAAGAGCCCAAACGGCCTTCACATTTTTCACAAAACCTCATCCACGGGCGCGATGAGGTTTCATAAAATGTTTATTAATTAAATAAAATGTCTTCTGAAAATTGATAAACATGTCCCAGTTCATGTGACATTGTCACATAAGGGGACATGTCTGAGTAATTTTATTTTTTCTTTTTTGCAATGTTTTATTGTTAAATTAATCTCCCTGAGGCAGCTCCATGCCTCAGAGAGATTTCTGTGCGCTTTTGCGCGCATGTGTGAAAGAGCGCAAGCCCTGACTCTCCCTCCTCCCCCCAACCACACAGGTAGTGCAGAGCGCTTCCAGGTGCGTGTCACGCTGGGCGGGACTTAATTGGCCTGCCCACGCAAAATGGCAGCGCGCAGCTGATTGCGGGCAGCGATCGGCTCCATGCCCGCTCCTGAACCACCTGCCCGACAAGGAGAAAATTCTCCCCTTGGTGTCATTCTTGACCGAGATGGGCTTCTGACCTCATATCCACACCACCAGTAAGACCGCCTATTCCCACCTCCATAACATGGTCTGATTCTACCACTGCCTTAGCTCTTTTGTTGCCTGAACCCCCATCCATGCCTTTGTTGTTTCTCGTCTTTTATTCCAAAGCACTCTTGGCCAGCCTCCCAAGTTCCACACTCTGTAAACTTGAGATCATCCTAAAGGCTGCTGCCCAGATACTAACTTGCATCAAGTCTCTTTCACCCATCAACCCTGAGCTTCGTAACCTCAATTAAGCAACACCTCAATTTAAAATTCGCACCCTTGTTTTCAAATCTCTCCATGGCCTCACCCCTTCCCATCTCCTCCAGCCCTGAAACCTTTTGGGATCTCTGCACTCATCCAGTTCTGGCCTTTTGAACACCTCCAATTTTAAATGTTCCACCAATGGCAGCCATACGTTTAGTCATCAAGACCAGAAGCCCTCTACTTCCCTCCCTAAACCTCCCCAGCTCTCTCTGATCCCTTAAGATGCAACTTAAAACTTACCTCTTTGACCTAGCGATTGGTCACCAACCCTAATATCTCATTATGTGGCTTGGCATCATTGTTTTTTTTATAACATTGCCATGAAATGCCTTGGGATCTTTTACTATGTCAAAGGAACTTTATAAGTGCAAGTTGCTGTTATTGTTGAAGTCTGCTTTGATTTGCCGCCATGAGTCAAAATTTTCAATTCATTAGGAACTGTTGAGTGTTTAGCACGGCATGCCTTAACATTCAAAGAATAATGCAAGCATATGCTCAGTTGATGTATTTCCCACAAATTCCTATTAAATGAGTGAGGAATAGAAAGGTCATTGATCTGTATTTCACTAGGAATGTTTAGTGTATAAGACTCTGTTCATTCCCAAAAGCTCAATTACTACTTTGTACAAAAGATCATTAATTAACATTGCGGTCTTGTTGAATGTCTACATTGTGGGAAATGGGATTTTACTGTTTGAGACCTGAGAGTATAGATTAATTCCAAATCCACTGGCATATTGTTTGCATGCCTAGCTTTAATTTGCTTTGCATTCTTGTTGGTCAAAAACTGGAGGTTGTCGCAATTTTTTCCACATTTGAAATCAAAGGAAGTATGTTGCAGTAGCTACAGCAATATATGTGTAGGCACATTTAACAGCCTGAATCAATTTATTTATTTTTAAAAACTCTGCTAAAGACATAGTTACAGCTCAATAAATAGGGCTGCTTCCATCTGCAAGATGTTTACATTATATTGATGCTACATTTCTGATACTGCTCTGCACGCCATATGGGAATGTCCCTTAATAAATAATGTGTTGGATCCTTTCACAGCATTGTCTCCTTTTGTAGGTTTCAAAACCTCTTGCCAGCCAGCTTCTGCGTTCCATTACAGATTTTCAATCTTCGTTTTTATTGCTGAGATTTCTTCATCTCGATTTCCTAATCTCTCTTTTCCCTTCCTCTCATTCCCAACATCAACCAAAAGGCTATCTATTGCCATACTCCATCTTCAGCCAGGAACATAGTCTTTCACTAAACGCTGTCAATTGCATTCAGTGAACAGCCAGTAGACAGCATTGTTCTGACTGGCAATACTGCCTCAAAGAGAGACCTGGCAGAGAGATAGGAAATCCTTACAAGCAAGGGCTGGTAAGTTTTGAAGATTTGTTACAAAAGTTTACATTAACTGGTAATCCTGGTGAGATCTGATTGAGGCACAGATCAAAACAACTTCCTTCAACAACTGCAAATATGCTGGGTATTTCAAGTCTTACCAGTTTTTGATTTAGATTTTCAGCAATTGTGGTTTGTCTTTAAACTTTGCGACAAATAGTTTAAATTCTAACTATCTGTAAGCCCAGCGGGGACAACACTAATAACACATCCCGATTCAGTGGTTGTGTCATGGAGGAGTGTCCAAGCTCTTGAGTGTTCATTATACATTGTTTTAAACTCCCTGGTATTCCTGCAGGACAGATGAAACTAAAAGTCTCTTTTGACTTAATGAATGATTAAAGGGGCAAGCCAGATTGAATCTCCTGTTGGTGGTGATATGCTGGTGATAATTGGAGAGATTTTCTGCAGTCCCCAAAAATGTTACTTTCCAGCTCCAAAATAATAAGAAATTACATAAATACATTTTACCATTCAGCCATTATTTTTTTTTTTAAAATTCTGCAATGTGTTTGTCAGCAAATGTGAAACTCTGTTTTGCTCTGTGGACTGAAGGGGTCTGAGGGGAAAAAAAACTTGCATTTTTGTAGCACCTTTCATCAACTCTGAACATCCCTAAGCACTTTACAGCCAATTTTTGATGCGTTATAATGTAGAAAGTAAGTCAGTCAATTTGCATACAGTAAGGTATTGTTGACAACGATGTGATAGTGATCAGCTAATCTCTTTTGGTGATGATGCTTTGTGGAATATGTATTGGCCGAGACACCAGGGAAAACTCCTCTACTCTTCTTTGACATAGTGCCATGGGACTTCTTATGCCCACTTGAATGGGCAGGTGTAATATCTCATCCAGAAAACAGCACCTCTGATAGTGCAGCACTGCCTCAGTACTCCACAGGAGTGTTTGCCTCTTGAGTGGGACATCATCCCACGACCTCCTGACTCCAAGGAGTAAGAGCTGCCCACAAACCCATAGCTGACATCTGATTACAAGTCTTCTGCTGCCCTAAATAATGTAAATAGCATATCTCAAATTTATCCCATGTATTTGGCATGCTTTAAATATTCGCAACTCTAATTTTTTTCAAAATGGAGGTAAGAATATAAATGATATGTAACAATCACCCATGCTTCCATTTTCCTACCAAAAATACTGTCTTTTAACTGTTCCCTTGGTGTTGCTTCATCTTTCAAGTAAGAGATTAAACTGTCCCTCTAGTCCAGTTGTTCAGATAGATGTTAAAGTCCAATGGTAATACAGAATTAGAAGAGCAGAGTTCCCGTCACAATATTCCAATGGTTCGCTCAATGTCCTGGCCAAGATTTATTACTCAATAAATTACATATCAATGAAACAATACACACTGATTCACCCATGGCGGTCTGGCAAATATTTACAAACACTGACTTGAAAGACAAAACAAAATAATATTTAAATTAATATCTGACTATGTCACAACCTAAACTTTACATGGTTGGGTAAGTAAAATGCTACAGATTCTCCTTGGCACTAATACTGCCTGTGATTACAGAAGCACAACTTTGCCCCAGTAGTGTAAGGTGAAGTTACAGCATAAAGTAAAAAATTAAAGCAAACGGGCAAAACTGACAGCTTACTTGTTGCTGAAATGTCTACAGATGGAAATAGCACAATCATCTCAAGCTGATTTTTATGTTAAAAGTATACAATTAATTAAAATGATATGACTGGCCTCAATACTAAGAAAGCAAGGACATGGAATATTCAACCAATCTACTTAAAAAGAGATTAAGTCTGAGAGATTTCTATACCATTGTGAAACTTGACAATCCATGTCTTATTTCACTATCTGTCTGAAAATAATGAAATAATAAGTTAAACCTAATTAAGTTCATGAACACCTTGAATTCCATTGTGTACCATTCAGTCTGTATGGCTGTGTATGATGCTCCATATGCAGCAAGACCTGGAAACTATTCAGGCTTGGGTTGATAAGTGGCAACTTACATTCATGCCATGCAAGTATCAGGCAATGACCATTTCCAACAAGAGAGAACCTAACCATCTCCCTTTGATATTCTTTGGCATATCATCACTGAACCCTCAACAACCGGGGCGGGGTGGGGGGTGCTGGTGGTGGTGGTGCTGGTGGTGGTGGTGGTTTACCATTGACCAGAAACTGGACTGGACTAGCCATGTAAATAATGTGGCTACAACAGCAGGTCAGAGACTGGGAGTTCTGCAGAGATTAGCTCACCTCCTAATTCCCTAAAGCCTGTCCACCATCTACAAGGCTCAAGTCAGGAGTGTGATGTGATAGTCTCCACTTACCTAGATGACTGCACCTCCGTCTATACTGAAGAAACTCGACACCATCCAGGACAAAGCAACCTGCTTGAACTGGCACCACTTCCACCACCTTAAACATTCACTCCCTCCATCACCGATGCACAGTGCCAGCAGTGTATACCATCTACAAAATGCACTGCAGCAACTCACCAAGGCTCCTTAGGCAGCACTTTCCAAACCCTTGACGTCGGCCAGCTGGAAGGACAAGGGCAGCAGATGCATGGGAACGCCACCACCAGCTGATTCCCCTCAAGTCACTCACCATCCTGACTTGGAACTATATTGTCACTCCTTCACTGTCGCTGGGTCAAAATCCTGGAACTCCCTCCCTAACAGCACTGTGGGTGTACCTACACTACATGGACTGCAGCAGTTCAAGAAGGCAGCTCACCACCACTTTCTCAAGGGCAATTAAGGATGGACAACAAATGCTGGCCCAGCCGGCGACACCCATGTCCCATGGACAAATAAAAAAAGAATGTTGTATAATGCAAAGTGATGTTCGGCATAAATGCAAAAAAGTCAAGAGCACAAAGATACTTGGTGAAATTAAGCTCAACACACTGAGCACAACTTTGAAATAATAACAAAAGGGTAATTTTCAGACTGCACACATGACAGGGAGCCTTCTTTGCCAGCTGTGCATATCAGGGATTTATGTGTGTACTTCCCCTGATTTTCTGAACATTAAAATAATGGCTGTTGTAAAGCAATGCACTCAGCTGCGTTGTGATCTGAAGATGCCCATGCTCAGTTTGATTAAAATCTCATGAAGTCAGCATATCGTCTGACATCATAATTGATCATAATCCTAAATCTATGCTGATCTCAGATGGCACGGTTCTGAGTTGCTATGATTGGCCCCAGAGCCTAGTCTTGGGAATGGAGGGAAAGAAAATCAGCTGGAGTTTCACTTTTGTCCGGTGGCCTCTGGCAGAAAATGAGATAGAAATTAATCTTGAGCAGCAATGTAAAATGATGGCTAGCAAAATGAGAGCCCGTTTTTCTTTTGAAATGGAATTTGAAGTGACTCCAGGATAGTGTGTTGCCTCCCCAGTGCCAGGGTCAAGAATATCATGGAGCAGCTGCAGGACATCCTTTAGGGGAGAGGGATCAGCCAGAAGTCGTGTCCACATTGGTACCAACGACATAGGCAGGAAGGAGGATGAGGTCCTGAAAGCAGATTTCAGGGAATTAGGAAGGAAATTAAAAAACAGGACCTCAAGACCAGTAATCTCAGGATTACTCCCAGTGCCACGTGCTAGTGTGCGTAGGAATAGGAGGATTGATCAACTAAACACGTGGCTGGAGAACTGGTGTAGGAGGGAGGGCATCACATTTCTGAGGCATTGGGACCAGTTATGGGGCAGGTGGGACCTGTACAAGCTGGACAGGTTACATCTTAACAGGACTGGGACTGATATACTCGCATGGAGATTTGCTAGTGCTGTTGGGGTGGGTTTAAACTAGCTTCTCAAGGTGGGGTGGGAACCTGAGGGGCGGCCCAAATTGGAAGAAAGTAGACAACAGGAAGTAGTAGTGAGACTAGAAGGCAGGAGAAACAAAGCAAAGCATTGAGTATGCTTCGAATGCGGAATGATGTCAAAAAGATAAAGTTAATGGCACTCTACCTGAATGCACATAGCATTCATAATAAGGTAGATGATCTAAAGGCACAAATAGAGTTAAATGGGTATGATAAAATTGTCATTGTGGAATCATGGCTGCATGGTGACCAAGACTGGGAACTGAATATTCAAGGATATTCAACGTTTGGGAAGGACAGGCAAGAAAGGAAAGGAGGTGGAGTTGTGCTGATAATAGGGGATGGGATCAGTGCATTAGTTAAGGGAGGATTTCAGATTGGAAGAACAATGTGTGGAATCTGTCTGGGTGCAGCTAGGAAACAGCAAAGGGCAGCATACATTGGTTGGAGTTTTTTTATAGGCTACCAAACAGTAGTGGTAATGTGGGGCATGGTATTAAACAGGAGATGAGAGAAGCATGTAGCATGGGCAACACAGTAATCATGGGTGACTTTAATCTGCACATAGGCTGAGTAAACCAACTGAGCACTAATGCTGTGGAAGATGAATTTCTGGAGTGTATTTGGGATGGTTTTTTAGAGTTGTATGTTGAGGAACCGACTAGAGGACAGGCTGTTTTAGATCTAGTATAATGTAATGAAAAAAGGCTAATTAGTAATCTTGTTGTAAAAGAACCTTTAGGGATAAGTGACCACAATATGATAGAATTTTACATAATGTTTGAAAGTGAGGTATTTCACTCTGAAGCAAGGGTATTAAAGTTGAATAAAGGAAATTATGAAGGCGTGAGTGACAAATTCGTTGAGGTGGATTGGGAAAATACAATAAAAGGTATGACTGTACATAGGCAATGAATAGTCTTCAAAGAACTATTACAAAGCTTACAGCATTTATACATTCCTTCAAGGTGCAAAAATCCAAAAATGTCAGTCAACCGTAGCTGACAAAGGAAGTTAAGGATTGTATAAGATTAAAAGAGAAGGCTTATGAAGTTGCCAGAAATAGTAGTAAACCTGAGGATTGGGAGGTGTTATGTTCCTTCTACCTTTGCTCAGAGAACACAGTTGCATGCCTATTTACTGATGAGTGAGTTGGTAATCAAGATGATGCAGACGAAGAAACCATTGTAAGGTGAAGCACATGCTATTTCTTAACATAAGTAATGGAACACTAACCCAAGTGTCTCTTCAAGCCAAACCCTACTCTAAAACTGCTAATTATCAATATAGCCCATGCTACACAGCAACTGGGTAATACAATCATGTAGTCAATCAGCTCACGTTCTCTTTAAGATGTATTGCACCTCAGATTACCACATCCCTCCCCCTTTACTCAAAGGTACAATTTACAATCTATACAATATATCAACTATTTACATAAATAAACTATTTCTAAATTCAATTTCTCTGGAGGCTTCTTCAAACACGTCCAATGTTGTAGTTCTATGACTTCGGATGGTTTATCCGAGGCATCCCTCTCAGGAATCACCTGTCCACTAAGGTCTCCAGTAGGAACCTGGAAGTTTGTTTCTTTGAATTTCTCAGGCTTGACCGATCCTACATGCACTTCCAAACCAAAACGAGTTCCTTCCACATATGATGTAGACTCAAATGGGGATGCTTGATGCATCCTTTCTTGTAAATCTGTTTCCCTTTTCCTGAGGTGATCTGCGTGTCTCCTAATTATCCAATCTTTGACCGATATGTGGTAGGAAGGAGGTCCTGTCACTGCATCAGCTTCACCTGACAGCCATTTGGGCCCATCTCAAAAGCTCTTTGCATAAACTGTGTCTCCAACAGTGAAGTTTCTTTCACAGCTGTGTTAGTCGTGTCCATTTTTCTGGGCCTCCTGAATTCTCTCTACCCTCCCTCCTAAATTCAGCCTCATGAGATTCAAATGTGTCCTGAGACATCTCTTCATCAATAATTCTGCGGGGGTATTACAGGTGGTTGTGTGTGGTGTAGTCCTATAGTTGAATAGGAAACGTTATAATCTAGTTGCAATAGAATCTCAATCCAGTTTTTTCATGCCATACCTGAAGGTCTGGACTGTCCTCTTGGACAACCCCTTGGATGCAGGATGGTATGGCAAGGTCTTAACAGGTGTTATGCCATTGAGACTTACAAATCTTTGGAATTCCCCGCTGGTGAATGCTGTTCCATTATCAGACACTGTTGTCTCTGGTAACCCATGTATCACAAAGCTCTGGCGCAATCTGTCTATGGTGGCAGCAGATGTGGGTGATCTTACTTCATATACATCCATCCACTTTGAGTGATGTCTATGATCAAGAGGAACACTTTGCCCAAAAAATAGGTCCCGCGTAGTCAACGTGGAGGCAGACCCATTGCATTCCTGGGCATTCCCAGGGATGCGATGGAGCCAAAGGGGGCAATTTCTGTACCTGTTGGCATTGTATGCAGCTCTTGACTAAGTTTTTGATTTCTGTATCCACCCCTGGCCAACATAATTAGCTGCGCACCAACATTTTCGTTCTAGAGATGCCGGGGTGAGCACTATGCAATTCGGTCAATAATGTCTTTCTTCCTCTCGGAGGCACAATGACTCCCACTTCCCACAGTAGGATGTCATCCTGGTAGGTGAGCTCATATCTCCTATTAAAATAGGGCTTCATTTGGTCAAGACTTTGGCTTGTTAAACTATCCCTGTAAGACTTGTTCCCTTACATGAGACAAAACTGAATCGCGTTTTGTCCATTCTCTTATTTGTTTGGCATGTACTGGTGATGAACTCAGAAAGTTTAATAACAAGATAAATTCTTTGGGAACTGGAACGACAGAAGGACACCTCGGTGAACTCATACAGCGAGGCAATATGGGTAGAGCTCCGGAATAGGAAAGGTGCAGTCACAATGTTGGGGGTTTACAATAGGCCTCCCAATTGCCGGCAGGAGATTGAGGAACAGTTATGTAGGCAGATTTTGGAAAGATGTAAAAGCAATAGGGTTGTTGTGGTTGGTGATTTTAACTTTCCCTATATTGACTGGGAATCACTTAGTGCTAGGGGTTTGGATGGTGCAGAATTTGTAAGGTGTGTCCAGGAGGGCTTCCTGAGACAATATGTAGATAGTCCAATTAGGGAAGGGGCAATACTGGACCTGGTATAAGGGAATAAACCTGGCCAGGTGGTCGAAGTTTCAGTAGGGGAGCATTTCAGGAAAAGTGACCATATTTCAGTAAGTTTCAAGGTACTGGTGGATAAGGATAACAGGAGTCCTCGGGTTAAGGTGCTTAATTGGGGGAAGGCTAATTATAACAATATTAGGCAGGAATTGAGGAATCTAGACTGGAGGCGAATGTTTGAGGGCAAATCAACAACTGACATGTGGGGGGCTTTCAAACATCAGTTGATAAGAATTCAGGACTGGCATGATCCAGCTAGGATGAAGGATAAGCATGGCAAGTTTCAGGAACCTTGGATAACCAAGGATATTGTGAGATTAGTCAAAAAGAAAAGGGAAGCATTTGTAAGGGCTAGAATGATGGGAACAGATGAAGCCTGTGGAGAATATAAAGAAAGTAGGAAGAAACTTAAGCAAGGAGTCAGGAGGGCTAAAAGGGGTCATGAAAAGTCACTGGCAACCAGGATGAAGGAAAATCCCATTTTATACACATGTAAAAAGCAAGAGGGTAGCCAGGGAAAGGGTAGGCCCACTCAGAGATAGAGGTGGGAATCTGTGTGTGGAGCCGGAAGAAATGGGAGCGATACTAAATGAATACTTCTCATCAGTATTCACCAAAGAGAAGGACTTAGCGGTCGATTTGTCTAGGGAAGAGTGTGTAGATAGCCTGGATCATGTTGAGATCAAAAAAGAGGAGGTGTTAGGCGTTTTGAAGAATGTTAAGGTGGATAAGTCCCCAGGGCCAGATAGGATCTACCCCAGAGTACTGAGGGAGGCAAGGGAGGAGATTGCTGGGGCCTTGACAGAAATCTTTGCATCCTCACTCGCTATGGGTGAGGTCCCAGAGGACTGGAGAATGGCCAATGTTGTTCCATTGTTTAAGAAGGGGTAATCCAGGAAATTATATGCCAGTGAGCCTTATGTCAGTGGTAGGGAAATTATTGGAGAAGATTCTTTGTGTCAAGATTTACTAACATTTGGAAGCAAATGGCATATTAGTGAGAGGCAGCATGGTTTGGTGAAGGGGAAGTAGTGTCTCACTAACTTGATTGAGTTTTTCAAGGAAGTGACAAAGATGTCGACGATGGAAGGGCAGTGGATGTTATATACATGGATTTCAGTAAGGCTTTGACAAAGTCCCTCATGGCAGACTGGTACAGAAGTTAAAGTCGCACGGGATCAGAGGTGAGTTGGCAAGATGGATACAGAATTGGCTTGGTCATAGCAAACAGAGGGTAGCAGTGGAAGGGTGCTTTTCTGAATGGAGAACTGTGACTAGTGGAGTTCCGCAGGGATCAGTGCTGGGACCTTTGCTGTTTGTAGTATACATAAATAATTTGGAGGAAAATGTAACCAGGCTAATTAGTAAGTTTGCAGATGACACTAAGGTTGGAGAAGTTGCAAATAGTGAAGAGGATTGTCAAAAGATACAATGGGATATAGATCAGTTGGAGACTTGGGCGGAGAAGTGGCAGATGGAGTTCAATCTGGACAAATGCAAGGTAATGCATTTTGGAAGGCTGGTATTATACAATAAATGGCAGAACCCTTAAATGCATTGACAGGTAGAGGGATCTGGGTGTACAGGTCCACAGGTCACTGAAAGTATCAACACAGGCGGATAAGGTAGTCAGGAAGGCGTATGGCATGCTTGCCTTCATTGGCAGGGGTATTGAGTATAAAAGCTGGGAAGTCATGTTGCAGCTCTATAGAACCTTGGTTAGGCCACACTTGGAATATTGAGT
Source organism: Carcharodon carcharias (assembly GCF_017639515.1). NCBI lineage: Eukaryota > Metazoa > Chordata > Chondrichthyes > Lamniformes > Lamnidae > Carcharodon > Carcharodon carcharias. The sequence continues at coordinate 136,362,087 of NC_054474.1, read as the reverse complement.
GCAATTCTGGTCGCCACATTACCAGAAGGATATGGAGGCATTGGAGAGGGTGCAGAGGAGGTTTACCAGGATGCTACCTGGTCTGGAGGTTGGAGAAACTCAGATTGTTCTCACTAGAGTGACGGAGATTGAGGGGCGACTTGATAGAAGTTTACAAAATTATGAGTGGCATGAATAGAGTAGATAGCCAGAAGCTTTTTCCCAGGATGGAAGAGTCAATTACTAGGGGACATAAATTTAAGGTGAGAGGAGAAAAATATAGAGGAGATGTGCGGGGCAAGTTTTTTACACAGAGGGTAGTGAGTGTCTGGAATTCACTGCCAGAGGAGGTGGTGGAAGCATGTACGATAGTGGTGTTTAAGAGGCAGCTTGATAAATACATGAATAGGATGGGAATAGAGGGATATGGACCCCGGAAGTGCAAAATGTTTTAGCTGACGGGCAATATGATCGGCGCAGGCTTGGAGGGCCGAAGGGCCTGTTCCTGTGCTCTACTTTTCTTTGTTCTTTGTTCATGTTACTGTCTTTTAGAGGTAATTAGCTCAGTGCGTCGGCAATGACAATCTGGCTTCCCGGCTGGTGGATAAAAGTATATTCGTAAGCTGCTAGAACCAGTGTCCATCTTGGATGCGTGCAGAGGCAATTGGGGGGATTGTCTTATCTTCCCTGAACAAGTCAAGTGGTGGCTTGTGATCAGATACAATGGTGAAGTGGTGGCCATGGATGTATTGGTGGAGCACCTTAAGGCCAAATATAATGGATAAGCTTTCTTTCTCTATTTGTAAGTATCTTTGTCTGCAACACTGAGTGTTCTTGAGACACAACTAATGGATCATTTGAAGCCAACTGCCATCCGGTGGGAAAGTACTGCCCCTACTCCATAAGGGGATGCATTGCAGGTCAAAATTAATTCTTTCTTTGGGTCGAAATGTACCAACAGGGCCGATGAATGTAGCAACTGCTTTACTGTAATAAAAGCCTCTTGTTGTGGAGCTTGCCAAGTCCACCTGTGGTTTTGCTTGAGCAAACCATATAATGGAGCCAGTACTGTTGACAAAGTTTGGAGAAAGCAGCCATAATAGTTAATCATTCCCAAGAAACACTTGAGTTTTGTGGCGTTTTTCGGTAATGGTGCCTCACCTTTTCTTCTACTGGGTGAAGGCCATGAGAGTCAACCCTGTGACTCAGGTAAACAACTTCTTTTGCTTAGAAGATACATTTTTCTCTTTTCAAACGTACTCCAGCTTGTGAGAAATGCTTCAATACCTCTTCCAAGTTAGCCAGGTGTTCTTCAGCAGTTCCTAGGACATCATCGTGATAAACCACAAAATGGGGCAGCCCTTGAAGTAAATCTTCCACGGTCTTTTGGAAAATGGCACAAGCCAATGAATCTCCGAAGGGTAACTGGGTAAATTGGTATAAGCCCCTGTGTGTGTTGATAGTCACAAAGACCCGAGAGGCCTTTCCTAGTTCGATTTGCTGGTAAGCATGGCTCATGTTGAGCTTCGTATAAATGGTTCCCTCTGCCAGCTTGTCAATTTTCAATATAGGATACCTGTCAAGTCTGGCCATTTTGTTAACGGTCAACTTGTAATCCCGGCATATTCGCACTGTCTGGTCAGGCTTTGGTGCTGGAAACATGGGTGGTGTCCATTCGGAAAATTGTACAAGTTATAAGACTCCCCCAACTTTTCCAGCCTGCCCAAGTCGACATCAACTTTTCCTCGTAATACACAGGGGACTGGCCTCGCCTTCAAGAATCTAGGGGTTGCTTCAGGATCCATGTGGATTTTAGCTTGCAGCCCCTAAACCTTTCCAAGCTCCTCCATGAAAACAGAGGCATATTTCTGTAATAATTCTTGCAGATCTTTCATTCTGAGTTGAAAAATCTCGGTCCACTCCAATTTTATTTCCTTAAGCCAGTTCCGACCATATAGACTTGGACCCTCCCATGCTACCACTATTAGGGGTAGATTAACAGGTTGATTTCCACACTGTACTGGAACCTTGCATACACCTCTTACTCATATGTCTTCACCAATATATGTCTTTAATTTAGCATCTGAATTTTCCAGATTTAATGTGTGGTCTCGACTATTCAGATATTTGAACGTATGTTCCCCAATAACTGTCATGGATGCCCCTGTATCTGCCTCCGTTCGGACAGGTTTCTCATTGACTCTCACTGTCACGTAGATTGGCTCTGTTTTACCTATTTTTAAGTTGTGTAGTGAGTAAATATCTGACTCTGTTCCTTCTGGTTCCTCTATTATGTGGATTTCATGATTTCTGCCTTTTTGCTTAAAGTTTTGTCTTAATCTGTCTTTACAATATTGCATAATATGGCCAATATGATGGAAGAAGAAATATTCAATCGTTGTTTGTTTGCAGGCTGTCTGGTTCCATTTCTGCCGTTATTATTGTGGGTTTTCTCTGTTAAACCATTTCTTTTTGCTGGTCTGTTAATGGCGGCTGTTTTGCTTCTTTCCGCGGAGCCCAGTGCTTTCGCGCCATTTCTAAACAGTGTTTCCCTCCTGACATGAAGAACGGTGCCATTTTGTGCTCCCTTGATTGCTTCTGAGTCCCTGACTGCACTTTCCATCGTGAGTGCCAACTCCAGCACCTTGCTAAAGTCTAAATTCGTTTCTGACAACAACCTTTTTGAATGGTGTCTTCATTAATTCCACATACTAATCAGTCTCTTAACATGTCATTAATTGATGTCCCGAACTCACAGTGTTTTGTCAGTTGTTTTAAGGCTGCTAACTAACAACCGACCATCACTCCAGGGACACGACACCACAAATTAAATTTAAAATGCTGCATTGTTACCAAGGCTTCAGCTGAAAGTGGCTTTTCACAAGATTTGCCAACTCATCAAAGCTCTTGGAATCTGGGGCGTTGGATACCGTTAGACTACGAATTAGGCCATTTGTTTTATTGCCACACGTCGATGAGAGGATTGTTCACCTCTTCTCCTTCCCCAATATGTCATTGGCCAAAAAGAAGAACGCAAGGTGTTCAATATAATGTGACTACTCATCGATGGTCTGATTAAATGGTTCAATATGACCAAATTGTGGTATACAGGGAGATAACTTCAGTGACTATGATGAAGGCTATACATATAATCACCTACAAGGTGCGGCTGATTTACTTCTGTTTAATTTCTGCGGCTTTCATTGGTGTTGTCAACTGGTCGTGTTTTGCCTCGTCACCAGTTGTTACGTCCTTCTGTTGGGTCACTTTGCTCAGCGAGCACAGTTGCATGCCTATCTACTGATGAGTGAGTTGGTAATCAAGATGATGCAGATGAAGAGACCATTGTAAGATGAAGCACATCCTGTTAATTAACATAAGTAATGGAGCACTAACACAAGTGTCTTCTCAAACCAAACTCTACTCTAAAACTATTGAGTAACAATGTAGCCCGTGCTACATAGCAATTGGGTAATACAATCATGTGATCAATTTGCTCACATTCTCTTAAAGGTGTAATGCCTTCATGATTACCATAGGAGGTTTTTAGAATACAGCAAAGGAAGGCCAAGAAACTGATAAAGGGAGAATAGAATATGAATACAATCTAGCAAAAAACATAAAAAAGGACTGTAAAAGCTTCTATAAGTATGTAAATGGGAAGCGTTTGGCTAAGACAAATGTGGGTACATTATAGGCAGAGTCAGGAGAATTCATAATGGGGAATAGAGAAATGGCAGTGAAGCTAATGATTTCTTAGTGTCTGTTCTCATTGAGGAAGATACAGGAAACCTCTCAGATTTAGAGAACCAAGGGACTAAGGAGAATGAAGAGTTGAAGGAAATTAGTTTAAGTAAGAAGGTTGTAATGGAGAAATTAATGGAACTGAAAGTTGGTAAATTCCCGGGACCTGATATTCTGCATCCCGGAGTGTTGAAAGAGATCGCTAAAGAGATAGCGGATGCATGGGTGATATTTTTTCCAGAATTCTATAGATTCTGGAATGTTCCTGAAGATTGGAAGGTAGCAAATTAAGAAGGGAGGGAAAGAGAAAACAGGGAATTACCGACAAGTTACCCTTACATCAGTAGGATGGAAAATGCTAGCATCTATTATAAAGGATGTGATAAATGGATACTTGAATAATCATGATCTGATTGGGCATAGTCAGCATGGATTTGCGAATGGGAAATCATGTTTGATATACTTGTTGGAGCTTTTTGAGGATGTTACTATCAAAATTGATAAAGGAGAGTCAGTGGGCGTAATATACTTGGATTTTCAGAAGGCTTTTGATAAAGTCCCGCACAGGAGGTTGATTAGCAAAATAAAAGCACATGGGATACGTGGTAATAGAGTGGCATGGATTAAGGATTGGCGAACAGGCAGAAAACAGAGAGTAGGAATAAACAGGTCATTCTTGTGTTGGCAGGCTGTGACTAGATGGGTACCGCAAGGATCAGTACTTGGGACCCAGGTGTTCATAATATATATCAATGATTTGGATGTGGGGACCAAATGTAATATTTCCAAGAACAGGCGGGAATGTGTGTTGTGAGGAAGATGTAAAGTGGCTTCAAGAGGATTTGGACAGACTTAGTGAGTGGGCAAGAACATGGCAGATGGAATGTAATGTGGAAAATGTGAGGTTATCCACTTTGGTAGAAGGAACAGATGTGCAGAGTATTTCCTAAATGGTAAACGATTCAAAAGTGTAGACGTACAAAGGGACCTGGGTGTCCTTGTCCATAGATCACTGAAAGCTAACATGCAAATGCAGCAGGTAATTAAGAAGGTTAAAGGAGTGTTAGCCTTTTCTCGCAAGAGGATTTGAGTACAGGAGTAGTGAAGTCTAGCTTCAGTGTATAGAAGCTTGGTTAGCCTGCACCTGGAGTACTGTGTGCAATTTTGGTCCTGTTACCTCAGAAAGGATTTTATTTCCATAGAGGGAGTGCAACAAAAGAACAAGACTTGTTCCAGGGATGGCAGGACTGTCTCATGAAGAGAGGTTGGGGAAACTGGACCCGTATTCTCTAGAGTTTCGAAGAATGAGAGGTGATCTCACTGAAACCTACAAGATACTTAACGGAATAGGTAGATGCAGGTAAGATGTTTCCCCTGGTTGGGGAGTCTAGAACCAGGGGACACAATTTCAAAATAAGGGGGAAGCCACTTGGAACTGAGGTGAGGAGACATTTTTTTACTCAGAGGATTGTGGATCTTTGGAATTCTCTATCCCAGAGGGCCGTGGAAGCTTAGTCATTGAGTATGTTTAAGGTAGAGGTTGATAGGTTTCTGATTAACAATAATGTGAGGAGTTATGTGGATAGTGTGTGTAAAAGGCATTGAAGTATTTGATAGGTATGTAGGTGTACAAAATTATGAGGGAAATAGATAGACTGGACAGGATAAAATTGTTTCCCTTGGTGGAAAATTCAAGAACCAGGGGACATAGATTCAAGATAAGTGGCAGAAGGTGTACGGGAGACATGAGGAAGAACTTTTTTACGCAAAGGGTAGTGGGTGTCTGGAATTCGCTGCCCAAGTTGATGGTAGAGGCAGAAATTTTAAACTCTTTTAAAAAGTACCTGGATCTGCACCTTAAGTGCTGTAAGCTGCAGGGCTATGGGCTGGGTGCAGGAAGGTGGGATTAGAAAGGGCACCTGAGTGTCCTTGGGCTGGCATGGACAAGATGGGCCAAATGGCTTCTGTCTGTGCTGTAACTTTTCTATGGTTTCTTTGGTTTCTATGATCGTATTGAATGGCGGAGCAGGCTCGATGGACTGAATGGCCTTCTCCTGTTCCTATGTTCTTAAATTTATGTTGATGTCAGGTGCGGATTGGCTTGGGTACCCTTTTACCCAGAGGGGGAAATTTTACGGCAGCGACATTTTACGTTCCCGCCGAAACCAATGAGGATTAGAATGTCTCGCCACATTTTTTGCCCCGTCCCCGCCAAAACGGGGCTGTAAAATTCTGCCCTTAAAATGTTTCATGGGCAGTGAAACACTAGTTTTTTCATAATGGAACAAAATGATGACAAATCAATTTTTAATTTTAGTTTGATTCTTTGGTATTCAATAGGAGGTAGGTTTTTTCCTTTTCTTCTTGAATTCTTTGCCCAAGGGTAGGCCCTTGGCAATTATTTACTACGAGTAGGGTGAGGAGACAGGCCTCAGGTTTAGGAGGTATGTTATCTAAGAAGAAAAAAGCCCCCATTGGGAGAGTTGTATCATGACTCAGTAATATCCACAATTACATCACCGTGTAGTCCAAATGAAATTGGTTAACACTGGGTGAAGCTTCAGAGGTATAGGGATCCTAATTATGTTGCAGAAAGGTGGGCGATTTTATTTAAAATACTGAACTACAAAAAGTGATCGTATAGATCACATGCAAAAATTTCTCAAATACCACAATTTTTCTCTGAGGCTCTTGTGTCTCCTATAGCTATTGAGCTAAGTATTTTGATTGGCTGCCTATACTTCAGTCCAGAAACCTGGACAGCGGCATCAAGAACCAAGCCAACACATTTCGAACCCCTGTCTCTGTGGAGTTGAGAAATACATTCAATAGTAAAGACCTGACCCCGCCCATTGCCGAGATCGTGTGGTCCTGCTGAAAGTCAATGGACTTTTGGCTGGGCCAACAAATCTCCCACAATGTGTCCAGCTATGACTGGGCCGGAAAATCCCAGGCCCAATTCAGAAGGAATGATCATGTCAAAGAAAGTATGATGTTTGGAAAGGATAAAGCAGAGTTTTAGAATAAATGGGTCAGATATCGGGGTCAGTAGCACTCATCTTTTGAACATTATGAGTGCTCATGGAGCTCCAATATGGTGGCTAAGATGTGCACATTGTGGAATGAATTGCACCGGACACTAAACTGATGGAGGAGTTAGTGCAGGGAGTGAATGTCTGCCAGGAGTAGACGAAACAGGAAGTTTATGGCGTTAATCAGCATGCGGTCCTGATTTGACACCAACAGTGCCATTTTGGATCTCAACACTCTAGCTAACATCGTCCATTAATCTTGCAAAGCTGAACTTGCGTTCAGCAGCAGTAAGGGAGCCCCATAAGCTTTGCTCATTGATTTCCTCTGGCTATTGCTATGATTCTATGAGAGCTTACTGCTTTCTTTGGTTTTTTCAAGTTGCAAAAGTCTACAGGCAGTGATGGCAGGTGTTCAATGACTTTTTGGTGACTTCAAGGCTACTGCATAAACCAGCTGCTTCCAGATATAGATGCACTAATAGGCATTTTCCTTGGAATATAGCTCAATTTGGAGAATGAATGAAGGCACGCAGAGCAGGACATGCTGCTGGAAGAGCAAGGAAGATAAGGGAAAGAAGGGCTTTTAGCAGGAGGCCATACCTACGCAGGGTGTTCAAGGAGCAATACTCTTAGAATCAATGAGGTCTACAGCACAGAAAAAGGCCCTTCGGCCCATCAAGTCTGTGCCGATCGAATAAGTACCTAGCTGTTCTAATCCCATTTTCCAGCACAAGGCCCATAGCCTTGCACACCATGGCATCGCAAGTGCACATCCAAATACTTCTTAAATGTTATGAGGGTTTTTGCCTCCACCACCCTTTCAGGGAGTGAGTTCCAGATTTCCACCGCCCTCTGGGTGAAAATATTCTTCCTCACATCCTCTCTAAACCTCCTGTCCCTTACCTTAAGTCTATGCTCCCTGGTTATTGATCCCTCCACCAAGGGGAAAAGTTCCTTCCTACCCTATCTATGCCCCTCATAATTTTATACACCTCAATCACGTACCCCCTCAATCTCCTCTGCTCCAAGGAAAATAACCCCAGTCCATCCAATCTTTCCTCATAACTAAAACTCTCCAGCCCAAGTAACATCCTGGTAAATCTCCTCCACTTTATCTGCAGTGCAATCACCTCTTATCTGAACCACTGCCATAAACAATATGAGCGGCAACTGCACTTCAGTAAGGACAGCCTCACTGTTATCAGCTGCAGTCACAACATCAACCTCAGAGCCGAGCGAGGATCACGTGGCCAAAGGCGAGGAAGGTGACCATGATGATGCACTTTTATATGTGTGATTCCTTCCAGGCTGAAGCTGAAGTTGCGCGCGAAAACTCAGAATCTGCCATCCGATGTGGTGTAAGGGAGATCGCTGGGGCTCTCTGTTTAAAAAGAGCTAATTGCTTTGCATTGCAAATCATATTTAACTACCTGGTACAGCATATATTCTGTGAAACTTTGTGACACTGCTCTTTGAAATTAAGTGTACAGCACACTCAAAGCTTGTTTTATTTTGTTGGGTTGGGGAGGTGGGGCTATGCAAAGGTAGTGGTCATAGTAACAGATTCATTATTTGAAAAGTTCATTTGTACCATTATGTCAAATTGAGAATGAGATTGAACATTGCTGGAACTAAATTTTGCCATGTTTCTTCAAGAGCCACTTTGGATTTGTCAAGTAAATGGTATTGCAAATATATAATGGTTAAAAAAATAATAAAGTCCTCCCTGTCTGTCTGTCTTTCAACTTCAGGACATCTTTGATCATTCATAATATATTATGAGCCCTAATTTTGGTGTTAATATTTTGAAATTCCCTTCCGCCAATCCACTACAATATATGTTTCCCTTGGGGAGCTCAAAAGCATTAATTCAGTATTAGTCATATCCTTTCCTTGTTTTAATAAGTTCAATAATGGAAACAAAGCTCATTTTTTGCTATTGCATCTGCCAGTAGAAAGGGTTTATTTAAGTCTGATAGATGTCTACTCCCTTAATTCCTGATGAACACCCTCTAGTACAAATGCAGAAAACATCTTTGTTATTACAGAACATCACATAAATTTTCAGAGCAACCATAGGTCTTGATTGCTACCCACTACAAACCAACATAAGTTTGGCAGCAGCAGAAGGAATTTTTCAGTTATGAATTTACATCCTGTTTTTACTATTTTTATGGATTGATGATATTTCTTCTCCTATTCTTAAACAACAATGACATTAACTGTAACAAAGTCAGAACTAATGGTACAGACAGACAAAAGGGTTACAGAGCTTCATAACTGAAATTCTCACATCAGGACAACCTGAACTTATAGACTTCCAATATTCCACACAGATTTAGGACTAAAAATGGTCCGCATTGTTTTTGGGCAAGGGGCTTGCTCCACCAGAGGCCAAACAGTCTGCAAGGCGAGCATGTGTTCTAGCCAGCCTTGAAGGCAGTGTGCCCCTTTTAAAGGGGAATTGCACTGACTCAAAGGAAGCTGCTGCTGTAGGCTGCAAGAGGCATTTTGCAGGCTGCATTGGAAGTGGCTAACAGCACAGCCCCTGCTATTTTCAGCTTTCAGGGCTTCTGGAGCTTTGGTACCAGAAGCTATGGAGCCCGTTTTGCAAGCACAGAACTTTATTTTTGGATAACAACTACTTGCATCATGTAGCACTTTCAACGCAATAGAACCTCCCAGGAGGTTTCACAAGGGCATTACCAAGCACAACTTGACACTGAGCCACATAAGAAGATATTAGGACAAGTGATCAAAAAGCTTGGTCAACGGGGTAGGTGAGGACCAAGCAGCTGAAGGCATGGCTATCAAAGCTGCAGCAATGAAAATCAGAGGTGCGCAAGATGCCAGAATTGGAAGAGCACAACAATGTTGGAGGATTGCAGGACTGGGGGAGGTGACAGAGATAGGGTGGATTGACAGCATGAAGAAATTTGAAAACAAGGATAGAAATTTTAAAACTGAGCCATTGCTGGTGCATTTTTGTTGGCACTGCTAGTCTTCTACACTTTACCAGCTTGTATCTTGTTCACTTTGGAGCACTCAGACAATTATCCAAGCCGAAAGCAAGAAAAGCTCCTTCAGTGAATGAAATGGGATCTGAATGACAACCACAACTGGAAACATAGCTTAGGGGTCCTACTGAAGGGTAGCCATAATACTTTTCATTGACACTATAAAGCTGCTGCACAGCTCCACCGCCCCTCCACGCACACCCCGAACTCCCCTCCTCCTTCCCCCACCAGATATTTAGAATGCTGAAAATTTGAAATAAAACTGAAATACTGAACGTACTCAAGTCAGGGAGCATCAGTGGTGAAGGATTCTGGTAAAGGATCATCAGACCCCTCATTAACGCTGTCCTCCTCTGTCGGAAGATGGAGTCTGACCTGCTGAGTGCATTTTATGCTTTTATATACCTTCAGTGTTTCTTTTCAAAGTTAGCGTGAGCCACCATCCCAACTATCACGACCACCAGCGTTTGAACTGTTCAACTGGTGATGTAATGATTCCATGTTGCTTACATTATCAACTTTGTTCCTGACATCCACTGGAACAGTGTAAAACATAAGATGGAGCAACAGGCTTTTGGCAATAACATTTGAGGGCAGATTCAGGATTTTGGATTTGAAACATTGGATTTCTAATAGGATATCCATTAACTGTCAAAATTTAAGAATTTGGCTTTTAGGCCAGGGATTTATTTTCTAATACAAAACATATTTGTGTAGAGAAAGAATTAGAAAAAGAAAAATGCTTATGGTGTGTTATGAAATGTGTTACATGGGTTTTTACTGTTGCATTTAACCCCATTGCAACATTGATTGCATTTGAAAGTAATTTACTGTGCATATTGGGAAGTTTGATAGACACAATCTGGCCATTTATTGATGCAAGTTCTTTCTTACTTGTGATTAAAGTCTCCTTGAAATAGTGTCGTGTTTAAAATGGATGGATTGTCTCACAGTAGCAAATATCTAGATTCTGAGACCAAACAATCTGGGTGCCCATACAGTAAATGTGTTAATATGATTGTGCTGTCTCTAGCTGCTTGTGAATCACATATAGATAGACCACATCAGTCATTTCTTCTGAGGTATCGCTCACTGATCATACTCAGCAGGCATATGAAAAGAAAAAATATTCATAGCGACATCTGCCACATACGCACAAACATTTTGTGTGATAGATACGCTGAGAATGTGTGCACTTTTATCAGTCTGGATAGTCCATTCTGTTTCCATCAGACTGAGGCCTGAGATGGGGGTTCTTGTCGAGTTTTGCTGCACAGTATAAAGCTATACTTCTGAAAGTGAAGATGCAAATCACCCTGAAGTAATTTGTCCATTTTAACACTTGTTTGCAGAAGACTATTATTATTGTGTTAACTTTTGAGTTAACACTTCAATCTATTTGTGTCAATGTGAACCAAAACTTCATTCACATATATGTTGAATAAAATTGTTTTTCACATCAAGTTGGAAAAGAGCCTGATTTCTTGGCGTGTACAATAGGGACGCCTGCCAGCATTCAGTACTACCAAGCAGGGACCACGATAGCCTCAGGCTGTTCTGCACAAGTCTCTTAGTTTTGCTTGTGAGGTTTACAAAGCATCTCTTATGGAGACTGGTATAATTTGAATGTATACAAAAATTTTGATTTAAATGTACATGACCCTACAATGTATCAGCAACTTTGTTTTTAATTCCTGGGGCACTCGATAAAATAATGAGACCCTTTCAAAATAAGACATGAAAAATAAAATGCACTTGTTCCTGACTGTAAAGCAAACAAATGGCTGAATCCTTTCCCGCTGGGTTAGTGCCAGTTTTTATTTAATTCTTTTCCTAAAATGTATTGCATATTCTCAGAATTTTAACATGGCACTGTAAGTTAGTGCAGAAAATTGGGAGCAGGTGCAAATACTGTCAAGTTGTCCCTAACTTAATTAAAACACCCTCAGAAATGTCAAGGCCCATTGAAACCCAAATGGAAAATGAACTGTATGAACAGTGATTTTATCAGATACTAGAGGATGGCACCCTCAGCCAGACACAGAGATGTGCCCTGAAACCTTTACATGTTTGCTTTATTGGGGGGATTAATTGATGCTACATGACCCTGTAGCAGGTACTTGGATGGATGAAGAGACAAAAGAACGGATTCCAATTTTCAGAAGTAGTGGCAGTAAGTAAAAGAGGAAAATCAGGTGTGGTGTTTGATAAACAGTGAATCTACAAGCAGCCATTTTCTACCTCTGCAAAAAATTAAAATCGGGTGGTAAGATTTTGTGGACGGATGTTCTCTCCTGATCAACCCACACCTCTTTTAAAGCAGCACTATCTTAATGAAAAAGTGTTTTGAAGACTTGCTCATTGTTTACATACAAAATAATGGCCAAAGAATAAATCATAACCAATGCACCATTGCAATATGCACACAGTTCATAGAATCAAGCAGAACAGATGGAGGCCATTCAGCCCGTCTTGTCTGTGACAGCTCTGCGAAAGATCTATCCAATTAGTTGTACTCCCCTGGTCTTTACCCTTCGCCCAACAAAAGATTTCCATTTCAAGTTTATATCAAATTCCCTTTGGAAGCTATTGTTAAATCTGCTCCCACCACTCTTTCAAGGCAGTGCATTCCAATTCATAACAGCTCGCCAGATAAAAAGGTCTCTTCTTTTTCTGAATTGAAATAGAAATGTTACTCGTCCCTGCCCGAAACACTTCTATCAAAATAGTGAGGAAAAAAGACTTGGGCCAGGATTTTCCAACCCCACTGTGGCAGGACCTGTCCCAGGAGCTGCGGTAGGGCAGCTAGAAGTCCATTGGATTGCGGCGGGACTGGAAGATCCCAGTGGTGGGCAGGGCCGGAAAATCTCACTCTTTCAGTTTGCTTCATCATCTTTCTCAGAAAAACCTCAAATATTTTGCAAACAATTAATTATTTTAAAGTAAGTTTAACTTTGTTATGGGTGAAAATATTTTGTGCACATATTAAAAACAGCAGTTCAAAGCCTGTCCACCATCTCCGAGGCAAAAGTTAGGAGTGTGACGGAATACTCTCCGCGTGCCTGGATGAGTGCAGCTTCCACAACACTCAAGAAGCTTGACACCATCCAGGACAAAGCAACCCGTTTAATTGGCACCCCATCCACAAATATTCACTCCTTCCACCACCGACGTACAGCGGCAGCAGTGTATACCATATACAAGATGCATTGCAGCAATTCACCAAACCTCCTCAGACAGCACCTTCCAAACCCACAGCCATTACCATTTAGAAGGACAAGGGCAGAAGACACACGGGAACACCACCACCCGGAAACTCCCCTCCAAGCCACACACCACCCTGACTTGGAAATATATCGCCTTTCCTTCACTGTCACTGGGTCAAAATCCTGGAACTCCCTTCCTAATATAACTGTGGGTGTAGTAACATATGAACAAGGAGCAGGAGTAGGTCATTCAGCCTTTTGAGCCTGCTCTGTCATTTAGTAAGATCATGGTTGATCTGATAGTAACCTCAAATCTGCGTCCCACCTGCCACTGATAACCTATCATCCCCTTGCTTAGCAAGAATCTATCCACCTCTGCCTTAAAAGTATTCAAAGACTCTGCTTTCACCATCTTTTCATGAAGAGAGCGCCAAAGACTCACGACCCTCTGATTGAAAAAAGTGCGCCCCAAGTCTGTTTTAAACCCCTTATTTTTAAACAGTGACCCCAGTTCTAGATTCTTCCAGAAAAGGAAACATCATCTCCACATTGACCCTGTCAAGACCCCTCAGGATTTTATATGTTTCAATCAAGTCGCCTCTTACTCTTCTAAGCTCCAGCAGGTACAAGCCCAGTCTATCCCACCTTTCCTCATAAGACAACCCACCCATTCCAGATATCAGTCTGGTAAACCCTCTCTGAACTGCTTCCAATGCATTTACACCCTTCCTTAAATAAGGTGACCAATACTGTACACGGTACTCCAAATGTGGTCTCACTAGTGCACTGTACAACTGAAGCAAACTGTACTTACACCACATGGACTGCAGCAGTTCAAGACGACAGCTCACCACCACCTTCTCAAGGGCAATTAGGGATGGGCAATTAATACTGGCCTAACCAGCAATGCCCACATCCCTTGAATGAATAAAAAAAACGTTCCAATGAATGATCAGTTAATCCTTTGCTTCCTGATGCTGATGAGGGAGAAGTGTTGACTATGACACTGAGATAACTCTTTTCTAAATAGTCCAATGGGACCTTTAACATTCACTTGAACCATTAAAACAGGCAGAATATTCAGCTTGGCATCTCACATGAAGGACAGGACAATTTTTAAAGAAGAGTTTAAAAACAGTCCAGGAGTGAGTGATTGCAATAAAAATTTCTGACTTAGAGACAAAGGTGCTATCAACTGAGCCAAACTTGTTCTTTAAAGTGATGGAGGGATATACACTTTTAAATATTATTCCCAATCAAACTTCCATTTTGATCTGTGCATCCCAGCATTTACTCTAAAAATTTAGATCAAAGTAACCTGTGAAAATCTCAAATAGAAATTAAAATAGTCTCTTTGGCACTGATCAGGCTAATGTGGTTGGTAAGGTATATGTAGACTTCCAAAAGATATTTGATAAAGTGCCAGGTAATAGGTTTGCCAACATGGTTGAAGCCCATGAAATAAAAGGGATAATGGCAGCATGGAAGTGAAGCTGGCCAAATGACAGGAAACAGAGAGTAGTGGTGAAAGCTTGATTTTTTTTTGCCCTGGTGGAAGGTTTCCCAGGGATCGGTACTGGATCATTGCTTTTCTTATCTATATTCAAGACCTAGACTTAGGTTTACAGGGCATAATTTCAAAATTTGCAGATGGCATAAAACTTGAAATTATTATGAACTGTGAGGACATTAGTGATAAACTTCAAGAGGACATAGACAGGCTGATGGAATGGGCAACATGTGGCACATGAAATTTAATGCAGACAAGTGACAAGTGTAGGAAGAATGAATAGAGGCACTAAAAACAAAGGGTATAATTCCAAAGGGGTGCAAATACAGAGAGACACAGGAGTATGTGTGCATAAAGTGCTGAAGATGGCAGGGCAGGTTCAAAGTGTTTAAAAAGGATCTGTGCTTTTATAAACAGAGGCAGAGAGTACAAAAGAAAAGAGGTTCTAATGAACCTTAATAAAACATTTGCTCGGCCTTAACTGGAGTATTGTGTCCAATTCTGGGTACTGCACTTTAGGATGGATTGGGAAGGCTTAAGCGAGGGTGCAAAAAAGGTTTACGGGAATGGTTCCAGGTATAAGGGACTTCAGTGTTTGGGTGGATTGGATAAGCTGAAGTTGTTCTGCTTAGAGAAGAAGTTGAGAGGAGACTTGATAAGGGTATTCAAAATCATGAGGGGTTTAGACAGTGTATATAGAGCGGGGAAGATGGTTATGTCACTAGATTAGTAGTTCAAAGGTCCTGGCTACTGTTCTGGGTGCATGGGTTCAAATTCCACCACAGCAGCTGGTGGAATTTAAAATCAATTAATTAATGAAAAAGAATCTGGAATCAAAGCTAGCTTCAGTAATAGTGATCATGAAGCCATCATCAATTCTTGTTAAAAACCTATCTGGTTCACAAATGCCCTTTGGGAAGGAAACCTGGCATCCTTACTTGGTCTGGCCTATATGCGACTCCAGATTTACAGCAATGTGGCTGACTCTTAACTTCCCTCCAAGGGAAGATGCTGGCGTTGCCAGTGATGTCCACATCCCATGAAAGAATAAATAATTTTAAAAAACTGTTCCCATTGGCATAAGGGTTGAGAAGTCAAGGTCACAGATTTAAGGTAATTTAAGGCCAAAGGAACAATAGCAACATGAGCAGAAGCTTTTATACAGAGAAGGTTGAGGATCTGGAATGCTATGCCTGAGAGTTTGGTGGTGGTAAATTCAATCTTGATGGCTAAGCACCTGGAGAGCAAAAAAGAATTGCAGAGTTATGAGGAAAGGCTAGGGGAGTGGGACTAAACAAACTGTTCTTGCAGAAAACCAGTATGGACATGGTGGACTGAATGGCTACCTTCAATGCTGTTACCACTCTTCAATTCTATAAAAGCGAGATTTTGAGGCCCCACCAACAGTCCACAAGTACTGCAGGTCCTGAGTACGATTCCTAGTCCGTGCTGAGTCAACTGGCTTTGGCAGATCCAGAAGTGGAGACATACAGCTGCTCTTGGTGGTTGTTGGCCAGACACTGTAAAAAACCAGCAAGATTTCCTCTCTTGATTGCAATCCAGTAACAGTCTACATCTGTGGTTGTCAAGTGTGGACAGGATTATATCTGGGTGTGAATCCCTTCACAGCCCATCAACACTCACTGACAAGGCTCACACATAATGAATGGTCACTTGTGTGAGCAGTCAGGCGTCTTTTAATAGAATGCAGTTCTTGCTGAAAAAAGAGACATGCCAAAGCTTTTCGTCTTTCACTCATCAGGACACTTCGCAAGAATGTCAATAAAGGGGAAAACAACAATTTAGATTGTATGAAAAAAGAGTGTTGATTAGTTGGCAAGTGCACTCTGAATAGTAGACATGTTGCCATGGAAACTGCACCAGTGATGGTGACTGCCAGTTAACTGCCAAGTATTGTTTGAAATTTAAACTAGACAGCTTGACCCTGATTGGTCAGGGCATTGCCCTGAGGAATGAGTCAGTCAATTGTTTTGTTCATCTGAAACAGGATTTCTGTCTGCAAAGAACAGGGCCCTGTGTATATATATATATGTAGCTTCCAAAACAAAAACCGAAAATGCTGGAAAAACTCAGCAGGTCTAGCAGCATCTGTGGAGAGAGGAAGAGAGTTGACGTTTCAAGTCCATATGACCCTTCTTCAGAGCAGAAGTGTGAAGAAGGGTCATATAGACTCGAATCGTCAACTCTGTTTCTCCCTCCACAGCTGCTGCTAGACCTGCTGAATTTTTCCAGCATTTTGGTTTTTATTTCAGATTCCCAGCATCTGTAGTATTTTGCTTTTATCTATGTAGCTTCCAGTACACACAAATGTGCCACACTGCAAGCCCACTGACAATCTTAAATTGGTTGCCAGTGTAATTCTTAGCACACTGAGGATTATTTATCAAATGTTGTCCAATCGTGGATTCACGTCTAATGCTGGACACTGTGTTTTAAGTTTTGTAAACACAGGCTGGTTGGGTATGGTCTGTGCCTTGCCCATTGCAAACAGCGGCTGGGACATGCTGTTTGATATGATCCACCAGCCATTGAGTCTATGGCCTACATACCTAACATCACACCAGCATTGAAATTCATATACCACATTACTGTCTTGTGTGATAGGCAGAATGTTTTTTTGGCTTGACGACAGCATCCTGTTAGTGGTGAATACTCATGTTGCTACTACATAGTAGCTGCGTGAAACAGCTAGCTTCACCTGCTGCTCAAATTTTTTGAAATACCTTGACATTCCAGGGTAATCTGACGTAGGCTGCAGAATGCAATTCCTGGGCATTATGAGTCATTGATCTTCAGGGGAGGAGGGGATAAACTTTCAAAATAAGTAAAATGGGTTAGAAGCTCCCATGTAGAATCAGCAATGTCAAATTCTCCTCACACTTCAGTCAAGCAAACAATTTTTTCCCCTCAATTAATAATACTATGACCAGAATTTTTCCGTTGGCGAGCTGGGGGCGGGGCCCACTCGCCGACGCGAAAATGACATGGGATGTTTCCCCCAACGTCATCTCGCCCCATTTAAATATTCAGGAAGGCAGGCGGACAGCGCAATCAGCTGTCCACCCGCTGACCTGTCAATGGCCAATTGAGGCCATTGACAGGATAATTAAGCCAATTAAAGGCCCTGCCTGTCCAACCTTAAGGCTGGCGGGCAGGCCAGGAGCCCCAGCGGGCTTCTGAAAAAACATGAAACCTCATCCACTGGTGGAATGAGACTTCATGTCAGTTTAAAAAACTTTATGTGATATTTATTAGAATGTGCCATCTCGTGAGACATTATCACATGAGGGGGACATGTTAATAATTTTTTTATTTTTCTATTTTTTAGGTTTATAAAACTTTCAGCCCTCTCCCTGAGACAGCACTTAGTCTCAGGGGGACGTGTGGTCTTTCACGCGCATGTGTGAAAGAGCGGACTTTGACAGTTGGGGAATCCCTCCCGCCTGCACAGGAAGATCATAGCGCTTCCTGTTGGGTGGCCCGCTGGGCGAGCCTTAATTGGCCTGCCCACTCAAAATGGCAGCAGGACCCGTTTCAGCAGAGCAATCGGCTGCCTGCCTGCCGCTGAGTCGGTGGGGCCCGCCCGCCATCAAAGGCAAAAATTCTGCCCTATTCATCCCAGCATCTCCAACTGGAAACAAGTTAGAAGGTCAAAGTTCCAGTCATTACTGTGTGCCACCCAGGATTGCTTGCACAGTCAATCCTCTGGCAGCCATGAGCTGAGTGTCATTTCTTAAATGGTGTTAATTCAGAAGTGGGGGAGAAAGGAAAGAGTTGATGGCCTATCTCACCTACTGGCATTGCATTTCACAATGCATTTCATGAAGCAGTATTGACATTAAGCAGAAGTGTGAATGTTGTTCACTCTCCTCTCCAAGGCACGGAGTAGGGAACAAACAGGAAAGAATTTTGTGAATGTGGATCAGAATGAGGCAAAATAGATGAATTGAACAATGTTCCATTATGTTTGGTAAACTAGAAAAATGTCGATCCTTTGTTTCTTGGAGGCATTGCATGGTACAGAGCAATGTGAGCATGTAACTGTTTTACTCAAAAAACTTAATGCTTGGATCAAGGATTTGAGGAACTGTGGATTAAACAAGCTGCATTCAAATCTTGGTACCACAGCTCCAGTTAATCAATCATTCAGTGTAAACAAAAACAACTTAAAAAATTTTGTAAAACATAGTTTGCACAAAAATGATTTGACTTCTAAAAGAAAGTGCTGAATTCTTGAGTAGAACTTGGCAGCAGGTTGATTCTATTTTGTGTGCTAAGTGCTGACTACTAAACACAAGAATAACTGGGATGAATTTTGTCCTTGGATCAGGAATTTTACCCAATGGGAGCGAATGCAATGTGGTTTGCTCCACAGCAATTTGATGCTTGGATCACAACCGTGCTTGGATCAGGTATATAATCTATGTGGAGTCAATTGAACTCAGAGGGCTGCAGCCTAGGGATCTCCCTACGTAACAAATAACCTCTGATATATCTAAGCAGAAAGTGCTTTGTAACTAGGTCATTAGACTAGCTCACCTCTGAGATTCTCATCACTTTTCAGTCCAGCACCACAGCACATTCTACCCTTTGCGTGTTTTAATACATTTTAATAATAAACCAAATGTCAAAATTGTTGTTTTGTATCCCAATAGGAAAGTTTCCACGAACATTTTGACAGATGAATATTCCCTCCATTCCTAAAATAATTTCATCATGCAACCACACACCACATTTTTTCTAATTCTACAGTGTCATGTACAATCCCATGCCGGCTCATACCTTCATATGTCTACTCGTTCCAAACCAACACTACTTGGCAATTGCAACATGTATGAATATTTTTTCAACAGGAATGCAAAAAACACCCTCGCATCCTGGCTTTATCATTATATGGTTGATTATTGTCTTGTACTGTTTTATAACAGATGTCAATGCTCAGAAACTAACTAATCCACTGTACAAACTTGTGTTTGAAACCAAACTTAATTTGGGCAAAAAAAATTTTATTCCTTTTCTCGTGTTTTTTCTTTAACTCTGGGAGAAAAATTGCATACTCTGCAATACAGAAATAAAGATGAGTAACTTTGAAAATATTTAAAGCGCTTATCAATATCAGGAAAAAAAATTAGTTGACATTTTGGCTAAAGACCTCTTTGATCTGGATAAAGGATCTATATTCAAAATGTTGACTGCCCTTTTCTCTTTACAGGTGCTGACAGATCTGTTCTGTATTTACAGCATTTTTAATATAAATTTAATACCTGTTTTAATTCAAATCTATTAGGAGCCAAAAATAAGGTAGTATGATAAAAGGTATCCAAAGACATTTAAGGAAAACCTTGAGGTTTTTAAGTAGCAAAAAGTGCTGTAAAGTGAAGAAGAACAGGAAATGACAGAATGGGTTGGAAGTCAGTTAATTATTATTAGGAGTGCATTGTAGAATACTTTAACTTTGTGTAATTATATCCAAGATGGGGATTTGCATTTATTGAGCATTCATATTTCTTGTTATGTCAAGCTGATTAGAGATGATAGAGTATTATTCTGTTTGTCAATACATTTTGCCACTTCCTACGAACAAATTTGTTTCAAAACAAAATTATGGCCAAAAGAGTTTCATGTTATCCAGTGTGAGGTACCACTTTTAGGTATTCTGATTTATCAAAAAAAAATAACATTTGGGAGAAAAAAAGGCAATTCATCTGACCACCAATTGAATAATTGAATTTTATTTTTCATTAGAGCATCATCAAGGGCCAGTGCTGTCCTTCAATTTTGTTATTGTGAAACTTCCAGACAGAATGCAGGAAATATGAAAAAACCTGAAAAGCACAGATGGGGATGGGAAGAAATCTGAAACGAACTAAGCTTTTATTGCAATCAATTTGAAACATTAATTTAATTATTCCACATGAAACAATGAAGATTACAACAAATTCAAGTAGTGTGACAGATTATGCATTATTTTATTTCAGTTCTAAAGGTAAATGGTGTTTATCTGAGTAAAGTGATCACAGATTTTAGCTTTGAGGGATTGCTGAACTTTACATCACCCAACAAGTCCAGACATGTCCTTTCTTAGCCTTGCCTGCTTCAGTCAAGAACTTTTAACTCTTTGTCACTTTCTGCACTATCTACCTCTGTCACCATCAGAAATGGGCCTGTCTGATGCCTCAGCGACTCCCCGTGTGGGATAGGTGAGGGCCTCATGACTGCCTGGCTCCCCCTAATGAGGAATCAGCATGCCACTGACATCAACGCATATCCTCCTACACTTGAGGCAACAGACGAGACCAAGGAGGGATTCTGCACTGACCTTGAGCAATCCCTGTTCCGAGCCCCAGCAGACAACAAACTGATTCCCTTCTCCATTCTACAGCACTCATTGCTGTTTAAGAATCTCAAGGCTTTCCTGATACATCTTTGGGCATCTTTTATCATACAACTGCTTTTCACTTTATTGGCTAACATTTTGAATATAGACCCTTCATTGGAATCTCAAGGGTCTTTATCCACAATGTCGATCTTTTCTTTCCCTAGACATTGATGGATACTTTGAGAATTTTCAGTTACTCATTTTAATTTCAGTGTCCCAGGATATGCAGTTTTGATCCCAGAGATAAAGAAAACCATGAGAATGAGAATCAAAATTTTTCACCAAATTTAAGTTTGGTTTCAAACACAATTTTGTCAGAGTCGGGAAGGACATGAATCTCCGGAAGGGTGCAATTGGTAAGAGAGGAGTAGGGAAAGTAAATTCCAATAGACTCCTTCTCCTGATGAAATGTCGGGAACACAACCTTGTCATAACCAATACCTGTTCTGCCTGCGAGACAAGCACAAGACCTCTTGGCATTACACATGGTCCAAACAGTGGCACCTGCTCAACTACTTAATCGTGTGAACAAGGAACCGCAGAAATGTCCACATCACCTGTGCCATGACAGGTACTGATGACTGCTGGACTGATCACCACTTTACCGGATCTACCATCTCCATCAGCCTGGCCCCCAAACATCGGAGACAACAGAAGCAGTGTCAAGAAAAGATTAATATTGAAAGCCTCAGCTCCTGCCAAAGCAATCCTTCTCAGTCAGTGCCTCACTGTCAACCTCTCAACCTCCAGCCACCAGCAGCGACAGTGTGCCTGGTCAACCCTAAAGTCCACTATATCAAACACTGTGAAGAGATCCTTGGCCTCTCTACTAGGAAACATCATAACTTCTTTGAAGAAAACAACCAAAAGATACAGGGCCTAATTGAGCATAAGCGCAAAGCTTTCGCGGACTGGGAACTTCACCACACCTCAAGAGAGAAAGAGCAGTTCTACAGGCATCTGAAGGCAATGATACAGCATAAAACCCATAACATAAAGAACAACTGGTGGGTAGAAAGAGCATAGGAGATCCAACAACTCATGGACACCAACGATATGTATGGTTTTTTCAGCACTTCAACTTGAACACTCTCAACTCCATTCCTTGATGTCCCTCCCGTCTGACTCAGTCTCGGCGCCATCTTAGTCCAGAGCAAAGTTGAAAAAGCTATGTGATAGCTGAAAAACAACAAAATCTCTGGTGCACTAGAAATCCCTGCCAAAATTCTGAAACACAGCAGTGATTGGACTTCTGGCACGTCTGCACAATAGAAATGGAGTTCATGTCGCGGGATCTCAGGTACACTGTGATCGTAGCTATATTCAGGAAGGGAGGAGGTGTCTCCCTGTTGGTTGCAACAGGGAAGGTCATTGCAGGATTCATCTCAATCGCCTCCTTCAAGTGGCTGAAAAGCTCCTCCCAGAGTCACAATGTGGTTCTTGAGAGGCACATCTTCAGAGTGACAAATCCAAGAAAAATGCAAAGAACAGCATAGACCACTGTGCATTGCCTTTTTGGACCACATAAAAGCCCTCAGGCAGGATTTAATGTCCCTGTAAGGGGGAATTGATGTATGGCCTATGAGAATCATGGGATACTTGACTTAAAACTACTCAAGCTGCTAAACTTGTCTGTGAGGCAGGGAGTCAAATGAGAAGGTCTAATTAAAAAGAAATGAGATCAGGGGAAGCGACAGAGTCATATGAAAAGATATGATTCAGAAAAGACAAGACTGGGGGAACAGACAGAGAGTCAGGTGGAAAGATCTAATTAAGGATGAAGCAGTGGGTCAAGTGAACTTCTGTAACAGTGTAAATTGACTGCTTAAACATTGTACTGTAAAACCCATACAATCGTTTGTGAGAGTGGGGCTTCTCCTTGCATGCTCGTAATAAAAAATTGCTCTTTTGAACAAGACATCTGATTCTTGAGGCAGTTTTGGGTACCAGGGCAAGCCCCCGCCCTTTTATAGCCCCTTACTCCCCAGGCAAGTTTGGAGTTGGAGGGGGGCATGTCATTGGGTGGGAAGGTGTGGGGTGGCGATCCCGTCTCCCTCTGAGTGAGTCCAGGCTTGCTGGTGGCCTTTCCACCTGGAGGATTGAGGTCATAAATTGACACAAAAGACACATCACTGTGAGGGCTCACCATTCAGGGAAGCCAGCCAGTTTGCCAATGGCTTACCAAGAAGGTGGGAGTCCCTTGGTCTCTGTGCCCAATATTTGTTCTCCAGAGCCTACTTCAGAAAATGGAGACTGTGACCAAACACTTTAAGACTGTCGTTTCAGCCTTTCAGCTAAACAACTCAGGGAAGAATGCCATGTCCAGCTCTCTGGCCAACCACTGATACACGACCCCACCCCAAAATACTTTGGCATAACTCTTGACCTTTCGTTGATCTACCGACAACACCTCTAGAACAATGGAGCCAAGGTCAAGATGAGAGTGAACTTCGTATGGATATTGCCGGCTACCACCTGAGACAGCAGAGCCAAGGCACCACACACTGCTTCATTCACCCTAGTCTACCCAACAGCAGAGTATTGCTGCTCAAGCTGGCTCAGGAGCTGCCTCACAAACATTGTAGATATCCACCTTCCAGAAGCCATGCAGATTATTTCTGGGACATTAAGACAAACGCAGCTTGAGTGGCTTCCTGTGCTATCATATATTGAATCTTCTGATGTCTGCAGGGAAAACATCCTCCTTAAAGAAAACCACTGGCTGACAGCTATCAAAGCACTCCCAATGACACAGAACCTCAGAAAAAACCCATGCACCCATCTGAAATCCCTTAGTCACGACTGGAACACATCCCACACCCTACCAACCAACAACAGCCCCACCTCTCAATGGCACACCTCCTGGTTAACATCACCCACCACAACCTGGTAGCTGACCTGAGTGGTGAAGTCCCACATTTCAGCTTTCCACCTAAAATCTGGACAATTCTCAACCACTTGAGGACGGCCCAGGGAAGGTGTGTCCACTTGCTCCACAAGTGGAACATGAGGAGCAGACTGTGACTGACCAGCCAAGTCAGACCATCGGCAGACACTGAACTTCTGCCCTGAGAGATCCATTCCTGGTGGCGTCACAACCATTCACACTGTGCAGCCGTTGAATGGATTGTTAACCTTAACATCGAACTATAACTATTTTCCCAGCCATATGAATAATAAAACAACTGAACACCCAGAAAACAAAGTTCCTCTTCCAACCAGCTCCCACAGCAAAATGCCTCTCCGTACCAATTAAGATCAATGGCGAAATCCAGGAAAATGTTGACCATTTTCCATAGCTTGGGAGCTTCCTCTCAATGAACCAGACATAGACAATAAAATTCATCATCACTTCCGACATGCCAGCTCAGCCTTTAGCTAACTGAGGAAAAGAGTATAAGAGAATCAGGATCTCAAACATGAGATTCAGATCGTGGTTTACCAGGCAACAGTGATCCCTAAACTCCTGTATGTTTTGGAGACTGGCACAACCTATAGCAGGCACCAAAAGCACAGGCAAAGTCCCACCAGTGGTGGATTCACAAGATCCCCCAAATCCAGCGGCAAGGAAGCAAGTCCAACAGCAGTGTCCTCTCCCAAGCCAATATGCTCAGCATCGAGGCATTAATCACTCAAAACCAGCTCCATTGAACAGGACATGTTATTCATATGCCTGACTGAAGGTTTCTGAAGCAACTGCTCTACTCGGAAGTTGGTTGTGGCAGGAGACTCCCAGGAGGACGATAGAATTGCTTTAGGATGTCCTCAAAGCATTCCTGAAGAGGTCAAACATCCCTGCCATCTCATGCAAGTCCCTGGTTTGTGACTGGCCAAAATAGAGAAAGTTCACTTGGGAAGGCATTGAACATGTCGAGGGACTTCATTGGGAACACACAGAGGTGAAGTTGGAGGGAGCGCACAAATCTCCAAAAACCTCACCCGACCTTCCAAGCACCATGTGCCCAGCATGTGGCAGAGTCTGCAGACCGTGCATTGGGCTTATCAGCCATCTCAGAACCCATCGAACCGGATTGGAGGCAAGTCATCCTCGATCCTGAGGGACTGCCTAAGAAGAAGGCTGCCTACCAATATAGTAACTCTTCAGAGGCTCTGTTGTTTAACCAATCAGTACCTGCTGAGCTCAATTCATTGAAATTTATGGCATTGCTTTTTGCTGAACCAACTAAATGTCCTTAAAGGCACTATGATGGTCATGTGCTCCAAAAACTTCCAGTCATGAAATTTACAACAGCTCAGATTCTCGCAGAATCACAGGATTGTTACAGTGCAGAAGGAGGGTATTTGGCCCATCGTGTCTGCACCAGCTCTCTAAATGAGCATCATGACTTTGTGCCATTCTCTTGCTTTTCTCCTGTACCCTTGCACAGTGTTTCCATTCAAATAATCATCTGCTGCCCTCTTGAATGCCTCGATTCACCTAGGGATCTAGACAATTATGTACCTCAGTTAAGCTGTGCAAAAGAAAGAGGAAATTATAGAGTAAGTGACTTACACTCTCAATTATGCCACTCCATATTTTCATGATACTTTTGCAAGACTACCTTCACCAAAATCATTTCTAAGGTAAAGATGCTAGCTCCTTCCCCATTAAAATCAATGCTGTTCATCATTTGCAAGCATTGAAGCCCGTTTTCACACCATGGCACTTAGACTGAAGGTGACAGACCAGGCAGCTGGTAGTGGAGTCTTTTTTTGATTTCGTGGGTCCAGCAGCAAAACTGACAGATATCCCGAAACTTGAAAAGGGACACTGCAACTTAACACTGATTTGCACTGAGTGCAGTAGCAGGTGTGAAAAGAGATGTTTTACCCGCCAGTTGTAATGGTGGGTTTTCCGCCATATCATCCCCTTCCCGCCTCATTAATTATGCTGGCACAGGAAACACGCCGTCTCGCTGGTGGGCGGCCTCCAATTTGCTCACCACACCATTACCTCACCGCTTCCTTGCGCAAGGTACAATATTTAAACTGTAGCTGCACGCACAGTTCTCAATGCTTGCAGCCCAGGACTCCAGTGAAGAAAAAGTCCCAAAAGCCAAGAAGAGTGCAGCCCCCTGATTTAGTGACACATCTCTGGAATGCCTTCTGGATGCCTTGGAAGCCCGCCGTGATGTCCTCTACTCCCACTCTGGCCAGGGGAGGACCATCAGTCTCACTACTCCGGCTTGGGAGGCGGTGGCAGAAGTGGTCAGTGCCAATGCTGCACACAAGAGGTCGGCCATCCAGTGCAGAAAACGGAGGAATGGTCTCATCCATGCCGCCAGGGTAAGGCAACCATCTTATCGCTCTAAACTCACACACTCACAAGGCCATCACACATTCATTGGCATGTCAATCACTGTCAGGTCAAGGGACATCATCACTCACTCTCTCACACACATACTCACATCTCCATCTGGCCTCATCTCCTCTGGAGACTGCCTCCTCAGCCCTCACCTTCTTGAGGCCACTTGCACAAATCAACATGTGCCCCCACACATACTTTGGGATACATCCCTTCCCCAGTACAGCCCTTACCCTGCAGCCTCTTCCCTTGTCTAAGGCCATTTCTCCTCCTTCCCCAAGCAAGCCCTAGTCCTGCAGCCATTACAAAGCCTGACATGCGGCAGCAGGAAATGCGGCCCGCCATTGACGGGTGGAGCAGACGATCACAAACTGATTTCACAATGACGTAAATCCGATTTTTGGCCTTCCCGCTATATTGTCCACTCACACCTGCCATGATGCCTACCGCCAACAGGGCCAGACAATTCTGCCATCTTTTGCACAAGATGACCCTCTGGAGTTACCTTTTGATTTTGTGGTAACCTTTGACCCAGAAGCAGTACAGTAAGGAAAATGTGTAATGTCCTTAAAATGTCCGTGGAATCTGTAATTGTTTTTAAGAATGTTTGAAAATCCCTTCTAAGAGTTTGCATCAATTGTAAAAGGATCAATTTTAATTTTCTTGAATAATAAGAAATATTGGTCCATGTGACCTAGTGACCTACCCTACCTCAAACGTTTGACATAATTTGCATTCAACAGCATTCATTTCCACTCATTTATCAGTTGCACTCAAAACCAATCATTTAGCTATGATTTGATATCAATTGCACTCAAAAGCAATTATTTAGCAATCATTTGATATTGGTTGTGCTCAAAAGCAATCGTTTAGCCATCATTTGACATCATTTGCACTCAAAATTAATCATTTAGCTATCATTTAACATTATAAGTACTGTAACTGACATCAATGTCATCAATTGCCCCAAACTACAGTGCTCAAATAATTGTGATTAGCAACATCACTTAAGCATTTGGACACCAAAAATGATCATAGAGTTTATTTTCCATATTTTCGTGTTTCAATAGCTTCGAACATCCTGAAACTCAGTTAACTTTAGAAAAAGGAGATTTTCTTTAGATGAGATACTGTTTTGCTTTTCTTCATAACATATAAGTCATGCAGTAGAACTCTGCTTGGCCTGAGTGTCTGAAATGGAGGGCAGGATTTTCCTGTCCCACCAACAGTGGGGCGGCTAGACCAGAAAATCCCAGCTGGATGGTCTTTCAGTCTTTTGCATTTACCTTGATAGCTGTAAAAATTCAACCCACCCCCAAGTTACAACAGTTCTCTTCCTCTCTACCCATCCCTCTCTCTCCCCTCCTCTCTCTCTTTCTCCCCTCTTATTCTCCTCTCCTCCCCTTCTTCCCCTTCTACCTCACCTCTTTCCCCTTCTTCCCCTCCCCTCTCCCCCCTCTTTCCCCCTCCCTACTTCCTCCTCCCTCCTTTGCACCCTCCCCTCTTTCTCCCCTCCAGCTCCCCTCTCCCCCTTTCCACTCCCCCTCCCTGCCTCCTCTCTCCTTTCCACTCCCCCTTTACTATCCCCTCCTTTCCACTCTCCCCATCCCTTCCTCGCCTCTTCTCTTCCCACTCTCTTTCCCCCTCCTACCACCCCCCCACCTCCAACCAGAGATCTCAGTTTACAGGGCAGGCAAGAAACTGAAATGACATTTTCTGGCCGGCCCTGCTGCAGTTTTGAAGCCAGCATGGGAGCAGTGAAGACCATGGCAACGAGGTATGTTTGGAGAGGTCGGGAGCAGGGTTGAGAGAGGGGGCGGTGGTGTCAAAAGAGGTTGAGGGGCCTGTTGATGGGCGGCATCAGTGGGCCCTGGTGCACCGGCGGGGCCTGGGGGATCAGCGACAATGGTGGGGCTCAATGCCCGAAGACTTGGGAGGGAGGTTTGGAGACTGGAGGGAGAGGGGGGAGAGAGTCGAAACTTGGGGGAGGAGGGCAGGGAGAGAGTAGAGACTGATTCATGTTAAAGTAAAATGTACAAAAAGTGAAACCTTGTTGGTATTTTTTTCAATTGAACTCATTTAGTAAATTTCGGTTTCTGGCTCCCCCACAGAAATCCTAACAATTTTTCCTTCCTTTCTAAAGGGAAGGACTCCGACTTCCTTACCATCTCCATGGCCTGATGGCTTAGTTATACTGCAGACCTGACTTACCTTGGAGGGCAGTACCAAATCTCAACAAATTGTGCGTTCTTTTTAAGAAGTCAGCTCAAAGCACCTGTGTTTCTTTACTAAATTCCACTGCTCTAAAAAGTGACAATGGAATCACAAACAACACATTTCAAGAGGTGTAATTGGCAGTGCCATGCTAGCACCATTCAATTGCGAGTGTAAGGTGCTTCCCCACAGATTTGTTCCACATGGTTAGGTTTTCTTTCACTGGTCAATTGCACCTGTACTTGATCTCTACAGCATAAATTCAGTGAGAGCTTCTTTTTTAAGATCAGCTTTGCTCCATCATGTCTCAAAGAAAACAAACTCACCATCTATACACAAAATAAATGCAATGGTCAAGAATTCTATGTGGTATTTAATCACAGTCAAGAAAACATAAGAAGTGTCTGTGGCATCCATGGGTTAAAGAAGAATAGATTATCCAGGAGTCCCATTCCTGATTATTGCTGAGGACTCTTAAAGGAAGTGCACTCATGTGGATGTCTGGTGAGAGCAGGGTGAACTTAGACATGATATCCTCAACAGGGTACATTATCCAGAGCCCATGTAAGATTACTCTATTGTGGATTTCCCTCTCAAATTACCTGTTGATTACCCACTTTGGGGGCTTTGGTTCCTTCTACTTCCTCCTTTGAACAAAAAATCAGCAGTGTTGTTAATTCTGGTTCTTTTTTTTCTTCAGGGAAAATGATTTCTTCCCCTTCTAATAAAGCAGCATTGCTTAAGTCTTAACAATTTACAGTATGGTCAAGACTGAAATATTTCTTGCAAATCCAGTAGATTTACCTTACCATATTACTCAAGTGCCCATTAAAGTTTTGTTGGCTGGCCTGCACATCAGAAAACACAAAAGACTAATTAATTGGAGCCATATTAGTTCAAATAATGTTGCTTCTGAGGTGTATTGTCTTCCTGAAAATGCATTTAACAAACGTTGATAAGCTGAGAGCTGCACATAGATCTTGAGCTGAGGAGAACCTGGTGCACTCTTCACATCCTCAGTGTTCCTCCAAATCTAGCCTCGAGTCTATCACCTTCTCCCCACTACTGGCAGCTGCCTTAAGCCAGTCAGACCATAAACTCTATTATTCACCTGTAATTTGAACTGGCAATGGTCATATCATGGTCATATTACTAACCTGGAAACCCAATAGGCCTTGGCTAGTAATCCAGGAAGATGAGTTCAATTCCCACCATGGTAGGCATGGAATTTAAATTCATTTTCTTATATTTCTTATATTATATTTTGAAACTGTCAATTTACCATCAATATCTATCAATTAGCAAACCCTACTTGAATATTTAACTTGTAATAGTGACCATGTAACTGCGAGATTATCATAAAAACCAACATGGTTCACTAAGATAAAAACAAAAAAACTGCGGATGCTGGAAATCCAAAACAAAAACAGAATTACCTGGAAAAACTCAGCAGGTCTGGCAGCATCGGCGGAGAAGAAAAGAGTTGACGTTTCGAGTCCTCATGACCCTTCGACAGAACTTGAGTTCGAGTCCAGGAAAGAGCTGAAATATAAGCTGGTTTAAGGTGTGTGTGTGGGGGGCGGAGAGATAGAGAGACAGAGAGGTGGAGGGGGTTGGTGTGGTTGTAGCGACAAACAAGCAGTGATAGAAGCAGATCATCAAAAGATGTCAACAACAATAGTACAATAGAACACATAGGTGTTAAAGTTAAAGTTGGTGATATTATCTAAACGAATGTGCTAATTAAGAATGGATGGTAGGGCACTTTTCCCACCTATTTCCATTATATAAAATAAAAAAAAAACCCACTAGAGCTATACCTTGAGTGCCCTACCATCCATTCTTAATTAGCACATTCGTTTAGATAATATCACCAACTTTAACTTTAACACCTATGTGTTCTATTGTACTATTGTTGTTGACATCTTTTGATGATCTGCTTCTATCACTGCTTGTTTGTCGCTACAACCACACCAACCCCCTCCACCTCTCTGTCTCTCTATCTCTCCGCCCCCCACACACACACCTTAAACCAGCTTATATTTCAGCTCTTTCCTGGACTCGAACTCAAGTTCTGTCGAAGGGTCATGAGGACTCGAAACGTCAACTCTTTTCTTCTCCGCCGATGCTGCCAGACCTGCTGAGTTTTTCCAGGTAATTCTGTTTTTGTTATGGTTCACTAATGTCCTTGAATGAAGGAAATCTGCTGTCCTTGTTTAGTCTGGCCTATATGTGACCCACAGTGATTTGGTTGACTAATAACTGCTTGCTGAAATGGCCCATCAAGCCACTCAGTTGTCAAGAAGGTAGCTCACCACCACCTTCTCAAGGGCAATAAATGCTGACCTTGCCACTGACGTTCACATCTCGTGAATGAATATTTTTTAAAAATCCCTTTCTAAACCTCAACCTCTCCTCCGTTAATACCCTCATTGAAACCTACCTCTTTAAACAAATTTTTGTCATCTGTTCAAGTGTCTCCTTCTTTAGCTCAGTGTCAATAATTGTCTGATTACGTTCCACATTCAGGCATTTTACTCAGTTAAAGTGCTGAAGAAATGCAAATTGTTACATAATCAACCCACATGTCACAAGATGGGTCACATGTTATTCATTACCAGGTCTTCCAGGTAAAACGATCGGCACTTCAACAAAATATAAGGGACTCAGGAAGAGAAAATTTGAAAATATCATATGATCAGTATGGCAATGAATCAGCATTCACACGGAAGAGGAGTGGAAAACTCTCTGAGTGGCATCTTACTGCCTTTATGCAAAAGTGGGTTCTGATCCCACTGGCAATGACTGGCATCCACCTGTGTGATTTTACCACCAGTTAAGAGGCCACCTCTGGGAGCACTGCCCATTTACGGACAATAGGCAGAACATGCACCAAACTGCACCAGTGTTAGGATCCATGGAGTCATCCTCCCGGCAGCCTCACCAGGAGAGGTGGGTGCAGTTGTGTCAGGCAGCAGAATGTGTGTGTGCCTCAAGGTGGAAGCATCCTCAGAAGATATATGAAATTATTAAGATTATTGGTGGCCAAAGCTACCAGGCCATCGTAATAGAGGGCGACCCCCTCCACAGGATGATCTGCTACCACAGCTAGGGCCCTATGGCAGAAAGGGGGATAAATAAAGGAGGCCTCATTGCCACCTGTCCCACTGCCAGCAGGCTGCCTTCAGGGACCTGCTCGTCTGATGCCTTTAAAGTCCTACAGCGTCCTCAATCTGGCCCCAAGTGGTCAGTTAATTGGCAATAACTGGTTACCCACTGCTGTCAGGTGGGTAGCCACTTCCATTACACACCTGCCTCTGGCACAATTGGCCAGAGGTGGGATCGCATCAGGTGGCTGACCTGACATGCCATGTTCAAAATTCCAAAGCCAGCTCCATGCATCTGGTATAATTCTGCTTTCTCTCAATGATTTCCAAACTAATTAATTATTTTACTGCCTGAAGAATAAAATGAATATAATCTGGGTTCTGCGAAGGAAATTTTAAGACTAGTTGCTGACAAAACTCATTGGATATGGTGTACATCAAGGGAGAGGGAGTATTTTGAAATAAAGAGGCTTAGTCATGTGGTTAACTTGTTGAAAGTTATAAAGCAGAAAAGGCTTCAACAGGTGCCAAAATCTTCCATTTTACACAAGAGCTATGGAATGGTCTTTTCATCAGTTTACACCATCACAAAGGACCAGCTTCAAGGTCATATCTTGAATGCTATTGCCACTTTATTTTTGAATGTGAGAATAGTTTAATAGCCAGACATTCTGAGCTCTGTGGTTTAATAAATATCATTCATTAAGACTCAGAAAATACTACAAACATACCAACAGATAGAAACAAGGCAGCAAAGAATTAGTCATATTTTATTTTCTCACCTAAACCAAGAGAACCTCAGATTCTTTGGAAGTTCTCCTTCCATTTGGAAAGTCAAGACTTCTGAAATCTGTTCAGCGTAACTCCTTGCTATTTAGGCTTGTGTGAGGAAAAATGTACCACACGTAGATGTTCTCCTCCCCTTTCTTACATATATCTTAAACACTAAACACATTACGCTAGGTATAGGGAAGCGCCGATCATGTTAAGTGCTTAGGGAATATTTTTTTCTTAATAAGTGGAATGTTTCTTTCAGCTCTTGTCCGAAACTTTAATGTCCAGGGATCGAGATATCCGGAATTGTTTCAGTTTGATAAAACCTGAATTCACTTATGCAAACTGTGAATAATTGACTAATTGAGATGCACTTTTATTAATGCCAATCTCATTGTTTTTAATTTCTAAACTAGACATAACACTAAGCCTAGCTGCCTCACCACTAGAACTAAATCCAGTTAATCCATCAGCCCCTTCCCAGCCCCATCCACCAGCCATCAATCCAGTATTTGCATGCCCATTATGGCTTGTGTGACATCTCAATTTTGAAGCTTTCTTCCTTGTTTTGAAAATCCGTTCTTAGCCTCGCCCCTTCCTCCAGCCCTATATGCACTCCTCCAACTCTGGTATCTTGTGCATTGCCAGCTTACTTTGCTCTACTGTTGGTAGCTGTAGATGCTGCTGCTTAGGCCATGAGCTCCATAATTTCACACCTCCCTCAGCCACCCTACCACAAATCTCTCCAGCTCACTACCTCTCTCTGCTCCATTACAATGCTGATTAGGGCATATCTCTTGACTAACTTTTAGTTGTGTGTTCTAATATAATCCTATCTGGTTCCATATCAAATTTTGTTTGATATGGCTCTTCTGAAGTGGTTTGAGACATTAAGAAGCTATATATATGCAAGTATTTTTTTTGTAAAAATACTGAAAATAGGGATAATCCAGCGAATGGAATGTGCAGTTAAAGTGTCAGGACAAAATGTTCACACAAGCCCTATAATTGCCAGGGCAATGGAGATCATTACAGATGGAGGCAGAAAAGTTGCAAAAGCTGCTTTCAGGCTAATTAAGGGTGTTTTGTAAAATGGGAAAACAGTAACAGAACAATATAATTCTTTACAATGGGAATGTTCTTTCTGTTGGCCACATTACCCACACCTTCCCTCACTCAGATGATCATCAACCAGGAAACCCAAATTATAAAAGACCTGTTTTCCCATTGGCCCACTTGACCCTTCCCAATGCATAACATGCACATGATTATTTTCAAAATAATTTTTACAACTTTGCAGAAACATTCAGAATAAGTAGAAAATAATATTGCACAAGCTGAAATATTGAATACAACATATGGTTAAAAAATCCAGCCTACGCTATGAAACCGAATATAATGCAATTCGGCTCATTTTTTGGAGAGATACTTTTAAAACAGCTTTTTCCATTACCTTTAATCAATTCTTAAATGCACAATGTATTATTTTAAACATATGCAGAATTGAAGTGTGAACGTGTAAGAAATGAGACCAGTGACCTTTTATAATAGTCTACAATAATATCAATGCACAGGACAGCCGTTTATTCATTAATGCTCAAGTGAAGCATATCATAGTCCAGAGTTTCTGCTTTGAGTGCAAACTGGGCGCAAAATTGCATTAACTTTTTTTTAAGACTCTTTTTGCTCAAGTTTCCACTCAAATTTATTTGTATACCACAATGTGCCATGAACCAACAAGATTAGGCAATGTTTTAGTATGCAATGGCCCAGATCTTCCAATTGAATTAGCAATGAATTTTCAGACATTTGCCGCTGTTGTGTGCTCGGACCCAGAGGAAGTCTTGATTTGCACACAAGTGCAGTATTTACCTGAGCATTTCAAACTTCAGATGGCCGGCGATATGCGGCCTGGACCCCTCCATCACTGATGCCTCCAACACTGACCCCACCTAGATGCCCTTTACATGCCCAGAAATTTACTCCAGGATACTCTGTTAATCACAGCCGTAGGACCTAAGTGAAAAGTGGCAAATGGAATTCAATCCAGAGAAGTATGAGGCAATGCATTTAGGGAGGGCAAACAA
Source organism: Carcharodon carcharias (assembly GCF_017639515.1). Classification (NCBI taxonomy): domain Eukaryota; kingdom Metazoa; phylum Chordata; class Chondrichthyes; order Lamniformes; family Lamnidae; genus Carcharodon; species Carcharodon carcharias. The sequence goes on along the minus strand of NC_054474.1, from coordinate 136,327,712 downwards.
AGCAGGGGAATACTCAATAAGTGGGAGGATATTGAGAGGGGTTGAGGATGTGAGGGACCTTGGAATGCTTGTCCACAGGTCCTGAAGGTGGCAGGACAGGTGGAAAAGGTGATAAGTAAAACATGGAATGTCTTCTTTATTGGATGAGGTACTGAACACAAAGGAAAGGATGTAATGCTGGAACTGTATAGATTCTGGTTACACCACAGCTGGAATTTTGAGTACAGTTCTGGTGAACACATTATAGGAAGGACATAATTGCTCTGGAGAGAATAGAGAGGAGACTTACAAGAATGTTGCTAGAGCTTGAAAATTGCAGCTATAAGGAAAAATTAGATAGGCTAGGGTTGTTTTACTTAGAACAGAGGAGGCTGAGGGGTGATCTAATTGAGCTGTACAAAATTATGAGGGGCCTAGACAGGAAAGACTTGTTTCTCCTGCTCATTTACATTTAAGTCCAAATCATTAATATATACAACAAACAACAAGGGACCCAACACTGAGCCCTGTGGAATGCCACTGGAAACCATTTACCATTCACAAAAACATCCACCAACCATTACCCTTTGTTTCCTGTCACTGACTCAATTTTGAAACCAACAATTTAGGATATCATCTCTCCTCACAGCAGCAATTGATTCTTTAACACATAATGATACACCCCCATCTTTTTAGCCTCCTCTCTATCCTACCTGAAAACCCTATTTTCTAGGTATGTTGAGCTGCCATTTTTGCCTCTCTTTAAGCCAACAACAGAATTTTCATCCCAATGGCGGACACGTGTCCGGCCGCAAAATAACGCAAGATGACACCGGGTGAGCATCCTCGATATCTCGTTCAGCAAGTGCGGCGGCAGTCATAAGTGCGCCCACTGACAATTAAGCGGGCAATTAAGCCCATTAAGGAGGCAACTGAAAGCGATTGGTCATGGCCCGTCCACTCTTATGGTTGGCGGATGGGTCAATCGGCCAGGTGACCTTTACATATTTGCTCAAACCTCGATCCAGGGCGGGATGACATCTCCGTGGGGAAATAAAATAAAAAGAGATATCTGGGGACTGCTTTTTTTATGAGGCATGCTTTCAGGTGCTTGATTGTGCTGCATGGACAAATTTTACAGCATTTTCATTGTCTCTTTTATTCTGTGGAGGTCTGCAGATCCCTGGGGCAGCTGTCTGCTTTCAGGGAGCTCAGTGGAAGCGCTCACCAGCACCCACGGTGACCTCAGTGCCCGCCCTCTTCCCGCCCCCACCGACAGTGCTGAGCCTTTCTCAGTGCACATTTCACTGTGCCTGGCCATTAATTGGCCAGCCAGCGTGAAATTGCGGTCGGGGGCCGATCACGGTCAGGACCCTGTTTCGCATCCGCTCTCGGGCCTGCCAATTACGCGCACCCAACAAACAAAAAATTCAAACCCAAGTTTCCATTATAGCAATGAAATTATGCAGTCCATAAGTCCATAAGACATAGGAGCAGAAATTAGGCCATTCAGCCCATCGAGTCTGCTCCGCCATTCAATCATAGCTGATAAGTTTCTCAACCCCATTCTCCCACCTTCTCCCCATAACCTTTGATCCCCTTACCAATCAAGAACCTATCTATCTTGGGTCGTGTGTCTATCTGTGCCCTCAACTCATCAACTTTGTTTGCTATGCTCATTGCATTTAAATAAATACCTTTTAACATTGCCAAATTCCTGTGCTGTAAACCTTTTAACCTGTGCTCCTTCTGTCTTTCAGAGTGACCCGCTCATTTTCTGTCTCCCGCTCCCTGTTCTGAATTTGTCCTGAGTCTGCCCTCAGCTTCCCACACCCCTGCCAATCTAGTTTAAAAACCCTCCCCAACAACACTATCAAATTTCCCTGCAAGGACATTCATCCCGCTCCTATTCTGGTGTAGACCAGCCGGCTTGTATAGACCCCGCCTTCCTCACAATCAGCCTCAATGCCCCAGAAGTCTGAAGCCCTCGTGCCTGCATCATCTCTCCAGCCATGCATTTATCTGGTGATTTCTCCTATTTCCATTCTCACTAGCATGTGGTCTTGGAAGCAATCTGGAGATTACTACTTTTGAGGTCCTGTCTGCTAAGCTCTTCCTCACTCTCTGAACTCAGCCTGCAGGAACTCATCCCTTTTGCTACCTACATCGCTGGCACCAATGTGAACCACGACCTCTGGCTCTGTACCCTAATCCTCCAGAACACTGAAGCCACTCGGTGATATCCGTGACCCTTGCACCAGGAAGGCAACATATCTGGAATGGCATATGCATAGGGCAGAAGCACCTGTCTATTCCCCTAAGAATAGAATCCCCTACCACTATTGCTCTCCTCTCTTTTCTCCTCCCTCCCTGCACAACTGAGCCACCCATGGTTCTCTGGTTATGACTCTCGCTGCTCTCTCCAGAGGAACCCTCTCCCCCATTGGTACTCAGAACTGAGTACCTGTTAGAAAGTGGGATATCCTCAGTGATCTGCTGCACTACCTGCCTTGCCTTTCTTGTCTGTCTGACTCCACCCTCTCTGCCTGCTCTTTCATTAGCTGTGGGATGACTGCCTTCTGAAACATATTATCCACGTAGCTCTCATCCTTGCAAATGCGCCTCAGTGACACCAGCTGCTCCTTGAACTCCAAGATATGGCGTTCGACTTTTTTCATTTGGTGGCACTTTCTGCACATGTAGTTGTCCAGGGCATGGATAACGCCCTGGAGTCCCTACATGGTACAGGATATGCACTCGATAGGCATGAGCAGCCCTGCCCTGCCTCGAATTATGTACTTACTGCGTCAAAATTGAAATTTAAGTAAAAACAATAAAATGTTAATTAACTCTCATTCTGTGCTTGCGCAAGTTATTTTATGAGCCAACGGAGGTAGAATTGCAGAAATGATTGATTTTTAATCCAACAATTGTATGATAGGACATGACTATTTATTAATCAGGTGCACTCAGTATCCGCAAAAGTAAGAGTTGTGCCAAGGAATAACATGAGGTTGTGATGAGTGCCCTTGTAGGGAAGAGGGCATCGCAGATAAAAGTTAAGGAGGTCAAGAACTGCAGCAAATGTAGAAAGCTTAATTCATAGCAATATATGTCTGTAAATTGAATAGTAACACCACTCAATTCGGGTTTGTGATTAGGATTAGATACAACTATTGCCAATGCTGTACTCACCAGGCGCATCCAAATAAACTAAAACATGTCCAATATTTTGGAAAACTCAAACAAACTTATTGAACATTTAACAATCCACTCACCCACTCGTACCCCCCAATCCACTCCCTCCCTCCACCCCCACCCCTCCATACTCACCTTTTGAAATCATCTCCTGTGATTCTCAAAACAAAGGGAACCGTCTTGATATAATGGGATAATTTGAACCTAATCCATCCACTGGGAAATGGACAGGTTGAGGTCAACCACACATATTACATCCCACCTAATTTTACTCTCTATACAATGCAGATTGGTACTTTCGGATGACAAAGCAGTGGAGATGGGAATGGGGTGGGGGGTACTATTGTCAGACTGCTAGCTATGCTATTATGTGATGAGACATTGGGCAGTACAGGCATACTCTTAAATGCAAGGCATAAGGAAATAGGAGTGACCAGAACTGCTGAACCTGAGAGAAAATTTCTAATGCATGGTTTCACTTAAAACTTGTCATGTCATAATTATCTGCTATGCTTATAACAGGACAACATGCTCCTCTTGTTATAGTCTTTGTTATTACCACAGAAATTGCTGCCACCCGCTAATGCTCGGCCTTCCCCTTGCAAGGGTGTTGCATGCATGCTCTGTGCGTGCCAGTGACTGTTCACTTATAAGATGAGTAACCAAGCGGGGAAAAATAAACGTTGAATGCAAACTCCCCTCTCAGCAGCTGGGCATAAAAGATCCCACACGTCATTTAGAAGAGAAGAGCAATTCTTTTCAATGTGCTGACCAATGTATTACCCTCAACCAATAACCCTAAAATTGATTATCTGGTCATTATCTCAGTGCTATTTGTGGGGACATGCTGTGAATAAATTGGCGATCACATTTTCTATACCGCTTCATTGACAACACTCCAAAAGTAATTAATTGGCTGAACAGCATTTTCTGACATCCTGAGGGGTTAAAATTTGCTTTTTAATGCAAGAATTTTTTACTTTACTAATCTGGAGGAATTACAAGAATAACCAGAAGGCAAACCAAGAGGAGTAAAGCTAAAGACTTAAAAGGGCTAAGAAAACGAGTGTTAAAAGGAACATATATGGAGATTCAAAAAGGTTTACACTGTAAGGTAAGTATGGATGAGGAACACCACTAGCTCATACAGCCAGAAAATCCTAAAGTATCCCCAACATAATATCAGACATTTCTCAAATGAATTTTACCCAACCAGTCTACCCAAATATCCATTCGACATGTTAACCAAACTTTGTGTGCAAAAGAATTTCCTGTCACTGGTAATAAATTTGCCATTTGCGAGTTTGAACATGTCCTACTGTTAGTTTACTATGATATTGTGTTCAAAATTTGCCTAATTGTATAACAATTAATAGCTCATGTCTTCTTAGTCATATCCTTTCAAAACCTGAAAGATCGTGTGCCAGGACTCACACCTGATCTTATTGTATGAATATAGGTTAGTAGTAATAATTAGCAGGAGACAGTGGCACAGTGGTAAATATTACTGGACTAGCAACCCAGAGGCCCAGATTAATACCCTGGGGACATGAGTTCACGCCATAACACAGCAGCTGGTGGAATTCAAATTTAATTAATAAATCTGGAATTGAAAGCTAGTCTTGGTAATAATGACTAGGAAACAATTGTCGATTGTCTTAAAAACCCATCTAGTTCACAAATGCCCTTCAGAAAAGGAAATCTGTCATACTACATGTGACTCCAGATCCATAGCAATGTGGTTGACTCTTAACTGTCCTCTGAAATGGCCTAGCAAGTCACTCAGGAATGAAACTGGATGGACCATCCATCATCAACCTAAGCACCTAAAATGACATTGGCACAGCCAGCCCTGTCGATCCTGCAAAGCCCACCTTGCTAACATTTGGGGGCTTGTGCCAAAATTGGGTGAGCTGTCTCACAGACTAGTTAAGCAACAGCCTGACATAGTCACACTCATGGAATCATACCTTGCAGACAATGTCCCAGACACCACCATCCTCATCCCTGGGTGGTGTCTTGGATATTGTAGTGGTGGCATCCACCACCTTTAACATTCACTGATGCACAGTGGCAGCAGTGTGTACCATCCGCAAAATGCAGAGCAGCAACTCACAAGGCTCCTTCAACATCACCTTCTAAGCCCACAATCTCTACCGCCTACAAGGACACAATGACCTGTAAGTTCCCCTCCAAGCGACACACCATCTTGACTTGGAACTATATCACTGTCCCTTCACTGTTGCTGGGTGAAAATCCAGGAATTCTTTTCCTCACAGCACTGTGAGTGTACCTACACCACATGGACTGCAGCAGTTCAAGAAAGCAGCTCACCACCATCTTCTCAAGGGCAATTAGGGATGAGCAATAAACACCCACATCCCGTGAAAGAATAATAAAAACAATCTACTAAATGTCCACTTAAAACATTGCCTTTCTTTGTTTTTTTTACACATGCCTTTCCTGGAGGTGTTAACTCATCGTAGATTTTGGCATCACCCTCCAGTACTTTTCTGAAGTAGCCTTGAAATCAGATTACAATCAACTGTGATACCTCTCACCAACTATACTGGCTGACATGGTTTACTATCAATGTTATATTCTGCAAACATTTCAACAGTAAGTTCGGACAGGGAGTATCTCTGGATATGATTCATGGGGAATGTTCTTCCTGAACAGCAACAGACATGCACCATGCAGCAAGAGCTGAGGAATAGCAAACAAAGATGACGACCCTGGCTGATTTTTTTTCAGTCACAAGCTTGTGAATTATTCCAAGTGTACCTGCACAATGGTAGTAACATTGAGTGGCACTTCTGTTGACTCAGCTGAAAAATCATGACCAAGAGAATATCTCCACTTGAACAACAGATAGTGATGGAAATTTCTCCTTTATTTCTATCATATAACCCCTTCAGATCATACCAACCCTGAGGCCAAGAGGAAAGATAAATGGCCTGTTTCCTGGTGTCTGCCAACACTGCTCTAAATTGGCCACCAGGAGGCCCAGTTATGAGTCTCTTTGGTTTCAACTCTCAGCATGGTTACGCCTTATCCCATTTAGGAACATAGAGCTTAGGGACAGGTGTAGATGGCATTTCAGCCCTACAAATTTGGCTCCTCCCCAAAAGTATGAGGTTGAAACTGTTCAAATGTAATGAGAAACTGAAAGTTCAAGACGGAGGGAATTGATTCCACGTACCAGTATTCCATTGCACCATTCATGAATGCATTGTTTTAATTTTAACATAGCACTTAGCAGTTGAGAACATCTATTGATAAAGGATTATGTTTCTCAGCCAGGAGTTGATTAAAAAAAACACAGGCTTTGGGAGGTATGAAAAGATAAGATAATTTATACTGCAAACCCCCACAGCCATGACATTCTCCCGTACTAAAGTAATGGAATTATTAAACAAATTTGTGTCATGTGTAATGTTTTATCAACTGACAATTACCAAAATCTGTATCTTGAATAGCAAAACAAAATTTCGCAAGAGATTCACACAATGCATTAAAAATTCTTGCATTTTGCTGTGTAACACAATTCGACCTGACAAGGTGACCTCCAGCTGAACCGACGAATAATCGTTTAGAAATGGTAATAGTGATTGTCTCTATCAAAGCGATTATTCGTGGCTGTTACTGGTGGAAATTTGCCAAGAATCATTGTGAGGTGAAAATGATACCACAATTACAGTTTAGGAATTTTAAGATTGGTACATCCAGAAAAGGACAACAGCTGCCTCTCTCCTCCAACCTTTCCCTCTCGTAATCTTTATCACCCTTTTTCGTTTCACCAACACTTCAAAAAGTCGTTACTGCTCTGAACTCCCTTCTCTTGCTCCCCATAATCCCTCCAAAAGGCTTCTGCATTGCTAATGTGTGGAAATTAAGAATGGAATTTTTCACTTGGCACGTGGGCAGCACCCGACATGCGTGAGTATGAAATAGCGCGCGATGATGTCAGGCAAGCGTCCCGATGTCATCGCGCACTCGCGTGATATTTCAGTCGGTGGGTGCACGCTAAACTCAGAAGCGCTCCCGCTGACAATTAAGAGGGCAATTAAGCCCATTAGTGGCACAATTAACTGGAATTTTTCACTGCCCATCCAACCTCGCATTTGGCAGGCGGGCAATCGGCCAGGTGGCCTTTGCATTTTACAGGAATGGCAGGATGGAGGTTCCTGTCATTAAATATAAAAAAAAGTTTGGACAGAATTTCCATGTTGTATATATGTTGAGGTGACTGTTTCTGACGCGTGGGCATTTTTTTCTCGGCTTTTAAAATCTTTATTTCTTGTATTTAAATTCTTTAGTTCCCTGAGGCAGCTCTCTGCCTCAGGGATTTTTCATGCCGTGCTCCCCCGTGCCGGCGCTGACTCCAGCGCTCGTCTTTCTCTTGCCCCCAGGCAGCACTGATTGCATCAGTGTGCGCTTCACTCTGGCTGGCCATTCATTGGCCAGCCAGCGTGAAATCATTGTGAGGGGCCGATCACAGTTGACGGTCCGTTTCCCGACCGTTCCCGGGCTCACCGATCGCGCCCGCCCACCGAGCTGAAAATTCAGGCCTAAAATTCCTCACTGCATCCCCTTCTGTAACTCATCCTGCCTTTAATTCTCAAAACTATACAATTCCTTACTTCCATCATATTTTCCCCCTTCTAAAACCCATTTGCTTTTAAAGCCCAAGCGTATAATCTCACCTAAACACTAATTTTTGGTTCATGCCATTTTTGCACATAGTCTTTTCAAGTTTGTTATGTCCTGTACTATAGGCCTTGACCTTTCTGATATCTTTTTCAGTTCTCAAATGGTTGGGATGCCCAACTTCACCCCACCCTCATCTGTTCTGAGGCCGTGATTTGTTTCAAGTGCTGCCAATGCCAATTTTGCTCCATCTGTTTGGAATTACGTGCAAGCCTAGGTTGACATGACTTCCCTAATTTAACTGCCTGACCTCTATTCAGTGCAGCTGGCATTGAGGAGAGTGAAGAGGTGTCCATACTCCACCATTCCGTGGCACACAATATTCAAGCAGCATGCCACTGAAGTGCAACTGCCAAGGCAGAATGTTTTAAACTTAGTAATCAAGCAGCTAAATTGTATCCAACATGGCAGAGAGCTAAAAAAAACTGGCATTACCTATTCCAAGAATGCTGTTTCTGAAAACTTTAGACAGCACCATCTTTAAATAATGACTTGTTTGGCCTTGGTAAAAGTAGCAGTGCTACCCAGGTTGCTAGCAAGTTGAAACAGCATTGACTGATATCAGCCATTAATGTAATCTCTCAGCTGACTCTTCCCCAAACAGTATTTCATTCATCATTTAATTGGACCAAACTGAAATGCATAGAACAAAGTTTCCTTGCATCTACATGGCAATTCCTTTTAAATACTGTTGGCTTTTTCAGCTGGACTAAATCCATTTCTAGTATATGTAATTTATTTATGAGAATTCATAGCTAATATCACACTGGGCAGGTTGCCCAAACACAAGTTCTTCAGTGATTTGGCAGAGATATATTCCTCCCAAAAGATCAATAGTTGATTCATAGGACATCTCATTTAAAGGAGCTTAGAAAAGGTCTGTGCTGACAGCTCCTGCAGTAGCCAGCACGGTCTAGAAAGTCACCTGGAAGTCGCTGCAACAACTGAGTGCACTACTGTGCTTTCAGTACATTATGGGTGGGGCTCCCATAAACAATATGCTGAAGACGAGTATTTAAATGGGGTACCTCAGTTAAAGCACCAGCATGTCTACATTATAATTGTTATGGGCACAAGGATAGAAAGATTTTACCGTTAAGAATCTGTTGATAGATATAAAAGTCTTGTATCTGTCACCCAACCATTGCATCTCAGATTGTCACATTTGAAAGTGTGCATCACACTTGTAGCTAATTGGCTGAAATGTCAGGTGGAATTTTACGACAGTGGGATTTTACGGTCCTGCCGAAGTCAATGTAGCTTAGAATGGCTCACCGCATTTTTAAATTCAAGCCGTAATTTTTATGCAACACTGACAAACGTTTATTTGTTGGAAGACATCAATCAGGACAGAAGATTCTGAATAATGATGTTCAAAACTATCAACCTTAACATTCAGCAAATTGAAAGCAACAGCAGGTAGCTAAAGGAGAATAAATAAACTTGCTCTAAATGATACTTGAAAATCTTATCAGCTGCCATCTTCATTTGATAGTTGCCTAATGTGCAAGTCAAGAAAGTAAGATTGATAATGCAAGAAAAACATTAAGGCCAGGGTTTTCCGTTTTGGGGTGGGTGGGAATGGGAGCGGGCGTGGGCAGCGATCAGGTCCGCTCCACCCCCGCCCAGAGTATTTGCTGACTCCCGTGGATAGCGGGAGTGTGCAGACGGCAGCAGGTGTGCACAGAGCAGCGGTTCCAATTGCGACCCGGCAGTCTGATCGCAAGAAGGCCTGGCAGCCTTCTGTGGACTGCTCACAATGGCCAGTTCTAGGCCACACCAGAAGGGTTCGAGTGTGCAGACCTGGTTGGAGGGAAGGCCAGAGGAGCAGGCCAGGCTGCAGGATAGGCCAGCGAGGGGCCAAAGCGCCCCTCATTTCTCTGATGACTGCCTTCTTGCCCTCCTCGAGGAGGTGGTAGCACAGCAGGAGGTATTGGTCCCCCAGGATGGGAGGAGGAGGGCCCCCCCCCCCACATGACCAAACTTGCCTGGGAGAAGGTGGCAGTGGTGGTGAGCACTCACAACATGGTGCAGCGCACCTGGATCGAGTGCCGCAAGCGCTTCAACGATTTGTTGTGCCCTGGCAGGGTGAGTACCATGTTAGCATTGGGCATTTAATCCAGCAGATAGTCTCACCCTTTGAGGCACCCCTCCCCCCACCCAAGTCTTAATGGCGTGATTGCATTGCAATATTGAGGGCATTTTTCCTTTGCTGGGTGGCCAAGCAGATAGTGCCCATGTTGAGGTCAGCCTGAGTGGGTCATGAAAAGATGAGTTCTCCCCTGCACCATGTTGTTCTTAGTCGCAGATGATTAGTTTGGGGGCAACCTGCAGGAGATGCAGCTAGGCGCAAAATCAGAACTCCAGGACATGTCCCATTCAGGGTGATGAGATGATGGAAGGGGAGCCTCAAGGTGTCGTGGCAACGAACCATCTGCTGCCCTCTACGCTGTATGTAGTTGCGCCTCCTTGTTATGGGTGCAAATACGGTGTGGTTCCTAATGTGATGTACGCAGCATGTGTCCAAGGCGGTGTAGGTGGGGTGGGGAGCAGGCCTAGCATCTTGGTCTGAGTGATCAGCAGCAGCGGGGAGAGGAGGCACTGGAGGCATGATATGCCCCACTCTAGTTGGGGTGTGACGTGCACGAGCAGGGTCCATGTGCAATTTGCTCCAATGAACGGTCTTCTCTCTTTTTCAGGAGAAGAATGTTCATAATGCGTCTGACTGTGCGAGGACTGAAGACGGCCAAGCACAAGAGGCCCTTGAGAAGGAGAGGTGCCATGCACCCAGGACTACTGTTGTCGGTGAGGTTGGGGTATCACGGCCAGGTATTTAAGGCCAACAGTGAGGTCTGCATTGTTCTTCCAACAGCCATAGCACTGAAGATTGTTAAATTAGTTATTGTTGCAACATTGCTGGGCCATTGGTTCTGGAAGGTTGAGTGCATAATGAGCCGAGAGGACTGGCATGAAGTTTGTCAGTGTGTGCACACTAACTGATCCACCGTGCTTGTTCTTCCTTTCAGCATCACCAGAGCACAGCCAGGAGGAGAGCAGCAGATGCCAGTCTCACCACCTTCACAACATTCATGTGAGGCAGGCACCAGCACAGATACTAGCACCTCGGTGGAAATTCAAACATCGGCCAGTGTCCCAGGGCACAGCGGTGAGGGCACTTCACATTCGCTGGAGGAGCTGGCAGGGACAGAGAGTGCCCATGGTGCCAGCAGTCAGAGGACTGCGGTGCACCAGCCACATGCTCAGTTGATGCCTGATGATGTGCCTCTGGAGTCGTCCACGACACAGCAGGGGCAGGAAATGCGGCCAGGTGTGCAGGAGCATCTGCGTGAGATACATGAGGCTATGCTTGGCTTGGTCTCCATGGTGGGGGATTCTACACAAACGATGCCGAAGCAATGAGCCACATGTCCTAGCACCATGTGTCCTCCATGGAGAGAGTGGCAACTCTCTGCAGAGCCTACTAAGGAGACCCGTCAGAGCTTCCTGGAGATGCTCTCTGACCAGCAAGCCCTCACATTGGCAATGACTTCAGCTGGTCACTGCCAGTGTGGGAGATGGTGTGGGCATCAAGCTTCTCAGCTTCTTGTACATCCATCCACGGTAAGCAGGGAGGCCCGAGGCAACCTCACTTTGGCGCAACAGCTGCCTGTCATCTCTCCGGGCTCCTCTCAGGGCGCTCTGGGTGAGAGCACCAGCTTCTCCATCTCTCTCCCAGTGATCATATCATCCAGTGTGGCTGCGACGACTGGGGAGATGCCAGCTGTGGAACTGGCAGCTCACTCCCAAGCGGGGCCAGTACAGGCTCCACGGGCCAGAGGACGGCCGCCAAGGTCACCAAGGCCAACAGGACAGCAGAGTCAGCAGGCTGTCTCAGATGCCACTCCGAGCAATGGGGCAGCACCAAGATGCAGCACCCATAAACGAAAGCATAAGGCACATTAGGCACATCATGGGTTTTTCACTGGTGCTTTTGTGTTCGCCCGAGATTAGGTCCTTATGATTTATTTTGGATCGTTTACACTATTGTTTAATAATTGTGAGAACTTCTGATTCACGCATTAAATATTAGATGTGTGAACATGGCTGAGGGTGGCTTGTTTCTTCTGCATGTGTATGTTTAAGAGAAGTGTCATGAGTGTTTATTTGGAGATTCATCTTTATGTACAAGGCCCTTAGTTCCTGTTGATGACCTGTCAGATTTTGCACTTAGGTATCGAGGATCGAGGTGCCAGCCCAGGCTTGTCTTGGTGATCCATCTGTGTTGTGCTACCTGAAGGTTCGTTGGATTAAAGCATCCCGAATGTCCCTGCCTCCTTGGAGTAGCCCCGGGTCAGCATCTACCCCCTCAGCATTACCCTGTGCGTGCTCATCCTCGGAATCACTGCTGGACTCGTCGTGTGCAGCCACAGACACTGCGTCGATGTCTTCATCGTCCACTGCGTCCCCCCTTTCCAATGCAAGATTGAGGAGAGCGCAGCATGCAACTACTATCAGCAACACATGATCTGGGGGGCACTGGCATGCGCCCCCTGAGTGGTCCAGGCATTGGAAGCATATCTTGAGAAGGCTAATGGTTCTCTCCACCACAGCCCTTGTGGAGGTGCAGCTCCTATTGTATCGCTGCTCAGCTTCTGTACTTGGATGGCGGAGAGGCGTCATAAGCCACCTTCTGAGGGGATAGCCCTTGTCACCCGGTAGCCATCCATCAAGCCAGGCTAGAGCAATGAAGAGACCTAGCACCTGGGAGTCTCTGAGGATGTAGGCGTCGTGGGAGATGCTTGGATACCTTGCACACACTTGTAGAATCAGCATCCTGTGATCACACACCATCTGAAAGTTCATTGAGTGGAAGCCCTTCCTGTTGATGAAGGCACCGGGCTCACCTGCTGGCGCCTTCATGGCCACATGTGTGCAGTCTATTGCACCCTGGATGCAGGGGAAGCCAGCAATGGCTGCAAAGCCTCTGGTTCGCTGTGTCTGGCTTGCCTGGTCCCAACAGAAGTGGATGAAGGTCAATGCAAGCCTGAACAGAGCATCTGCGACCTGCTTGACACAAGTGTGGACAGCTGATTGGGAGACACGGCAAAGATCACCCACCAAGCCCTGGAAGGAGCCAGAGGCATAGAAGTTGAGGGCAGCTGTGGCCTTCAGAGCCACTGGCATGGGGTGTCCACCCACACAGTTAGGGGAGATCTCAGGCCCAATCATCTCACAGATGTAGTTCACTGTCTCCATTGACAGTCGGAGCCTCCTTCAGCTCTGCATCTCAGACATATTGAGGTAACTGCTTCGCCACCTGTATACACTGGCAGCAGGATAGTGGTTCTTCTGTGGCCCCTTCCACCTTGGACTACCTCTTGGCCCTGCGCCCCTTGTGCCTGCGCCTGTACTCCCAGAAGTGGCTTCCCTGGAGGCTGAATGTGCACTCCTGGCCTCCTCCTCCTTCTAACTCTCCCTTCCTCCTCAGAGGAGCTACCTCCAGTGGACAGATCAGATCCCATACCCAGGATAAGTGAAGGCTTCCTGAAAGCTAAGGGCCAATAAAGATTCCTCACTGCAGAGTGCTGACCTGAAGGTTAGGAGTCCAGAAAAAGCTGCTGAGATGCGTTCTGAAGTACTGCAGATCACACAGGCAAGTTTAAAAAACTTTCTCCAATGAATACTTCACAAAGCATATTCACGACCCCACTGAGCCCTCTTATCCCGCTCATGGATGAGGTTAATAGAAATGTCTCCTACCCACCTGCCCACTGCACCGACCTGAAGATCGCACGGGCACCAAAAAATCAGCGTCAATGAAGACTAAAGGGTTTTAACTGGCCTGTTAATTAATGGTGGGCTCGTGTCAGACTTCATCGTGCGCCCGCCCAGCGAAATATCGTGATGGCGCACGCAGACATCGGGACGCTCGGCCGGCGTCACCACGTGTCATTTTACATGCGGACATGCTGGGCCCGAAAAACTCTGCCCTAAAAGTCAAAGCAATTCACATTACCATTGAAATTACCATTACAATTTTTGTATGTTTGGGAGCCTGCCAATATCAGAAGCCTTTAGTGGACATGCATTAAGGTGCCAAAGCCCTAAACTCTGAAATACCCTCTCTAAACCTCTCCCCATCTCTACCTCTCAAACCTCCTTTAAGACACTCCTTAAAATGTACCTTTTTGACCAATCTTTTGGTCATCTAACCCAATATTGCCTTACGTAAATTTTATGTTATTATTTGTTAAATAACACTCCTGTGAAGCACTTTGGCAAGTTTTGTTACATTAAAGGCATTGTATAAATGCAACTTACTGTCACTGTGCTTTTCACAAGGCTTAATCTTCTTGCAGAATTTCTTATAGCTGGCTGCTTCCCTGTGGGTTGAATAAATTGAGCAAGTTGCTTGATAAGGAGCAAATGGCCCTGATCGCCAAATGGCCAATTTGCATATTTTGAATTATAATAAATCCTGGCAAATCATACTTCTCTATTTCACAGCAGTCTGACCTCTTTCTATGGCAATGTTTGATACAAGAGCAGATACAAGGAGCTCCTGATCATGCTCGTCACCAGATCTAAACCTAACAGGTCAGGAAAATTGGTGGTGCTAGAAAAAAAAGATTCTACTGTCTTAATTATGTAAAACAAAATGAAAATAATGTTAGACAACTTCTATAGCAATCAAAGAATCTTAATTTTACTTTCAAAAGTAAGGCTTTTTGGTATACAGGCTCTCAAAATTTAAGATTTTGTTAGTAGAATATATTCCTGCCCAGGTGATACTTAGAGGTACTTTGAAAATTCTTATGTATTGTTTGTAAATGTAGTAACATGTTCTTTAGTTTTGTGACAGCCCCTACCTTATGCAATCTCTCTGACCCTTTCTGACCAGGTGCTGAGCCTGTGATGCTTGCTTTGTTCATTTTCTGCATCACTTGTTTGCTGAAGATGAGTAAACAGTCTTTTATAAGATCCACCTCAAAGCCGAATGCTATTCTTCTCTAGATCCATTACAGAAAAAGAATCTGAGCCCAAATCCAAGTCCCTATTTCACAAAGATATAAACAAACTCTGAGCCCTAGCTTGAATACAATCAGGTTTTGGGCTGAGATTCATACTTATGCCAGCAACCGAGAGGTACAGATTCAAACAAACATTTCTGCTGAGGTCAATAAATATCAGTGTGGTTGTAATTTCACTTGAGTAACTCTCAACTTCAGGAGACTAAGAATGCTCCAAAAGTCATCTTAATGGATCCATAAACAAAAAGAGACTAATATCGGCACTGCATCTGTCATTTCATGGACTTAAAATATCTCAAATTGTAGCACTGATTTTACTACGTCTGAGAGGCTGAAACTGACAGCCAAAATAAAACAAAAAAACATTGTCCTTCTCTGAGTATATGGGATTTATTTCATTTGTTTTGTAACACAATGAGGCTTCTCTCAACCAGCCCAAAGGCACAGCAATCATTTGCTGGGGCCTGAACATGTGAAAAGATTGAACATGAATTCAGAAAATGGAGTTGCTTACTTAGTATAATGGTCTAGCATATACAGGATTAACGTGGGTCTGAGTACAGTACCGCTGACACAATGATGTAAGAAGGCACGTGACCCTGATCTAGGGTCAGTGTGGTGTTGAGCGGAGACATGAAAAGACCTAGACATGGAGATAGCTCCTTGCCTGTATCTTTTACTGTGTATATGTATATAGTTACGAGTAGTTAATAAAGACTTGCTGTTAACCTACTGATGGTCTCTAATATTTGCCTTAGCTACTCCAGGTGGTAGTGAGTTCCACGTTCTCACCACTCTCTAGGTAAGAAAGTTTCCTCTGATTTCCTGTTTGATTTATTGGTGCCTATCTTATATTGATAGCTACTAGTTTGGCTTTTCCATCAAGTGGAAACACAATGGGGGGTTGTGGCGGGAATTCATTCACATACTGTGTAGCTTCTCAAAACAGTCTCCAGCAACATCCTATGGGCAAGCAGCACCTATCCGCAGGGAACCAACATCACTTGTGTAGTGCTTCTAGAAAGTAGCACTATCCAAACAAATTTCTCTCCCTCTATATCTATTCTATCATAATCTTTCATAATTTTAAAGACCTCTACTAAGTCACTCCTCAGTCTTCTCTTTTCAAGAGAAAAGAAATTCAGCCTTTTCATCCTTCCCTGATTGGTACCAGATGCTGACAGTTCAGGTATCATCTGTGTAAATCATTTTTGCACCTTCTTCAGTGTCTCTATCAGAGGGAAATTGGAACACAAGTTAGTCATTTAGCCCCTCAAGCCGGTTCCACTACACAGCAAGATCAATGAGATCATGAATGATCTGCGGTCTAACTCCATATACCCACCTTTGCCCCATATCCCTGTGGTTAACAACAGTCTATCAACTCAAATTTAAAATTAACAACTGATCCTAGTGTCAATTGCTAATTGCACACGCCCTTTGTGTGCATAAGTGTTTCCTAATTTTACTACAGAAATGTTTGGCTCTGATTTTTAGACTATGCCCCGCAATCCTCTAATCCCTAACTAGTGGAAATAATTTCTCCCGACCTATAGTTACTTTTCCAGGAGAGACCGACAACTTTAAACAAGAGATTTGAATTCCCAGTGACCAATTGAAAAGATCACACAAGATTTCAAGTTTTAAGACTTTTAGTGTGACAAACGAACTAAAAGCAACATTAACTAAACACTATTTAATAGACAACTAATACCCTAAACTACAAGATATTCCCCTTTTAACTTTTTAACACAACTGAAAATTCCAAGTTATAGTTACATTTCATTGTCACTCTTCACTGAATTGCATTTTGTATAGAAACCAGCTCAACATCACTCCCAGCCTCCAATGGATTCGCTTCACATCGTTTTGCCATGTTGTAACACTGAGTGACGGTCAAAAGGTGCTCCTTTCAGTTTTCGGAGAAGTTCTGAACCAAATACCAGCAGTACTCCAATTATTCTTTTCCCTCTTGGATGAACCTTCCAGATTCCTTAGATCGTCACAGGATATGTCTCTCTGATCTGAGATCATGTCCTGTCCTGCCTTCTACTTGGTAGCTCGCAGTGAACTTGTTCTCTCTGCTGGCCAGGATGACTGCAGCCTTTGTCTCTCTCCTTGTGAGACCACCCAATCTCCCTCTTTTCTGCCCAAAACTTGGAAACTGAAAGTCTATTCACAGTTAACACAGCTGCTCTTGTCATTGTTTAGAGTTGTGAACATCTTGCACTTTCTTCCCAGTAAGTCAATCTGGGCCCCCATATCCTCATAGCAATGAAGCCTTGTCATCAGGCCGAATTTGGAGCAGGTCACATGACTCCCTTAATTCCTCCATTTTACCTGCAATTAAAGAGACAATCCCAAAACATAATCATCTTATGAAACCTCATATTCATCTTATTGGCTCCCCTTCATATCATGAAAACTTCAATCAAATCACCCCTTGAGCTTCTAAACTCCAGGGAATATAACCCAAGTGTGTGTAATCTCTCTTCATGCTCATGATATTTTAATGATCTATTTAAATGACCTCCAAGTCTCTTTGAACATCCACTCCTTCTAACTATTCACCATTTAAAAAGTACTGTATTTTCCTTTTTTGGTCCAATGTGCATCATCTCAGATTTGCTTACATCAAATTATTTGCCACAGTTTTGCCAATTCACTTCATCTATCAATATATGTTTGCAAAATTATGCAGCTTACAATTCCCCCTATCCTTGTGTCTTCAGCAAATATAGAACACAGTTTTCCTTTCCCAAGTCTTCAATAAATACAGTGAATAGTTGAGGCTCCAATACAGATTCTTGAGGGACACCACAATCACACCCTGTCAGTTAGAATACAAGCCCATTATCCCTACACTCTGTCTCCTGCCACACAAACAATTTCCTAATGAGGTCAGTAATTTGCGTTCAATTCCATGAACTTCAATTTTAGCTAACAGTCTCTTATAAATGCCTCTGGAAGTCCATATAAATAACATACATAGGTAATGCCTTGTCCCTTAATTTTTATTCTTTATATCCTTTTTATAATATGTTGACCAGACCAGCACATAGTACTCCAAGTGTGGTCTAAACCAAGGTTCAAAACAAGTTTAGCAAAACTTCTCTATTTTCCAATTCTATCCCTCCAAAATAAACCCTAGTGCTTGGTTTGCTTTTGTTATGGTCTTATTGCCCAGTGCCACAATTTCTAATGATTTGTGTATTTGTACTCCCAGATCCTTTTACTCCTTCAGCCTATTTAGATTCTTATATTCTAAGTTTGACCTCCTTATTTTTTCTTACCAAAATGCAATACCTCACACTCATCTACTTCAAAATTGCTTTGCCAATTATATGCTCATACTTGAAATTTATCAATGTCTTCTTGTAATTTGTTGCACTCCTTCTCCCTGTAGACTTTCTTCCTCAGTTTATGTTGTCTGCAAATTTAGAAATTGTGTTTTGATTCCAAAGTTTAAATTGTTAATATAAACTGTGAACAACACGGTTCACCACTTCCTAGCTTCTGCCACTCCAAAAGGATACCCATTACCCCGATATTCTGCTTTCTGTCTTTCAGCCAGCTAGCTATCAATTCTTCTGATTGTTCCCTGACACTGCATGCTCTGGCTTTATTCATTATTCTACTATGTGGTACCTTATCAAAAGCCTTTTTGAAATCAAGATGTATTACATTTACTAGATTACTTCCTCAAACAATTCAATGAGGTTCATCAAGCAAGACCTTACCTTCTGAAACCTATTTTAACTATTTATTATTGTATTTTTCATTTCAATATAATTTTCTATTTTCCCCTTCAGTAGGCATTCCATAACTTTTCTTACTATCAATGTTAAGCTGATTGATCTAGTGTTTGCTGGCCATGTTCTGTCTCCCTTCATAAAAATTGGTAAAATGTTAACTATTTACTGATCCTCTGGCACTATACCTTCTTCTGATGAATTATTAAATATGTATAATAGTGCCTCTGCTACCTCTTCTCTACATTCTTTCAAAATACATGAACACATATAGTGTGGATCAGAGATTTTCATCCTCTTTGAGTTTGATTAGTTTAGTTAATATTTCTCCTTTTTTACTTTAGATGTGGTTACGTCATTTCTAATCTCATCTTCCAATATCATGTCCACCTGATTTGTCTCCTTGGTAAATACTGAAGCAAAGTAACTATTTAATATTTGGGCCTGTTTGCTGTCAATGCCTGTGATTTTATCCTGTACATCCATTGTGGCACTATTTAAGCACCAGCTTCCCAATCAGTATATGTGCCTGTAGAATATTTTACTATTTTGCTCTCTGTTCCTTGAATAATTTAATGTCATTGTTCGCTTTGCCATCCAAATATTTTTTTCTGATTATTTCTAGTATTTCTCTATTCTCCCTTGTAATGTTCTCTTGTGCTCGCCATATACAGGTACTGGACGCTGTATCCAGGAAGCATGAGATTGGATGTGTGATGGTTTTAGGGAATTTATGGATTTTGGGTCTCCCTGTACTTAACATATATCCCCATTCTTACACATTTTTTTCCCTTATACCTTTATTCATCTATGACGTTTCATTATTGTTTAGTTCGTTATTATTTTTTAGCAGAATATATTTTTAGTGGACTGTATTGAAAATATTTTAAAATGTTTTCCATTGCTCTGCATCATTGTTTGCCAATATTATTGTCTATTTTATTTTCTCAAGTTCTATTCACAGGCCCTAAAAATCAGCTTTTCTCCAATTTATTATCTTGTTCTTTGTCTCGCTTAGGTCCTGCTGAATTATTCGCCTGAATCTTCTGCCCCCACAGGTGATGAGGAAGGAGGTGGGCAGCCTGAAATTTTAGTGGGTTAGCATCAGGGCTATTACCTGGCACTTTCTCGCCTCCACCGGAAGTAAGTTTTGGGATGAAGCCCATGGTCAACCTTCCTGCTTTGGCTGCTCTGCACTTCACTAGAGTCCCTTAAGTGACCAATTAATGACCACTTAAGGGCCTCTTCCCGCCTGCACTACAATCTTCCCAGCTCCAGGAGAGCCTGCCAAGATGCTGCCTACATGACGGGTAAAACTGTGTGGGCTGCATGTCAGCTAGAGCAGTGGGTCCCTTGATCTGCACTAATCTGTGCATGATCGAGTGCATGCATATGGGGGAGGGGGAAGGCCGTGGATGGCCACAGCCCTGCCCTTGCTGCCAACCCCTATGGCTCCCTTCTCCCCGTGATCCCCACCCCATGAGACCCCCCCTGCCACAACAGCACTCACCTTTTTACTGGGTCGCTCCTCGACCCTGGGACTCTGCGTTGTTATTCCAGCAGCAGCCACAGCGTCCTCTGTTGTGCTGCTCAGTGCAAGAGCTGCCAGCCTCTAACTGACCGGCAACTCTTGGCGGATGGGAAGTTGCCTTCCAGGGCTTGGAGGAAGGCCCACTGCTGTCCACTTGACTGCCTGATAAGCAGAAAATACGACAGGCTTTTCTCCTCAGAGTCAGCGCAGGTGTCTTGCCGCTTTTTCAGGCAATGAATGAGGCACTTGTCAAAAATGGAGGATTCAACCCATTATCCTAAACTGCATTATATTGTGGTCACTGTTAACTGGATGTTCCCCTACTTTTGCTTCTCTTAACTGCTTTGGTTCATTCCCCATTACCAAATATAATTATGAATCCTTCTTCATTGGGCTACTTATGGATTGAGTAAGGAAAGAGTCCTGTACTCAATGTAGGAACTCTATTCCCTGAACCCTTTGCGTACCTCTTCTGGTCAATAATTTTGGGGTAACTGAAATCCCCCTATTATTCAACGTTTGTTACTCAATTCATTAATCTCTCACCTCTCTTCCACAATTATTCAGTGATCTACGCCTATAGGTGTGATTCATCTCCTTTAACTTTCATCCTAATCCACATTGATTTTTTTTCCATCTTACTGATGGCTACATTATTTTTTCTACTGCTGTTGTGTTATCTGCAATAGATAAACCAATGCCATCTACCCTTTTCCCCACTCAATCTATTCTAAGTTTGTTCCACCCTACAATGTTTAATTCCCAATCCTTATTTTTCGGTAGCCATGTATCAAAAATTTGGCTACATATGGTTCCTTCCAACATGCCTACAATCTTAATGTACATTTTAATTAATTAAGTGTTCATATTTCATAGGTCATTGGAAGTACATCTTAGCTCATAGCCTTCAATTCAAACTGAGTTCCATGTCCTGCAACAAGCTACTCTTCGCCATAATACACATTGGAACTCCAATTTCAGGCTTTGATGTTCCTCTATCCCTATTTTCAATTTTAGAGAGAGAAAAACTCAGCATTGTGCCTGACAGAGGAACACATTTTCATTTTAATGATTTTAGGAGTACAGTATTGTCACTTGGTCGTACAAACTTGAGCATTGCTGCAAAAAGAGACGTTGTCAAAGCTTTACACCTCGTTCATCAGGACAGACACAAATCTGTCTGACAAATTTCAAAGGGAGCAACAATTTACACACTTACTTAAATAAAAAAGCTGAGCCTTACATAAATGGAGAACGACTGCCGAATTCCGAGGTGCACAGGGATCTAGGTGTTCTCGAGCATGAGTCACAAAAAGTTAGCATGCAAGTACAGCATAGAATCAAGAAGGCTAATGGAATGCTATCCTTTATTATGACAGAAATTGAACTTAAAAAGTGAGGATGTTATGCTTCAGTCATACAGGGCATTGCTGAAATTGCATCTCGAATACAATCTGCAGTTTTGGTCTCCTTTTTTGAAGGAAGGATGTAAATGTATTGGAGGCAGTTCAGAGAGGGTTTATTGGCTTGATGCATGGAATGAGCGGGTTTTCTCATGAGGATAGGTTGGACAGGCTGAACTTGTTTCCACTGGAGTTCAGAAGAGTGAGGGATGACTTGACTGAAGTGTATAAAATTCTGAATAACCTGGGCGAGGTGGACGTGGAAAGGATGTTTTCTCTTGTGGGTGAGTCCAGAACTAGGGGGCACTATTTTAAAATTAGAGGTCACCTTTATAGGACAGAGATGGGGAGAATTTTTTTTCTCTCAGATGGTCGTGCAACTTTGGATCTCTATCTCAGAAGGCAGTGGAAGCAGGTTCACTGAATGATTTTAAGGCAGAGGTAGATAGATTCTTGTTAGGCAAGTGAATCAAGGGTTATTGGGATAGATAGGAATGCAGAACTTGAGACACAAACAAATCAGCCATGATCTTATTGAATGGTGGAGTGGGCTTGAGGGGCCAAATGGCCAGCTTCTGCTCCTATTTCATGTGTTTGTATGTTTGTATACTGCAGGAGAAAAGAGTGCTGATTGGTTGGCAAGTCAACTCTGATTGCTGGAGGCATTGTCAGGGAGAATGCACTAGGGAAATATTGCCTCCATATTTTTGTTTAATTTTTTAAAAAGGCACAATGCCTGGCCATGTTCTTTTTGCTTGCAGAGGACAGGTGCCTGCTTATGAATATATGTAGCTTCTAGCAAGTGTAACTGAGCCAAATTGTGAGCCTGTCTGATAACCTTAAATTGGTTGTTAGTATAATACTTAACACACTCTGGACTGTTCAGCAAGTGCTATCTAATTTCAGAATCACATCTAAAGTTCAACATTATGTTCAGTGTTTTGCAAGCAGGGGCTGGTTGAGTACTCTACTTATTGCAAACAGCCAAAGGAACGTGCTACTTGATACAATCCACCAGTTGTTGGGACATATGGCATATGTACCTGGCATCAAACCAGCATGGAAATTCATGTACCACATTACTCATTTGTAGGCAGAACATCTTTTTGGATTGATGGCAGCATTCTGTTAGTGGAAAATACCGCTCATGTTGCTACTGCACAGTGGCAGCATTAGCTTTACCTGTTGCTCAGATATTTGAGATATCTTACCCTTCCAGGGTAATTTGAGGTAGACAGCACTTTTCAGGCCCGGATGTGGTAGTCTTAGGCCCAATTATGAGTACGCATGATCCATAGCGAGCAATGATCCAACTGGCCATTATTCTGCAGGATAGCTTTGATGTGTCCTATTTCAACATCAAAATTGCACAGTGAACAAATGGCTCGAGTTCTATTTATGAGATTGCTGATAAGGTCAATCTTATAGTGCATGGAGCGGTAGGAATCCCAACATGTATATTGACCAGTGAAGGTAGGCTTGCGATAGACAGTAGCGGAGAACCCATTAGTGAATTTCTCAGCTAGCATGCCAAGGAAAGGGAGCTCATTAGATTGCTCCATTTCAAAGGTGAATTTGAGTTCAGGATGCAGCTCATTAAGTTGTGTAAGGAAATTCTTACATGCAGCTGCAGATTCAAATATAGCAAGCATATCATCTGTGTATCAGAAATATGCAAGGGGTAAGAGGTTAGGGGTCATTCCATTGAAAAAGCATTCCTCATGGAAACCAATGAAAATGTTAGCAAGAGCTGGGCCTAGAGAGGATTCCATGGCAACTCCATCAACTCCATTGGGCATACATGGTGTTATTAAAGCTAAATTTAATTACAAGTTGTTAAATTCATAGGGCTGAATTTTCTCCCTGTTGAGGGGGAAGTTGATGGGCGGGCACGTACAGGCGCGCTTCCGATCGACGCCCCTGATCTGAGGCGTGGTGCCATTTTACGTGGGTGGGCCAATTAAGGTCCACCCAGCATGATGTCCGCAGGGAAGCCCTGTGCAGGCAGGGGGGATTCCTAAAATTGAGAGTGCGCTCTTTCGCGCATGTGCACAAAAGAGCGCACACATCTCCCTAAGGATAAGTGTTAACCTTAAGGTTGGACAGGCAGGTCCTTTAATTGGCCATTGACAGGTCGGCGGGTGCACAGCTGATTTTGTTGTGCTCCTGCCTTTCTGAAAATTTAAATTGGGCACCGTGACATTGGGGGCTCCCCCCGACATCACCTAGCATCATTTTACGTGTCGGCGAGTGGGCCGCACCCCCACTCGTTGACTCATAAAATTCAGCCCATAGGATGCAGCAGTCAAGTCAAAGCGACGTTCTGCCTACCACATAGAAGAGAATTGTGGTATATGAATTTCACTGTCGATGTGATGCCAGGCAAGTAGGCTGTATGTCCCGATGACTGGCAGATCTCATCAAACAGCAGGTCCCTTCAGCTGTTTTAAATAGGCAGAGAAAACTGACCACACTCAACCAGCCCACGCTTGCAAAGCTCAGAACATAATGTCTAACTTTAGATGTGACTCCGTAATTGAACAACACTTGCTGAACAACCCCAGTGCTAGGGACAGTGCTAAGAATTATACTAACAACCAATTTATGATTATGAGGCGGGCTCACAATGTAGTTCACTTATGCTTGCTAGAAGCTACATGTATTCATACCTGGCCTCTGCAGACAAAAGGAACATGTCCAGGCATTGCACCTTTTCTGAACTGAACAAAAGCCTGGGGGACAATCGTTCCCTGGTGCATTCTCCATGACAATATCTTGACCAATAAGAGTCAACTTGCCAACCAATCAGTACCCCTTTTCTCCCGCTGCATAGATTGTTTCTCCCTTTGAAATTTGGCATTCTTCTGCCTGTCCTGATGAGTGCAAGACGTGAAAACTTCAACTGCATGGGCAGAATTTTTAGGTCAGCGTGTGGGTGCATGCCCAACCTGATCAGACCTGAAATCGCATGAGATGATGTCGGGTGAATCATGCAATATTTTGGTCAGCAGGCACGTGTGAAAGTGTGCCCGCCGACAATTAAGAAGCCTATTAAGGCCATTAAAGTTGTAATTGTCTCCAATTTTTCATGGTCCATCCAAGTTTATGGTTGGCAGACGGGCAAGTCGGCCAAGAGGACTTTGCATTTTTCATGAAACTTCATCCAAGGGTGGGTTGAGATTTCCATCAATAAATTTTAAAAAATCTATGGACAGCATTTTTATCACAGATATATTCAGGTGACTGATTGTGATGCTTGGACATTTTTTCCCTTATTTTACAAACTTTATTTAACTGATTTCAAGTCTTCAGCTCCCTGAGGCAGCTGTCTGCCTTCAGGGAGATTTATTCAGCACTCGCCTGCACTCGCGCTTACATCAGCACCCATCCTCCTCCCGCCCCCACCCCGGCAGTGCTGAGCATTTCAGCACATGCTTCACACTGGCTGGCCCCTAAACGGCCAGCCAGCATAAAATTGTGATCGGGGGCCGATTGCAGTGGGTGGGCCGTTCCCTGGCCGATCCCGGACCTGCCACTCGCGCCCGCACGCTGACCTAAAATTTCCGCCAAATGTCTCTTTCTTCAGCAATACTCGAATAGTCCTGCTCAGATTATATTGTTTTAACAGCAGCAAATGAAAAGGGAAAATATAAGTGTGAAAGCTATGAAATGGCAGCATTGAGAACTGGATTCCCCTTTGATGCGTTCAATGCCATTAAAACATACTCAGCTCATTCACAATCAGTTAACACAGAAGCAGATTCAATGGCTACATGAAACACACATTTTTAAAATCACAGCATTTGCATTCATATAATCAAAAGGAAAGACCTAGAGCTTCAAACTTCCTTTACCATCCCATTACTTTTGGAGAAGAATTATCTGCGTTGTTCCAAAATTAAGTTTGTCAGAGAACGCACTGGGGAAATTAAATTGTGCTCTGCCTTTCACTTTATTTTTCCACTGAAAGTAACAGTATTACAGGGCGGCGGTAGGAGCTCTGTTTCTGATGGCTTGTTAGTTGCTAGACACTATCAATATCATATACTTGTCACCTGTAACAACATGTATATTGTTTTCTGCAGTTATGCAGGCCTAAAGAAGACTTTTTGTAACAATAGGTGCTGTGTTTTGACTACAGATGAAAAAAATCTCTTCCATTTCTGGCAACCATCTTAAAGCCCCAGTGTGCACTGTGGGAGGTAAAAAGATTTGAAAAGTCTCATGCGTCCAGGCACACAAACGAACCCCTTTTTGAATCAAAATAAGAGCAAATCTTTCAAGTATTTTAAATAACAGGAGTATCATTTTCAATCAAAAAAAACATTTTGTTATCAAAATGAAAGTGCAGTTTTTTTTTTACTCAAAACTTCCCTTAAAGCTCTTGTTGGAACCTTGCCACATTACTCTTTTCACTGTGGTTACTAATTATGCGTGAACCCTTTGAGGACCTTTGCAGGTTTTCCGGACACTAACTCTAGAATTACAAACATAACATTCAGTGAATGACATTTACACAGCTCAGAAGAAACTCTGTGTTGATTACCAAAGCCCAGAGCCTCTGCCAGAAATCATGTTTAAATATTTTTTTAATGTTTACCTCCATAGAGACTTACTTTGTGTCTTAGCTAAACAAAAACATGTGAGCATTTGAAATCCAATGTTCAAATTATGCCTTAATTTAAACTTTATTTTGCTCTTTTCAAATTGCTTTGTACAGTTGTATTATTCAATGAAACAGCACAGACCTGTTTGCAATTAAGAGAAAGGCTTTGCTCATTCTGATCTACATTTGAAGTTGTAATTTAAGTATTTGCTGAGGTCCCACACTCGGTCACAACTGCAACAGTTTAGAATGATCAACATTAACCTTAACGCATTGGTCTATATGATTCTTGTTCCTCACCGTCTGTATATGTATCCATATATTTGTATATTTGTAATAAATGATGTACATATGCAAAATGGAATTTCTTATAGATTCACATGTGATTATTATTAAATGTTTTGAGTGTAAGTGGCTCAAATATTTACTATGACATGTAATTTAGTGTAAAAGTATGTCCTGTGGATGCCAGATTTGAAGTCGGCTGTGATTCGGTGGGGATTTATATGTACAGCCAAATATGAAATCTCTGTGTTTGTCGTGTACTTGAGAATGATCAGAGTGGAACATTGTCCTCATATGCAATGCAAATGGGCAACATTTGTCCAATGGTTGTATGTTTGAATTGTTAATTGAACAAAATAAGTGACCAGAGTGGGACAGAGGATAGAGGCAACATGAAACATCAGCTGCAAAAAAAAACAGAGAAAAACAAAAGTAATAAATTCATCACCTGATTTGGAAAAACTTGCTCCTTTTGAAAGGTGGCATTCACAGTGGGCCTGCTGCCATTCTCTGCCTGTTTTGTGCTTGTAATGTGCCATTTTGCTAATGCTTGGTACATGTTGATATAGCTATGAATTTCATGGACTTCTGGTGACAGTGGGTTTCAAGAAATTGGAGAGGGTTTAAACTAATTTGACAGGGGGTGAGCGCCAGCAAATAGAAGTACAAATGGGAATAAGGTGCATAGAGAAGTGAGAATGTTAGATGGTGCTAGAGAAGGAAATAGCACCATATTAGATAGCAGCAGACTAACAAGGGCCAGGGAGAATACGTGCATGTAAACTCACAAAGTGTGGTGAATAAGGTTGGTGAACCAAAACACAAATAGCCGTGTGGGGAATATGATGCAGTGACAATTATGGAAATGTGGATTTAAAATGGTGAGGGCTGAGTGCTTAATATTCAGGGATGCAAACTGTTCAGAAAAGATACGCAGGGCAAAAAGGGGCATTGGGTGGCAGCGCTGGTTAGGAGAGACATTGTAATGTTGGAAAGAGAGGATGTCTTTGAGGAGGCAAGGACTGAATCCATTTGCTTAGAGTTGAGAGGCAAAAAGTGGGTGATCATGCCATTTGTGGTTATTCTGCAGACCTCCAAACAGTAAGAAAGAGATAGAGGAGCAAATCTGCAGGGAAATTATAGAGATGTGGAAGAACTAGGCAGCAGTGATATTGCAGCACTTTAATTACTCAAATATCAATCGGAATAATGTTAGTGTAAAGAGTGAGGAGGGGGAGGAATTTCTCAAATGTGTTCAGGAGAACTTCCTTGACCAGTATATTCTTGGTCCAACTAGGAAAGAAATATTGCTGGTTCAGGTCTGGGAAATAAGATGGGCTGAGTGGACTAAGTGTTTGTGGGGGAATAATTGGATAAGAGTGATCACTGTACCATAAGGTTTAGATTCATAGGGCAGAATCTTCGGTTCAGTGAGCGGGGGCAAGGCCCGCTCGCCGAGGCATAAAATGACGTGGGGTGAGGTTGGGCGTGCGTCCCGACATCGCTGTGCGACATTTAGATTTTCAGTTCAGTGGGCATGCAGCTGATTGATCTGCGTGCCTGCTGAACTGTCAAAGGCCTATTAAGGCCATTTAAAAAGCTACTTAAGCAATTACCTGAGCTGCCTGTCCAACCTTAAGGTTGGAGGGCAGGTGAAGAGCCCAGGCGGCCTTCACATTTTTCATGGAACCTCATCCATGGGCATGATGAGGTTTCATGAATGATTTTAAATTTTCACAAAAAATTTTTTTTAAATTAATGCACATGTCCCAGCTCATGTGACAGTTTCACATGATGGGGGACATGTCATAAAAACATTTTCACCACTTTATTAAACTGTTTAACCTTAAAACTTATCTCCCTGAGGCACCTCTGTGCCTCAGGGAGATTTCTGCGCTCTTCCGCAGGCATGCGCGAAAGAGCACACTCCCGACTCTGGCAACACCTCCCCCTTGCCCGCGCAGGGAGCGCACAGCACTTCCGGGCACACGTAAAATGGCCGAGCAGGTCCACGCCTGCCCATGTCCTCTCCAGCACTGCCCGCCAGACAGGAAGAAAATTCTGCCCATAAAGGAGAAGAAGCAGGAAGATGGCTAATTTCATTAGGATGAGAGGGGATCAAGCCAGTGTAGAATGGAGCCAAAGACTGCCAGGAAAACCTATACTGGAACAATTTTTAAGGAAGAGATGTTTCAGATACACACTAGTTATATTCCAACCACAGGAAAAGGCTGGGGACCAAAGCCAGGACTCCCTAGATGACAAGGGACACATAGAATATGATTAATCAAAAAAGTGGGTGTGTGATGTATGTCAGGTGAATTCTTCAATCCAGAACTAGGCCAAATTCATTCAGTTGAGAGGGGAAGCAAAGAGAAAATAAGACGGCAAAGAGAGAATGTGAGAATAAAATGGCAGTTAACATAAAAGTGTATTCAAAAATAATCTACTGGCATGTAACTAGTAAACAGGTAGTAAGAGGTAGGGTCTCTATTAGGGCCAAGGAAGGTGATACATGTTTAGAAGCGCAGCGCAAGGCTAGAACACTTAATGAGCACTTTGTATTGGCGTTTAATAAATGAGAGGATGCTGATAAAATATTGGTAGAAATGGAGATAGCAGAGGTAATTGATAGAGAGGATGTATTGGAAAGGCCAGCTGTGCTCAGAGCAGATAAGTCCCTTGGACCAGCTAGTTTACATCCCAGGTTGCAAATGGAAGTGGAAGGGAGATAATGAAAGGACTCACAAAAGGTTAAGGACAGAAAGTAGTGAATTGTTGTAAATGGTTGTTTTCCAGACTGGAGGATGGTAGACAGTGGTGTTCACCAAGGGTCAGCTTAGGACCTCTACTTTTTTTGATATCTATAAGTGACTTAGATATTGGAATCTAGAGTAAAATTTCAAAATTTGCAAATGATACCAAACTCGGCAATGTAGCAATCAGTATGGATGAACAAATTGCAACAAAACATAGATACAGCTAGCTGAATGGGCAGCCAAGCTGCAGATGAAACTTAATACAGAGAAGTGTGAGGTAATGCGTTTGGCAGAGGGCTAGGGAGAGACAATATAGACTTGATGGTACAGTTCTAAAAAGTTTGCAGGGACAGTGGGACCTTGCGGTCCTTACACACAGGTCCTTGAAGGTGGCAGGAAAAATTGAGAGAGCAGTTAGCAAAGTTTATGGAACCTTGGGCTTCATAAATAAAGATATTTGAGTACAAACACAGGGAAGTTGAGCTGAACCTTTATAAATTTCTGGTTAGGCTAGAATTAGAGTATTATGTTCAGTTCTGATCACCACACTTCTGGAAGGATATGAGGGCTGTTGAAAGGGTGCAGAGGAGATTTTCCAGAATAGTTCCAGGGATGAGGAATTTTAGTTACAAAGCTGGGTTGGAGATGCAGGGGTTGTTTGCCTTGGAGCAAAGGAGGTTAAAAGGAAATTTGAGAGCGGCGTATAAGATTATAAGTTTATACAAGGTAAACAAAGAAAAGCCATTCACATTAGCTCATGGTACAACAACTAGGAGACAGGTTTAAGGCTTCAGGCAAGAGATGCAGGGAGGATGTGAAGAAGAACTTTTTTATGCAGTCGATGGTAATGATGTGGAACCCAAT
The DNA here is from genome assembly GCF_017639515.1 of Carcharodon carcharias. NCBI lineage: Eukaryota > Metazoa > Chordata > Chondrichthyes > Lamniformes > Lamnidae > Carcharodon > Carcharodon carcharias. The sequence goes on along the minus strand of NC_054474.1, from coordinate 136,297,594 downwards.
ACACATAAGGATAATTGAAGCGGAAAAGATCATGATTTCAAAAGGGAACTGGATGGACACTTGAGAGAAATAAAAAGCTATAGGGATGGAGCAGGGGAATGGAACTGACTTCAGCACTTCAGAGAGCTGGCAAGGACTTAATGGACTAAATGGCTTCCTGCACTGTATATACTCTAATGGGCCAGATTGCACGGATTCAGGATGACTCTGGAGCCATTTAAAAATGATAAGTGGGATCCGAATCCTGGGTTTGCACGCACATTCCCAGGGCTGGCAGTTTTTGCGGGTGTAGGATAAGGCATGTGTAGTGAGCCTGCAACTTGCACACTTGACCTGGCACCCCCCCCAACAATTTTCGCAGAGTCAGACCAGCTTCTCCATGACTCATGGTTCACAGCCCCTCAGAGGAGCCATAAGCCACAGTCTGGATTCGGGAAACTTTGAAAACTCAAATTCAAAAGCTCCTGCCCATGCTCCCCAGCTACTCCTCATGGCCCCTCATGCTCTCCATGCCAACTCATACCCCTTCTTTGGCCATTCACCAAATAGCATTTTGTACATAACCACTGAACCATATAATAAAAGTGGTGAGTGTACAACTGCTGAGAATAAAAAGACTCATAAATGTTCTTTGTTTAAAAAAAAAGCTGCTGTTGCTACAATTCTATAAAGGTGTTAATCAGACAGACCGTTGAATTGTCAATAACAGGGCTTCATTCACTTCACATCTCTTAATCTTATCCAAATAAACATTGAGATATTGACAAATGAAATCACAGAAAGAACAACTTATTATAACCACTTAATGATGTCAATCAAGCAAAATCAACAATTCACTTCACTTTTCAAAGCAGAATCCCTGCTGAGCTAATTTATTGATCTGGGCTCTCAGCCAAATATGCATAATAAGGGTGAACGGGCATATAAGAGACCAAAGTTGGCAATGGGTTGGTGTGGAGAGTATGAAGGAGTCATGCAGAGTGGTTGGAGGGCATCAACTGGCATTGATTTGGCATGAAGAGTATGACGGACCATGGGGAGTTGTTGGGGGGCATGAGTTGGAATTGAATTAGCGTGGACTGCATGAGGGGCCATGGAGAGTGAGTGGGTGCATTTGGGGGTATGTGGGGTAAGGTCTAGAGGCCCTAGCTGCTTAAATTGTCACTGGGATGAAGACCCAGAGGACCAAGTGGACCTTCGAATCAGCCCGCCCCCGAGGCTACCTCCGAGGGTCTGCTCCCAGGGTTGGCGGGCCTGACTCCATCCTGCTCCTGCCTCCCCACAGGGAAAATCACTTGATTCAGAACTGTTTAAATCGAGGCGAGTCTGCTGAGTTGGGAAACTGCCGACTCGAGCTCCCCACCTCAGCAGTGAAAATCCAGCTCTATAACTCTGTAAGTTGCCCTTTTGCTGGTTAGAGAATGTTTTTAAATTGATTGCTCTCATGGTTCAAAGAGTATTTGGACTTATTTCTCTAGCAATTTGAGAGGCTATCTATCTAAAATATCCCATTTTCTGGTGGGCTTAGTAGGATATCCATCTTGCAATATGTCTGCCAGGCGTTCTGGAGTTACTGACATGAGGCTGGATTTTATGGCCCTCTGCCGGCTGGACGGTGAAGGAACTTGTAAAATGCAATGCATGGTCTGCTCTCCACTATTCTACCCACCCCTGGCCTGACTCCCATTTTACAGGGGGCGGTGGAGGTGTCAGACAGCCACTAGCCTTTGGCTCTTCTGTGGCAATCAGGCAGGGATGTCATTTGGGGGTTCTCTGTGTCCATTGAAGGCACCCACCCCTCCCCCCTGAAGGCCTTTCCCCTTCACCCCCACCCCCCAGCTCCCAAACCTGGCCCCCCACCTCCTTCACCCTCTTCACTGAGGCCTGCTAGCCTGGTCTCGCCGTTACCCCAGACTTACCTGCAATCTAACTTCCATAACCACCTTTATTTCGGGTTCTAGCTGTAGTCCCAGCAGTGATGCTGCTGGGACTTTACAGCTGCCAACCAATCAGATTAGCCAGCAGCTCTTGAAGGCGGAAGGGGAAGTCTCGCCCTGAGCGCCGCTCTGAGCAGAATAGGGCTGCAGGGCAGCCAGCTTTTTTGCGGGCAAGCTCCTGACCAACATTTTAGTTGGGGGTGGGATTGTGGGGAACATGAAAGTCCATAAAATCCAGCCCAAGGTGTCTTTCTGTGGTGCTTTACCAGTTTCTGTCTGGACACTCAGCTCATAGAGTGTGAGGGGAGCATTTTTACCCATGGAATCTATTTCTCCCTTGGTCAAGAGACTAACATTAAAAGACAGTCACTGCAAGCTCACCCACTAAAGTATTTTCTCAACTTGGTAAAATCCGAGAACTCCCCATCTAACAGCATTTTGCCATACCAAGTGCAGCAGTTTAAGAATATGGCTCACCACCCCCTTCTCAAGAGAAACTATGCTGGTTTGATAATCGTAAATAAACAACAGTAAATTCTGCAATTGCCAATCATCTGAGAATGAATATATAAACATGTATTCACATTTAAATTTGATCAGAATCTATAATCCACAGAAATTCAGAGACTTTTCACCTGTGACCCCCTTGCAAAGTTTACTCAGTTTTGAGCACATTGCCAGAAATTTCTTTCTACAAACAGCGGTATGTCTAAACAATCATAGATGGCACGAGAGATAGCAACAATTTTAAGACAGTGTCAAAGATCCAATACATGCCGAAATGCTTCATAGGATGATCTTTAGCCCAATATTGTAATGACTATATTGGAGGGCAAAACTCTTACAATTTTTCTATTTCTATAACTAGTCCATCGAATTTTCATAGGGATTTTAGCTTGCAAAACACCTTTAACAAATTTCTATCTGTTTAGGAAAATACTATGCAGCTGTTACAAGTATGAGTAACAGGCCAGGGGTAATGGCTGCCTCGGGCCTGACATGCCTCACTTGAACTGACAAAATAAAATTAAGAACCGGAGATGTTGCAATGAATCTTAATTTCAGCACAATGAGCATGCAAAAAAAAAGAACAAGTATCTGCCCATGCATATGTCCATCTGCCAGCACATACATCCAGGAAGGCAGTGCCTTCAGCTGCTTTGGCCCTACTCTTTGGAAATACTTGCCTAAACCCATTCCCTTATATAACTCCCTCCTGACATTTAGGACCTTTCTCAAAACACATCTCTTCAGTCAACACTATGTTCATTTTTCTTAAACTTTCTGCAAAAAGATCCACACGCCATTCTTTTCTGTGAGATGTTTTGGAGTATTTTGCTACATCAAGGCATAAGTTAATGGGCAGGATTTTCAGGTCATCGGGCGGCCCAGGGGGCAGTCGGGAAACAGTCCGCCAGCCCCAAATGGAACCCCGACCGCAACTTCAGGATTAATGGCCAGCCTAAAGGCTCAGCGCTGCCGGGGTTGGGGACGAGAGGAGTGCGAGCGCTGGAGTCTGTGCAGGCACTGGGGAGTGTGCCATGAAAGCTCCCCGAAGGCAGGGAGATGCGTCAGGGAGCTGAAGAATTTTAAAATCAAAAATAAGTATGTGGAAAATCTGAAAAAAGTGTCCCCACATAGGACTCACATACACATAATAAAAACAAAGTCAAAACTTTTTTCTAATGTTGGAAACTCATCCCACCCGTGGATGAGGTATCCTCAAAGATACAAAGGCTGCCTGGCCGATTTGGCCGCCCGCCAACCACAAGGGACAGTGAAAAATCTGTCTTAATTAATACTTTAATGACCTTAATAGTCCTCTTAATTGTTGGTGGGCGAGCTGCTGACTCGCACAGGCCCACCAACTGAAATAACGCATGAGTGTGCGATGGCATTGGGATGCTTGCCTGATGTCATCATGTGCTATTTTAGGCCTGATCGGATCGGGCGCACGCTGCCCTATGTTATTGTCATTTCTACAATGGAATGAAGAGTTGCACGGTCGGAGTTAGTAGATAGTTGCTGACTTTCCATTTCCCCCTAGCGCACCCCCCTCCCCCACCACCACCCCATCCTCTGAATGATATGGGAAAGTATAGTGTTGAACATTTATGGTTCCCCTGACCTCTGACTTTTCTTTATTCATTCATGGAATGTGGGCGTCACTGGCTGGGCTAGCATTTATTGTCCATCCCTAGTTGCCCTTGAGAAGGAGGTGCTGCGGTCCATGTGGTGCAGGTACACCCACTGTGCTGTTAGGAAGGTAATTCCAGGACTTTGACCCAGTGACAGTAAAGGAATGGCCATATACTTCCAAGTCACGATAGTGAGTGACTTGGAGGGGAACCTCCAGGTAGTGGTGTTTCCATGTGTCTGCTGCCCTTGTCCTTCTAGGTGGTAGTGGTTGTGGATTTGGAAGGTAGTGTCTAAGGAGCCTTGGTGAATTCCTGCAGTGCATCTTGTAGATGGTATACACTGCTGCTACTGTGCATCAATGGTGAAGGGAGTAAATGTTTGTGGATATAGTGCCCATCAAGCGAGCTGCTTTGTCCTGGCTGGTGTCAAGCTTCTTGAGTGGTGTGGGAGCTGCACTCATCCAGGCAAGTGGGAGGTATTCCATGACACTCCTGACTTATGCCTTGTAGATGGTGGACAGGCTTTGGGAGTTAGGAGGTGAGTTACTCGTTGCACTATTCCTAGCCTCTGACCTGTTCTTGTAGCCCCAGTATAAATATGGCCAGTCCAGTTCAGTTTCTTGTCAATGCTAACACCCAGGATGTTGATGGTGGGGGATTCAGTGATGCTAATGCCATTGAATGTCAAAGAGAAATGGTTAGATTCTCTCTGGTTGGAGATGGTCATTGTCTGGCACTTGTGTGGAGCAAATGTTACTTGCCACTTGTCAGCCCAAGCATGGATATTGTTCAGGTCTTGCTGCATTTGGACATGGACTGCTTCAGTATCTGAGGAGTTGCGAATGGTGCTGAATATTGTGCAATCATCAACGAAGATCCCCACTTCTGAGCTTGTGATGGGAAGGTCATTGATGAAGCAGCTGAAGATGGTCGGGCCGAGGATACTCCCCAGAGGAACTTCTGCATAATGTCCTGGAGCTGAGATGACTGACTTCCAACAACCACAACCATATTCCTTTGTGCTAGATATGAATCCATCCAGTGGAGAGTTTTCCCTCTGATTCCCATTGACTTCAGTTTTGCTAGGGCTCCTTGATGCCACACTCGGTCAAATGCTGCCTTGATTTCAAGGGCAGTCACTCTCACCTCACCTTAAGAGTTCAGCTCTTTTGTCCATGCTGGAACCAAAGCTGTAATGAAGTCAGGAGTTGCGTGGCCCTGGTAGAACTCAAACTGGGTGTCAGTGAGCAGGTTATTGCTAAGCAAGTGCCACCTGATAGCACTGTTGATGACCCCTTCCATTACTTTGATGATCAAGAATAGACTGATGGGGCGGTAATTGGCTGGGTTGGATTTGTCCTGCTTTTTATGTACAGGACATACCTGGGCAATTTTCCACATAGCCGGGTAGATGCCAGTGTTGTAGCGGTACTGGAACAGCTTGGCTAGGGACGCAGTAAGTTCTGGAGCACAAGCCTTCAGTATAATTGCTAGAATATTGTCAGGGCTCCTTGCCTTTGCAGTATGCAGTGCCTTCAGCCATTTCTTGATATCATGTGGAGCGAATCGAATCAGCTGAAGACTGGCATCTGTGATGCTGGGGGCCTCTGGAGGAGGCTGAGATGGATCACCCACTTGGCACTTCTGGCTGAAGATTGTAGCAAATGCTTCAGCCTTATCTCTTGCACTGATGTGCTGGGCTCCCCCATCATTGAGAATCGGGATATTTATGGAGCCTCCTCCTCCAGTGCGTTGTTTAGTTGCCCACCACCATTCACAACTTGATGTGGCAGGACTGCAGAGCTTAGATCTGATCCGGTGGTTTTGGGATCACTTAGCTTTGTCTATCACTTTCTGCTTATACTGTTTGGCACACAAGCAGTCTAATGTTGTAGCTTCAGCGGGTTAACGTCGATTTTTAGGTATACCTGGTGCTGTTCCTGTCATGCCCTCCTACATTCTTCATTGAACCAGGGTTGATCCCCTGGTTTGATGGTAATGATAGAGTGGGGGGTATTCCAGGTCATGTGGTTACAGATTGTGTTCGAGTCCAGTTCTGCTGCTGCTGATGGCCCACATCGCCTCATGGGTGCCCAGTCTTGAGTTGCTAGATCTGTTTGAAATCTACCCCATTTAGCACAGTGGTAGTGCCACACAACATGAGGAAGGGTATCCTCAATGAATGTGCGGTGGTCACTCCTACCGATGCTGTCATGGACAGATGCATGTGTGACAGGCAGGTTGGTGAGTATGAGGTCAAGTATGGTTTTCCCTCTTGTTGGTTCCCTCACCACCAACCACAGACCCAATCTAGCAGCTATGTCCTTTAGGACTCAACCAGCTCGGGCAGTAGTGGTGCTACTGAGCCACTCTTGGTGATGGACATTGAAGTGTCTCACCCAGAGTACATTCTGCTCCCTTGCCACCCTCAGTTCTTCTCCCAAGTGGTGTTCAACAGGAGCACAGGTTCATCAGCTGAGGGAGGACGGTGCATGGAAATCGGCAAGAGGTTTCCTTCCCATGTTTGACCTGATGCCATGAGACTTTATGGGGTCCGGAGTCAATGTGGAGGACTCCCAGGGCAACTCCTGACGGTATGTCACTGTGCCGCCACCTCTACTGGGTATGTCTTGCCAGTGGGACAAGATATACCCAGGGATGGTGATGGTGGTATCTGGGACATTATCTGTAAGATATGATTCCGTGAGGATGAATATGTCAGGCTGCTGACATATGAGACAGCTCTTCCAATTTTGGCACTAGCCTCCAGATGTTAGTAAATAGGACTTTGCAGAATTGACAGGGCTGCGATTGCCCTTGTCGTTTCCGGTGCCTAGATTGATGCCAGGTGGTCCGTCCAGTTTCATTCCTTTTTTGAGACTTTGTAGCAACTGAGTAGCTTGCCCATTTCAGAGGGGGCATTTAAAAGGACATTGCTGTGGGTCTGGAGTCACATGTAGCTAGACACTAATGTCCTTTAGGATGGGATGGGTTTTTACAATAATTGGCAATGATTTCATGGTCATCATTATACCTTCAATTTCAGATTTTTATTGGATTCAAATTCCACCATCTGCTGTGACGAGATTCAAACCCAGGTCCTCAGAGCATTACCCTGGGTCTCTGGATTACTAGTCCAGCGGTGATATCACTATGTCATATTGCCAAACTAACCATCCCAAAGTGAAGAAAATTTTTTTCCTAGTACTTAAATCTGTGCATGGCCATGCACCTTCCTACTAGTGTAATTCTTCAGCCCGTCAATTCCCTCCTCTCAATCTCTCCTCTCTTCTGACCCTGCCCTGTTGTGCATCCCTACCTCAACTTTGCTTCCAACACTGGTTTGAGTTCCTCGAGCCACTCAGGTCCCACTCTTTAGAATTGCCTTCCTAAACCTTTTCACCCTTCTGGCATCGCCATAAGATCCATCTTAGAGGTTATCTTTTTTAACTAAGTTCCTAATCATCTTGCTTAATCTCCCCTTCTTTGGTGCCTGCACCTATTTTTACTTATGCTCCTGTGAAGTGGCTTAGGATGTTTTCTATACTTAAGACACTATGTAAATCTAGGTTCCTGTCATTGATCCTTAAAACATGTCAGTTGTCAGTACTGTATGTTGCCACCGTATTGGTGGGAGCTAATTAAAGGCCTAATAGTGTTTTACTCTCTATTAAGTTCAAAAATCAAAAGAGCAAGGAAAAATTTTGATTAGAGAACTCAAATGAATCAGTACAGCATCTGTGCTTAAATAACATATTCAAATATTCTTTATACAGTACTTTGCAAATTCAAATATATCACTGCTCTTGGTGACATGAATAAAATACATTTAGTCAAATCGAGGTTATTCTTGAAAATTGTAAACTGTTGATTCTGAAATTCAGCACCGCAACCTCAGGTTAATATTCTAGTACATTAATAGGTTCTGCTCTGTTTTTGTAACTTGGTATAGTTTCACACATGCAAATGTTACTCTTTTAAAATGGAATGGCATAATACCTCATACAACAGATGGCAGGCAGTTTTGGTAGAATGTAACAGCCAGTAGATAAAGGAATGTGCTGCCCCATGGGGTGAAGAAAAATTTGTAATGAGTCTGCTATGCATCTGAACTACAACAGATAATACAACTGAATTACATTGGCAAACAAAAGTCAAATTTTGGCTGATTTCAGGAGAAATTCAATCTCTTCAGTACAATATTCCAGTCCTAAATTTAAACTCTCAGGATTTGGCATAAGGGCTTTAAATACTTAGAACAAAAATTCCAGGCACTTCCACTACTATCAATCAGTTACAACATTATTCTGCTCAGAGACTGCCGTGCTGCAATTGCTGACTTTTTAGTACAAGATGTTATAACAGATTAATGATTATGAGAGATTCAGAAATGAGCATGCCTTGCTGTAGCACCATGTAATGTCCACAGGACATCCCCGTCAAGTTTCGCAATTTTTTTGACTATTTCTTTGAAGGTCTGTTCTAGGATATGAGTTTACTTTAAGTTAAGGATTGCTCAGAAGGGGTTAAAAACAGGAGCAGCAGGGCTAGCAGTTGAGGATTAGCAGTATAGAGACAATGAAAAATAATGGACTAGATTTTCCTATGAATATAACATTGAGGTGAACAGCATTCATCATTCTTTGTGTGTAAATTGGACAGCAATTTTCGGCAAATGCACAGGCACAGCTAAATAAGAAAACTCGGTAGTTGCTGTCCAAGCTGCCCTGCTTCTCTTGAAGCCATACCAAATTGGCAACTTGCAAGCTCATTCCTCATGTAAATGCATTGAGTGACGTGAAAATCCTGTTCTAACATCATAGATATGAAACAAACTCAATACTGAAAGTTAGGGCTTGTTAGTTCCAGTCTAAGGACCCTAATAACCATGTGATAAATTTTAATTCTTGCTAAAACAAAACTGCTCTGCCACTGAAAATGAAAATTTACAAGTGTGGAGTCTCATTCCTTCAGTTTTTAATTATTATTAGGAGATTTTAGGCCAAATTTTCCTTTGGGCTCAGGAAAACCCAACCTGAGCAATTTCACAGCTCTCAAACTGCACACCCGACCAATGAGTAACTTCACACACCACTGATGTCTTTCCACACCGAGATTAGATTCACAGTGCATTTTGCAAGCCACAATGGAATGTGTGAGGAGTGTGGGTGCAGCTCTCCAGCAGAGTATCCCATCTCCCAATCGTGTTTAAAGGCTCATTAAACCTCACCCTTCACCACACTCACCCCACCTACTCCTCATGCCAGCTCATGCCATCTCTATACCCCATGTTGCCTCCATGTCCCCTCAGATCACCCAAAACATCCCATGCTAACTCTATGCCCCCATGTACGTCCCATAGCCACTCATCCAGTATGCACTATGTATCATCCTCATATTCCATTCAATTTCAATGGAAACATATTTTATATTCCTTAGGACAAATACAACTTTGACCATCTAATGAAAGCTTCCATATCATTGATACTGAAAAAAATACATTTTGTCTTGTAATACTCATAATCCCATTAGCTTGTGTCAGCAAACCAGAAACCACATCAAAGGGACAATCTATTATTACAACTTCTTGAAATTTACATCCACTCTCAAATGAGTAGAATATCTACAATGATGAAACCCATTAGCACTTGAAACTTAGCCGAGCATTTATAATGGCCTCAGTTGCCCAAGCAATAACTACTCTTTGGGAAGAAATAACAGGTGATCCTTTCAATCTCATAGCAGTGTGTCTGTCAATCAATGTAAGGTTTCAGGTGGTTAGATTTTTCTCAAGTGTATATTTTTTTCAGGTGTCAAAACCAGTGTTTTTTTTTTAGCAGCCAAGCCATTTAAATCATAGTAGAAAATATTATAGCACAGGCTGACAGGATAATTTGTAACATTTTTCACTGCATTGTGATCCTTTCTCCATTGAAGAAGTACTGTAATGCATGTGAACAAATATACAAGTTTGGTCAATATAAGGGTCAATTTACCTTTAAAGGGCAGGTCCTTATGATACATCAATGCATTGAAAACACATCTACCTTCCCTTTCAGTATGTTCTAGGCTCCACATGAGACTTTCTATTTTCTCCACAAGCTCTCAAACCTGGCATGCTTTTAATGCACTTCCAAAACCCTGCACCATCAGATGAAAATGGTCTGCAGGAGGAAATCTGGTTTTCATCCCCCATTTAAAATGGGCAACCCAACTACAACGGAGGCGAGTGCATTTTGCACAGTAGGCATCCGCAAAAAGGCCCACATTTAAATCATAGTAGAAAATATTATAGCACCCCATGGAAAAGCATCTAGGATTTTCTGAGTCCAATCTCCAACATTCCTTATGAAATAACAACTTTACCTGCACAGAAGCTGAATGAGTGTACCCACTTTAAAGGTGCAGCAAGTAAACTGACATTAAATGTATGTTTTAACTTGCTACCTCTTTGCAACACCACCCCTAACAACTGCACAAGGTGCAAACAGAAGGAAAAAGCATATTGGGAGCTTGTTATGCATACAAAATAGGCCCCATTCCACAAACTGGCCACATGGGATATGCAGAATTTGAGCAGCTGTTGATGCTGCTGCACATTGTTACACGTACTTCGCTGACTACAGCGAACCTCAGTGTTCCTATTCTTCAACATCTGACCAGGTTGAACAAAATAAACTATCAACAACAAACACTTAATGGCGCTTTTAATGTAATAAAATGTCCCAAGGCACTTCACAGGAGCAATATAAAATAAAATATGACACCAAGTCACAAAAGCTTGGTCAAAGGGTAGGTTTTAAGGGGTATTTTAAAGGAGAAAAATGAACTGGAGAGGCAAAGAGGTGTAGGGGAGGAATTCCAGAGCTTAAAAGTTTAGAGCCTTGACAACTGGAAGTGTGGTCATGAAAGGTGGAGTGATTAAAATCAGGGATGAAGAGGCAAGCATTACAGGAGTGCAGATATCTCAGACATTTATGGAGCTGAAGGAGATTAAAGAGAAAGGGAGAGATAAGGCTATGGAGGGATTTGAAAACAAGGGTGAGAATTTTAAAGTCAATATGTTGCCTGCCCAGGAGCCAATGTAGATCAGAGAGCACAAGGATGATAGGTGAACGGGACCTGGTCTGAGCTAAGACATAGGCAGCAGAGTTTTGGATGACCTCAAGTTTACAGATGGTAGAACATGGGAGACCAGCCTGGAACCAGGATTGTGTGAAGGAATAGTCAAGTCCCAAGGTAACAAAGGCATGAACGAGAGTTTCAGCAGCAGATGAGCTGAGACAGGAGCAAAGTCAAGCAATGTTACAAGGTGAAAATAGGTCTTAGCGATGATGCAAATAAAGTCAGAAGCTCATCTCAAGGCCAAATGGGACACCAAGGTTGCAAGCAGACTGGCTTAATCTCATTGTATTGGCAAGCACCCTCTAAAAACTTTTGTCAACACTTAAGATATACTTTCTACATCTCCTTTTACAACTCCACTGCCTCTCCCAAAAAAGTCAGTAGGTGGTATGCTTTCAATTTCTGCCTGTGCCTCTCTTGACCCAGGTTGGTTTTGCAGCCCATTCAGGGACAAAATCTACTGAGCTTCTGCCCAACATTGAATATTTGCCCCCACCTCCGAAAATGACTAATGTATTCTGAATGGTGTTTTCTGGAGGTTAGTAAGGTGCAAGTGATAGAATGAAGTGAATGCTAAGTCTTTGTCTAGCGGATACATGAGGTTGACAAAATGTGTCACTGTCAGAACTGATTTCAAAGAGTAGGGATAAAAATGTTGATCAAGGAGCTTGGAGAATCAATGCACATAAATAAGGAACACTGATACTGTTACGATCAGGTGAAGAGAGGTAGAGTGGCTCCCCTCTTTTCCCACTCCTCGTTCGACCACAACAGATTGTTTTTTAAAAGGATATGCTTGCCAATTCAGTGGGTGTTTAACTGTTTAGGTGCTGTGACTAAAAGACATACACAGACATGTTTCCTTGCATCCTAAGAAAGAGAGGAGGGCAGTATTTATTGTACTTAACCTGGTCTGAGAAAAATAATAAAAAAGCTCTAACTTGCACGCACACACACACTCGAAGTTCACACACACACCGTCTGTAGATTGATGACTGGGAGGCTTCAGGCTGAGCTTGGTGGTTCCTCTAGATCTGACATCAAGACAATTTAAATATGTTGGCAAACAATATAACTTTTCTTCCAGAGAAAGCTGCTGCTGAGCTGAGCTTTAAAAGCTCAGCCTGCTACACATGGATGATCAAACAGCAGTCAAGGCCCGGGCTTGCAAGATGAATGGAGAGAGGGGGAGAGAAAGAGAAAGGGAGAGAGAGAGTCCACTTGGGGACCTTCTGTTCTGTTCATTTCCAGGTTGCCTTGTTTGTCCCTGGTTTTTGGAGTAATAAGATTTGTTACCCTCAGTCAGTTTTGATCATGTAATCACATGATCAATACTTATTGCTCACCCAAATATTTCAAAGTTAGAAGCCATGGCTACAGAATAGGGAATGCATGGTAGTTGTTCACACCTGCTTATGACATACACGTTTCTCTACAGCTCACTTTTTTGAGTGTCAGTCTCAAAGACATTGCGTCTTGGTGTCCATGGATTTTGAGTTTGGTTAAGTACACAGACAATAGGAGATGTCAATTCCACAAATTGTTTCGTATCTGCATGTCCATTCCAGGGAAGGCACCCTCCCCATGGTCATTTAATTAACAACTTTCCAAAGACCTAAGGTCATCTGACTCTCAGCGGCCATCTTAGCAGCTGCTGTTTTAGTCTTAAAACTCAGCAGTTTTCAGCTGGTATATAGTTTTCAATATAAAGCATGGCTCTTCAACAATATAATGGACAGGATTTTCCAGCCCCACCTCGGCGGGTGCAGAACTGGAAATTGCAGCGAGCCATTTAATTGTCCATTTAATTTCGGCAGGATCAACCACTGGCTGGAGGGGCCGGAAAATTCGGCCGGGGACTCTGAAATAAGTTAACATGGGGGGGAAGACAATATTTTAAGGATGCTGACAGTGGAGTCACTGTAAGAAATTTGACTACATTAAACAGCATTAAATCACTCAGGTCCAAAGTTTGATTCACTTGAAGTCAATCCAGTAAAAATTTAAGACTATATTGGCCCTTTTCTTATTTTTCCATCTTCACTGTGTACAGTTAAAGCAAAAAACTATATAAATCATAGATGCAATTCTACATTCATGATAATTATTACTACCTTTAAATGACTCCATGAGGGAGAAAAGGCAGCAGGTGTTTTACCATAACCTGCGGTAACCCTGAAAATAGTTTAATACCGTGGGCTTTAATGGTCTCTCAGATCAACAATTCTGGCTTTCCCAAGAGATCCTCTAAGACCCAGATGACACTATCTTTCCCCTGACAGATTTTCTAAACCTATAAAAGCCATCTGCACTCCTAGACACTGTTTTATTTCAGGTGTCATTACGTCAGCAATGCTATTATCTCATGATAATAATTTCACAAGATTTTCATTAAAGGAACAGTCTCTCATAGATCTTCTCCTGAACATGACTGCTGCTGTTGAAATAATACAAAAACAAATACCAACCAAAATTGAGCTGTACCATTTTTATTGAACCTTTAGAATTGCAAAAGCCTTTCTGTGTTGCATTTGACTCCGTGTCAGCATTCATGCCTCTTCATGAGAAGGCTATGTGTTCAAGTCTAACTCGAGAAACGTGAACAGATATGGCTAAAAATTTGTTACCTCCTATTTTTGGGTACGGAGGTTGTGGTTCATCAGCAGACCACATTGAGGCAGACAGGACTCAAATTTTATGCTTCTTCCTCATTTCGCTGATCCTTGCATTTAGTCAAGCCTGAGCCATATCTCTGGCTGGCTGGATGCTCAACAGTGAACCTAGTAGTGTATATGGATAACATGTGTTCCAGCTAACCTGCACTCCGAAAGACAGCCTGCCCCACCTAAAGGGGATCTGCACTTATTGGAAGGGAGTTGTTGTTGACCGCCCTTAGTGCAACTGACAGCTAAGCAAATGGAGCACCAGGGTCGAGAGAGGGCTCCAAGGTCAACAGGTGAGGCACTTCGTGATGGAGGGTGACAGCAGAAGAGAGGCTACATTTTTGTGGAGGCTAGGAGGCCCTCAAGGAAATTCCTCAGAAGATAAGGGAGCAGATCACCTGGGAGGTCAACTCCCAAAATCTGGCCCAAGAACCTGGCAGCAGTTCTGCAAGAAGTTCAATGGCCTCACAAAAGTTATCAAGGTCAGTGAATGCATATTCAAAGGTCATCTAAACCCAACACACCATCAATATTTCTCAATGAACCACACCCCCAACTTGCCCATCAGCAGTGCCTAGAAATCAGGAGTCAGGTCTAACATTCAGATGCATCGCCACCTCACCCTTACACATCTTCTAATATAGCCTCCACATCGGTGTACTTAATCAGTTATGACAGACTCATATCCAAACACAGTGCAACAAAATCACTGACGTTTGTCCCTCTTTTTTGCAATACAACACTGCACACAATCACAGGGAGCAGAGCAGAATCATTAGAGTTAGGCAGACCTGCACCTCTCAAGCCCCGTAGAAGTCCCTGTGATAGAGGCCATTGCATACAGTGTTACCAAGATTATTGAGGATGTCACTATGTTCTTGCTTTATGTCCTTCCTCAATTTACCTCACCCTCATCCTCCATCTGACATGAAATGCAAACCGCTCATGGTGTGACCATGGACCTCTTCCTTTACACTCCATCCTCCCTCCCAATATTACAACAATAACTGTACTTCTAAAGTATTTCATTGGATGCAAGATGGTTTGGGGCATTCTGAAGTTATGAAAGGTGCTATATAAATGCAAGTACTTTTAATTAAAATTTTACCCCTATGCTGCTAAAATAACAACTCAATTACAAATATTGAACACTCTGATTCTACTTGCCTTGCCATCTCTTCCTGCTCCATTGTCTTTACTTTTCCATGACAACTTTTATTTTTTAAATTATAATTTCACTGTCTTTTTTATGATTAATCTATTTTTAAATTTTTTTTTTAGACATACAACTATCTTTTGAACCTTTTCCTGTCCTCCATTATTAATTTTTAAAAATATGTGACTGGCTTGTTTGAAAACTGTTTTTCAAACTGGGAGCAATAACTAGAAATAATTACCTGACTTGAAGTGACTGTCTGGTGGGCAGCAGTTGCTAAGACTCATGCCATTAGTTAGGAAAGATAAACTTTAAAACTTGAAATAATAATAATAAATAAGTGCCAGATATTGTAGGAATGTTCTCTGTAGTAGGTGTATTATGTTCAAGCCTAGAGTTTTCCTTTCAGCACTGGAATTTCATATATGCCACTGATAATTGTGGGGATTCTGTTTGATTTGTTTTCTTTTAGCTCTAAATAAGAAAGATGATGCGGCATGTTTTTTTTTATTGAAAAATTTAGGTGAAGTTCCAAAGCTATTGTGAAATACAACACAAATGTGGAAAATGTTAGATTAGAACATAAAATAAATAAAATAGACATGGTTAGATGGCACCAGGATTGGTCAGCAATTTGTATGAGGAAGACTGAGGGAGATAAGAGGTTCCACAGTTTTGAGATTTTGCGAAAGAATAAAATTGGTTGCAGTGCAATATCTTGTGATTTCAACACAGTCCGTGTTTGACAAGCATTGTGAAAGCTTCAGAGGAGCAATGAACATAAAACACAGAAAGAGGAGAAAAGTTATGATGAAGATGGGAAGGCTGGAGGCAGAAAGTAACAGAAAGATCACCTTTAAGATGCTTTTTCTTATATTCACTCCGGGAATTTGAAATAGTTGTACAAAAGCCTTGACATATAGGAGAGCTGTTTCCTAATCTTAGATGAAGTTAAGCTTTATAATATTTACTATTGAAGTTTTCATATTGCTTCTTGTTCAGTTGTTCTGTTATATTGAGAAACAATCTTACCTTCAGTCTTTGGCACCTTAATATGCATCTTAATCTGCTACTGAAGTTAACGAGGTCTTGAGATTCTGCCAATTTCCTCTCTCTCACCCTTTCCCCTCCTGAAGGCACTGAACTCCTTGCTAGCATCTGGCTTCACCGGGACAGACAGGACTCTCAATATTTCGTGTAAGTGGCCAGAATACATATGCATGTCTGGACAGTCAGTTTTGGGAAGTTATTTGACACACACATGGGGACATCCCAGCAGTCACATATGTGCACTTGCATGAGCAGGAACACTGGACAAACTATCTTCCACAACCAAGAGGTACTGAGGCAGCACGCAACACCCTAATTGAGATCGTCTAACTCTACCAAATTGGGAATCAAATGAAGGATATTATTGTATGGTATACTGGATATACACACCCAGCAGATGGGAAAACACTTGAGGTACTGGGAAGGTTTTTGACTTGAGCCCAAAACAGGCACAAAGTCAGCAGATTGATCACATCACATTTTGGTCAGAGAGATGAGGAAATGGGTCAGCACTGTTTTGAAGTCAGTTACATGAGGTTGGGGAGGGGAAATGGGGGCAGGAAATCCAGGGGGTTGTTGCGAGAGGCATGAACACAATGCAGTGTACTGGAGCGTTATTATAGGCCCACAAAGAATGGTCCTGTTTCTCCTGGGCACAGAATGGGAAAAACTGAAAATTATTCAGCCTTCCCTTCAACTGTGTCCAGGAGTTTGCTTAAGGGCTGATGGTTAGGCTGTACAAGAGCTGGTACAACTAGATGCAATATGCATGTTACAAATTCACTCATTCAAAGTCCTACATCTGGCGTAGGTCCTAAACTTGCATAGTTATGGAAACTAACTCCTCTTTCATGTGGACACCTTGGACAACCAAAAGATGCCCAAGCCAACATGATGTCTGACACACATGGAGCTTAACAGATTGGGACATAAAATCAGGTGGCCTAATGCCTATTTCAGAGGTATGAAATAGACAACCATATGTTGAATTTTTCCCCCACTCTGATTTCTCCACATTTATGGATAATGGTTTCCTCATTACAAAGCAGGTTGAATAAATTATTAAGAACAACTGCAATTACCTATTGCTGCTGTAAAGATATGGCTAACGCATTTATTGAAATAGTGATAATCATTTCCCTACTAATCTTTGCTGGACTAACAGAGGGCTACTTCCTGAGCTGATAGTACTCAGCACCGTGCACCATGATTACAACTGATTGTTGTTATAGCTTACGACAGTATCACACCCCTCTCCTCAGAAGCTCTCAGCTCTCTCCACATAGGCATAACTCCTGCCCACCATCCCCACAATCCATGTACACCACCGACCTTCTTTCGCCTTTGTGTATGTAACTGGTTAACGATGTACAATTCTTACAGCATTTACCTGCAAGTATAGTAAAATATGTACTCTAACATGTACCCTATGATGTACTGTACATGTACTCTACGAAACTATGCTCCAACAGTTTGCTAATAAAAGGGAGGGATACACTCTGGATGTAGTGTTATAAGGGCACAATTGTGTGAAAATGATCTCACCTCACTGCAGGCGTGCCAACAAACCACTCCAATAAAGTCCTTGCAGCTTCTGATGTCATCAGAGCTGACTCGATCAGCTAGAATATCAACATCCATCAAACTTGATGGAGCAGACACAACCTCTATTAGCAAATGATGGAATGAAATTGCTCAGTCAACGACTCAACAGATAATTGTTGCAGGATGTGGTATATGATTCTTAAGACAAGGAAGGTCACTGCCAATTACTCATCTTCAATTCAGCGAGTAAAACTTTTTATTGCTGACTTTTCATATGTCTTTAGCCCAGGCAGCATGAGAGTTGCGGCTACAATTGTTCTCAATACTTTTGAGCTAGGAAGGCCCAGCTGTGATAGAAGGGGAGATCAGGGAAAATCATCTTGGGTCTCTGATCCTGATCACTATTGAGTGATCCTTGCTGGAAATTCATGTATCAGTTTTGGGTTAGTGGGCACCTTTCTTGCTTCTGAGCCAGAAGGTTCTGGGTTCAAGTAGAACTTGAGCACAAAATCAAAACTGGCACTCCAGTGCAGTACTGAGGGAGTGCTGCACTGTTGGAGGTGCCACCTTTTGGATAAGACATTAAACTGAGGCTCCTGTCTGCTCTTTCAGATGGACATAAAAGATCCCTTGGTACTATTTTGAAGAAGAACCAGGGAGTTTTCTCCTCATTGTCCTGGCCAATATTTATCCTTCAATCAAAATCACAAAACAAATTATGTGGTCATTGTCACACTGCAATTTGCTGCGCATAAATTGGCTGTCACATTTCTCACACTACAACAGTGGTTACACTTCAAAAAGTATTTCATTGTCTGTAGCACACTTTGAAAGATCTGATGGTCATGGAAGGCACTATATAAATGCAGGTCATTCTTTATTTGTGGGCATTGCATTAGAACCAGATATTCTCCAAGGTAAAACACTCTGCCCACGATCACTGTCTATACACACACCTGAACAGTGGCCACTTGGATGAGGTGCTGGAGGATTGCCAAGCCTGTGGAACTGCACTGTGAGAGAGTCAACTCCTTAGGAAATTGGGAAGAAATATGGGAAGAAGGCATTGCTCTTCCAAAGGCTCAATCAGATTCAGAGTCAAATTCAGTCCTGACCCAGGCCAGACAATTCAGCCACACAGACCAGATTATTGTTCTGTAAGTATTTCTCTGGGACGTAAGCAGTAGGGATACTATGATAGATTCAGAGATTCTATCTTGTGAAGGGCTAGAAAGTGTGACTGTCAGGTAAGTCGAGTATTAAACTTGGCATTGGTGCCCCTGCATGTAATACAGATTGCCGACACTTAAAAGTTAGGATCACAGTTGACTGCTTGAGCAAGATATCAGAGGGCAGGGAGATAGAGAAAAGTAAAACAATTGCTCCTTCCATCTCAAAAATATGCACGATAAAATTAATGTGTGTTCCCTGATGGCTCAGTGAGTTTAGCTAGCACTGTGTTTCCTGCCAACACAAAATGGCTGCACAAGATAGCCATCGATCCCCATCTAAGCAAAGAAATCCAATGATATAACTACTGAAGCGTGCAGCCTGGAACGCAGCGTGACAGAAGAGAGAGGGAGGGATTTGCAGACCGGAAACTAGAATCTTTTCCTTGTGGGATATTTTACTGCAGTCATGTTGATTAGTTTTTCTAATTTGTGTCTCACTATCCCAATAATGTCAATGGATTGTAGATTGTTATGTGTTAGGTGAGGTAATTACTGGGATTGTGAGACAGGGTTTAGAAACACTCACCAGCATGACTGCAGTAAAATATCCTACAAGGGAAAGGTTTTAATTTCCCGTCTGCAAATCCTCCCCTTCTAACCCTCTGCAAAAGGAGTTTCCAAAATCCATCACTGTCAGTCCAGGATAGAAATTCACAACATTCTCTCCTCCTGCTCCCTGGGCCAGGATGACCATGCATGTGCTCTGCTGCACATTTCCCCTTCTAAATAAAGTGGCCGTTAACCCAGTCCTTTCATCAGTGTACAACTACACATGCACAGCGTTGACAGCAAACGCAGCCTTTACCGAGTGAGCAGCTGAAGCATACAGATCAGAAAGTTCCCAGGATCAACTACTGGTTTATTATTAGCAAACTTCAGCTTGGATAGTACCTGAAGCATTATTATTAAACCTCTCATCTCGAAATTAGCTGCTGCTGATTATTATCCAATGCACTATTACGGACACTGAGTAAAGCCAGGATCCATACCTGCGGAGATAAAAACAAAAAACTGCGGATGCTGGAAATCCAAAACAAAAACAGAAATACCTGGAAAAACTCAGGTCTGGCAGCATCGGCAGAAAAGACCAAAGTTGACGTTTTGAGTCCTCATGACCCCTCAACAGAACTATGTAGAAATAGGAAAGGGGTGAAATATAAGCTGGTTTGGGGGGCGAAGAAGTGGGGGGGGTGGCGGTGGTGTTGGGACAAGCAAGCAGTGATAGGAGGAGATAACCAAAATATATCACAGACAAAAGAGCAAAGAGGTGTTGAAGGTGGTGATATTATTTAAAAGAATGTGCTAATTAAGAGTGGAGAGCAGCACAAGCAAGGAAGCTCTATTGGGGTGGGGTGAAATAAACGATGGGTGGAATACGTTTTAAAATAATGGAAATAGGTGGGAAAAGAACAATCTATATAAATTATTGGAAAAAACAAAAGGGAGGGGGAAGAAATGGAAAGAGGAGGAGGGAGTTCAAGATCTAAAGTTGTTGAACTCAATATTCAGCCCAGAAGGCTGTAGAGTGCCTAATCGGAAGATGAGGTGCTATTCCTCCAGTTTGCGTTGAGCTTCACTGGAACAATGCAGCAAGCCAAGGACAGACATGTGGGCAAGAGAGCAGGGTGGAGTGTTAAAATGGCAAGCGACAGGGAGGTCTCGGTAATGCTTGCGGACAGACCGAAGGTGTTCTGCAAAGCCGTCACCCACTCTGTGTACATTGGAGAGACCAAACGCAGACTGGGTGACCGCTTTGCAGAACACCTTCGGTCTGTCCGCAAGCATGACCCAGACCTCCCTGTCGCTTGCCATTTCAACACTCCACCCTGCTCTCATGCCCACATATCCGTCCTTGGTCTGCTGCAATGTTTCAGTGAAGCTCAATGCAAACTGGAGGAACAGCACCTCATCTTCCGATTAGGCGCTCTACAGCCTTCCGAACTGAATATTGAGTTCAACAATTTTAGATCTTAAACTCCCTCCTCCATCCCCACTCCCATTCCATTTCTTCCCCCTCCCTTTTGTTTTTCCAATAATTTATATAGATTTTTCTTTTCCCAACTATTTCCATTATTTTAAAATGTATTCCACCCATCGTTTATTTCACCCCACCCCAACTAGAGCTACCTTGCTTGTGCTGCTCTCCACTCTTAATTAGCACATTCGTTTAGATAATATCTCCACCTTCAACACCTCTTTGCTCTTTTGTCTGTGACATATTTTGGTTATCTCCGCCTATAACTGCTTGCTTGTCCCAACACCACCGCCCCCGCCCCCACCATAAACCAGCTTATATTTCATCCCTTTCCTATTTCTACGTAGATCTGTTGAAGGGTCATGAGGACTCGAAACGTCAACTTTCCATACCTGCGGAGCCTCTGCACTCAAATAGTTTGCTGCTACTTTCAAGGTTCACTTGAATGAGATACCAGCAGGCAACCATGTAGACATGATCAGCACGAGTCAATGAAAGGAAAGGATGGGAGAAAATTGGTGAGAACATTTTAAAAATCACAAACAATGCATAAACAGCTTCAAAGCAATAATCTGATCTGGCAACTCAGATGGCAGTTATGAAACAATGAAGTTTAGCTCTTGCAGTTTGTGACATCAATACTTCTTGTTCTCCAGAGGTTCTAGTTCTCAGTTTCTCTTTTGTGCCCAAAATGTTGTCCAGAGAAATGGGGAAAAAAACATGAAAAGTGCAAAATAAGTCATTTTCATCTGATGTACATATTGCATACCACTGGTGTCAGCATCAGTGCCAGCAGGAATCAAAGAAGATACATGTCCTTGCTATAG
The DNA here is from genome assembly GCF_017639515.1 of Carcharodon carcharias. Taxonomy (NCBI): domain Eukaryota; kingdom Metazoa; phylum Chordata; class Chondrichthyes; order Lamniformes; family Lamnidae; genus Carcharodon; species Carcharodon carcharias. Next base: position 136,275,946 of record NC_054474.1, on the reverse strand, counting down.
TTACTGATGTAATCCTTCATATTTAGAATATTATGCTAAAGGAAGAATATTTCAAAAGCATGTTTTGCTGTACATTCACACCACCTGTAAGGATATTACCTTGCTGCTATATGAAACACTGATAGAACAATAGTACATTTTTGTTTTCTATGGCAAAAAAAAATCAATAAAGTTTTCATATAAATTGTCCAGGAAAGAACATGAACAGAAATATTTTGAAACAATTTTTTAAAGATTTGCAATTATTAGTTGTTACATTAGTATGCAGGTTTGTGATGTTAGTGTACCAGCACTCAATTATTTCCTAACGTTCCTTTGTTCTCTACTTTGGTACAATCCCATTTAAAATAAACAAGTAAGTACCCCTGTTGATAATGTGGACAAAGTAACGTCATGTAAATCTTTCAAGCTTTTACCAACTAACAACACAATGATAATTACCATTGTATTATATTATGATAGCTGTCATGATGATAGTTGATTGTGTGTGAACTTGAGTATTAGATATTATACAGTACTCAGATAAGATACCGGGAGGTACACTCTGTACTACATATGGGGTTACCTGACCTGGGTGGGGGTGGTTGAATGTCAGATAGCATGTGTTAGTGAGTTAGCCAGCCTGGCAGATTAAATTAAATAAAAGCAAAATACTGCAGACACTGGAAATCTGAAATAAAAACAGGAAGTGCTGGTAAAATACAGCAGGTCTGGCAGCATTTGTGGAGAGACAGAGTTAATGTTACGAGTCCATATGACTCTTCTTCAGAACTAAAGAGGGCAGATTAAATAATGTTGTTCTTGAAGGTTAATCTAGGACTTCAAGTGCTGTTCTTTCGGCCTATGTGATGTAATTTCTGGGCTAATTTGTTGTTCAGCAAGGATAAGTATGAAGACATAAGCTCACTGCTATTAACCCATTGATCACTGAGCTTGGTTTAAAATGCTTTGTGACGTGTGCATCAGTGTGCCACACGAGCAACTCTTGGGATTGAGGAGATCCACTCACAGGCGGATACAATGAGCTTGGGACCAGCTGGTTGACTCTACATTTGATGCAGCAACTATCAGAGCTTGGAAATCTGCATAAAAATTTACTACAGAAAAATGTGTTAATTTGGTAAACGACAGAAAAAAATTAGTTTTGTCAACCATATACTCACCATGATGCTACTGAATTAGTTACACTGCTGCCTTAACGGCAACACAAAGCAGTTTTAATGTCTATTGATGTAGAACAAATTGAATAACTGTGGAATTAAGCTAGCACCCTGACTGCAGACATGGAAAGGAACATGAGGCCAGCTGCAGAAGGTCTGCATTTCACCAACTCCAGTATAGTTACGTTCTGGTGCAAAAGCCAAGCTTAAGACTTTCGCATTGGACCAATGGATTTCTTTCCCCCTGCTACTCAATTTTCAAAGCTTTTAATGTCAGCTAGGGGTTAACAGTCTGTGGGCAGAATTACAAATACTAGTTACATTTCACTGTTGAGTTATAGCCTGTGGTCTTTCTGGCTCCCTCCCTCTAAATATTAAAATGCAATCAGTATTTGCAAGCTAGTAAACACATAGCACACAGCTCAGTTGCTGCAGCTTGCAACAGTGCAACAATAAAAGTGCAGCGGTTTCATTACAACTGTACAGGGCATTGATGAGTCCACAAGTAGAAGTTGCCATCTCCTTATTTGAGGAGGAATATACCTGCATCAGAAGCAGAAGAATGAGGGGTGATCTTATTGAAACATTTAAGATTCTGGCAGGGTTTGACAGGGTGGATGCAGAGGGGATGTTTTGCTTCATGGGGGACTAGTGGGTACAGTTTCTAAATATGAGGTGTCCTATTTAAGACAGAGGTTAGGAGGGATTTCTTCTCTCAGAGGGTCCTTCTAAAACCCAGAGAGCAGTGCAGGCTGGGTCATTGAATAACAGGGTCATTGAATTCAAGGCTGAGTTAGATTTTTGATCCACAAGAGAGTCACGGATTATGGGAGGGCAGGCAAGAAAGTGGAGTTAAGGCTACAATCAGATCAACCATGATGTAACTGAATGGCAAAGCAGGCATGAGGGGCCATTTGGCCTACTCCTGCTCCTATTTCTTCCATTTTTAAGTTCAATCCAGATCTGCCAACCCTACATTGCATGCTACAAATACAAGTCTGAGGTATATTTGGTCCTTTAATGCTTTTGTTGTGACTGCTTTAATTTTTGAGGCATTTCAGTCATTTACTATTTTTAAAAAAAACCCACTCACATACATAATAACCAATTTTACTATCCAGCTACAACCATTGCTTTATGTATTGGGCATTTTCCTATTATGTTACTCATTGCAAGTCAATTGATAGGCTGTTTTATAAGAACAGGAATTTTAAATCATGTGATGCACAATGTATCATTTTGCTAAGGTGGAGTGTGTATCTTAAAAACGATGAAGTCTAATTGGCATTCAGCAAAAGGAGACCAGGCCATGCAGAGTCTAATTGTTGAACAGTAAGGAAATTTCACAAATGATAAAGTTTCAGCTTTCAGATCAGATATAATTAGCTTGTTTTTTTAGATAACTTGGACTCTCGATAGTTGCAGCAATGTTTATGTGCACTGATGTACCATTATTAATATTAGTATTGGCAAATTGTCTTAGCACTTCTTAAAATCAGAGAATGAACTGTCTTATACGCTTAGAAACATTATATTAAAGAAACTGCAGGTGTGCATCCCTTTAAAGCTTAATTGTTGTTACATGAACTCTGGGTTAGTAAAGAGATCAATTAAGAAGCTGATGGTGTTAAAGATAGACATAGTCTTCCACTAGCATGCACTCTTACAGATTCTGCCATGCTTTTAACATTCCCTTGTGAATAGAGAAATCCTATAAAATACCTTCCTTTAAAACATGGCTTTTCTAAAAATAATAATTACAATATTGGTGAGCCATGTTGCTGTTTTTAAAGCCATATCCATATCCTAGATATAGCTGAGTATTCAAGAACAACAAAAAAACTAGTAATATCCAATCTGCACTGAAACTTTGTCATTTGCAACATTCCCTGGCTGGTGAATAATTCGACTCTGCATGAAGAGAAGACATGGCATTGTACATAATGTATCTATTGTGTTCCTCTTATTAATCCATAACTGATCAAACACACCACCAAAACTCTTCAGCTATTGGGTGGCTGGTGATTTAGAATATAGATACTACAAAATAAAGGACATCATTAAATGGAACAGCAAAGGTATAAGATGAAAAAGTCCAAGGATAGAATTTAATTTTGTCCAGGGCATGTATAGAGGCCTCCAAGGTTGACCAAAATATATCAATCTTTTGTAAAATAATATTATGCAGCATTTCTTCATCATCAGATGGAGCAAAATGATATCTATGCATGATCTCACCGATGAGTAAGTCCCACTATGCATGAATCACTTGCTGCAAATAGGAACTTATTTGATCTTGTTTACTTACAAGGCAATTTGCAGATACAACTGTGCCATTAGGAGGAGGGATGTTTGAAACTTAACCCTAAGGGGCTGCAGTAGTAATGCAATACAACAGTCTAACCAATAGTATTTTGTTAAGAAATATTGTTTTGACCTTAGATATTATCATTCTCTACTTCACAATTATATTCACACTTACTAATGCACAGAAAATATTGTCACCCTTTAATTTATGATATAAAACTTTTATGTATTAATACTTGCAAAGGATACACCCCAAAGAGTTAACACTGAATATTCCCCTCTTAATATCACAGTTACATCTGCAGGTTATCTTGCAAGTGAATTAAACCAAGTGAGTGAAAGACTAATTAATATCAAATTAGCTGCTCTGTCTGCTCTAAATTATATCCAAAGGTTGTGTAAGAGATGACTTATGCTCTCAACTACACAATTTTGCTGTGTTTCATATATTTCATTGTGCAAAGTGGGTAAACCACACAAACAAGTAGTTCTACCTAACAGAGCTTGTCATACTAAAACTCAAATTAGATCTGTCCATGAGCACTGGGTCTATTTTTTCTTGCCACCAAGAAAAAAGAAAGATGTGGTGCAGAGAGAAGTTCATTGCTGCTCCCTGGATCAAAGGCTGAACTATCAGCAGGAAAGGGAGAAAGGTGGGCTTGCTATCTTTGCATGGAAGCAACTCTGAGTGGGTATCTATGAAGATAGTCGATGAGTTAAGAAAAATAACACAGATCGAAAGCGATAGTGTGGAAGGCAGGAGAGATTAAATAACAAAATGGATCATGGGACAAGGCTAAAGGAACAGCTGTATGTAAGAATTTCCTCACACACTTTAACGCGCTCCATCCTGTGCTGAATTTCACCTTTGAAAAGGAGCAGTTCAATGAACTCCCTTTCTTCGACATTCTAATGAAAGAGTTCGCTAATGGGTTCTCTACTGTCTACCACAGGTCCACATTCACTGATAATGGGAAAAGTAAAGGAATGAGAGATAGACCTAGAGGAGGTGTAAATGAGAATAGAGGAACAGCTGCTGCCTGAAGATAAAAGGGCAGATGTTATGATCCAAAATTGCTGGACACAATAGTTGGGTCTGGAAGTTTGTAAGATGTCTAATCAAAAAAAATGAGATGCTGTTCCTTGAGCTTGTCCTTGAGCTTCATTGGAGCAATGTAGGACATTGAGGACAGAGAGGTCAAAGTGGGAGTGGGCCATAACATTAAAATGACAGATGTTTGGAAGCTCTGGGTCATTCTTGCAGACTGAATTGAAAGGTTACCCCCCACACACAATTAGCATTTGGTCTCCCCAGTTGTGCAGGAAGGGGTATCAAGAGCAGTGAATACAGCATATTAAATTGAAGGAAGTACAAGTAACCTGCTGTTTGACCTGGAAGGAGTGTTTGGAGCCCTGAACGGTGGGAACAGAGAAGGCCCAAAGTACAAGTGTTGCATTACTTATGCTTGCAAGGGGAAGTACAGTTGGAAAGGGTGGGGGTGTCGGGGTTGATTGAGAAGTAGACCAGGGTATTATGGAGGGAACAATCCCTTTGGAATGCTGAAAGAGGAGGAGAGAGAAGGATGCATGTGGTGGCTTCATGATGTAGATGAAGGGCAATCTGTTGAATCCGGAGGTTGGTGTCATGGAAGGTGAAGACAAGGGGAACCCTATCATGATTCTAGAAGGGAGGGGAAGAGGTGACAGCAGAAGTGCAGGAAATAGAACATGTTTTGTCGAGGGCTATACCAACTAGGGTGGAGGGGAAACCCTTGGGTGAGGGAAAAGGAAAGCATATTGGAAACATTGGTGTGGAATGTTCCTTCAGCAGAACAGATATGATGGAGACAGAGGAACTGGGAGAAGTTAATGGAGTCTTTGCAGCAAGTCGGATGGAAAGCAGTGTAGTCAAGGTAGTTATGGGAGCAGTGGGCTTATAGTTAATATTGGTCGACCAGAAATAGTTGATATTGGTCAACCAGAAATGGAGACAGAGGAGACAAGGAAGGGAAGAGTCATAGATAGACTTTGTGAAGGTGAGGAAAAAGTAGAAATTGGAAGCAAAGTCATGAAATTTTCCAGTTTTGGGCAATTGGAGACGGTACTGATACAGTCATTAATTTACCAGAAATTGAGGTAAAAGAGGGCTCATGTAGCACTGGTACAAAGAATGTACCATCTATCCCATAAAAAAGATACTTGTGAGTTCCCATTGCAACACTTTCTTATTTGGTAAGGTGAGCGGAGTCAAAACAGAAGTTGTCCAATGTCAAAAAAGGTTCAGTCAGGCAGTAGACAATGGTGGTGAATGGAAAACTGGTTGGGGCTCCATTCAAAGAGGAAGTTGCGATCCCTCAGACCATCCTGCTGGGGGAAGGAGGTGTAGAGGGCTTGGATGTCCATGGTGAAAAGGAGATGGTTAGGCCAGGGAACTGGAAATTTTAGAAGTGGCAGAAGACATTAAAAGAGTCACAGATGTAGGTGAGAAGAGACTGGGCCATAGAAAAAAAAAGTGTTGAGATAGGAAGAAATCAGTTCTGTGGACCAAGCTCAAATGACAGCTCTCTCAGGATAATCTTTTATGTAAATTTTGGGAAGGGGTCAGTAGTGGGCATTGCGAGGTTGGGAGAAAATGAGGTTGGAGGCCATGGAGGGAAGATCTCAAATGTGGATGAGGCCTGTGACAGTCTAGGAAATGATGGCTTGATGCTCAGTGATCTGGTCATGGACTGGGGGGAGGTAGGATGCTGTTTCAGAGGACTGGCATTTGGCCTTTGCTAGATAGAGTTCAGTATGCCAGACAACAACAGCATCATCCTTTTCAGCATGTTTGATGGTAATGTTTAGGTTGGACCTGAGAGGATGGAGTGCTAGACATTCGGGGGAGATAAGTTAGAATGAGTGAGGGGCGCAGAGAAATTGAAATGGCCGAGGTCACACCAGCATTTCTCAATGAAATGATCCAGAAAGGGTAAGTGGCTAGGGGAAGGGGTTCAGATGGAATGGGAGTACTGAAGAAGGAAGAAAGGGTCCACTGTTCAGTGGGGTTGGGGGGGTGGTGGATGGGTGGAGGTTGAAGGGGCCAAAAGAGTGGGTGTAGAGGCAAAAGTGACAGAGGATGAGCTTAGTATTATTTTGAACTCAAAATCCATTGAGGTGGGGGTGTCAAGGGATGAAGCTGTGACCTTTGCTGAAGACTGTGATTTCAGGCTCAGAAACATGAAGTTCAGAGGGGATAGTGAAAATGCAGCAAGAAGTGAGATTTGAAGAAAGAAAAATGTCAGAGGGAAGTGAAGGGGAAGAAAGATTCAGAGGCCAAGAGATTCAGGGCTATTATTTGGGTGCTACCCTTTAACTAAAATCTAGTGAACACAAAAGTGTTCAGCACAGGATTAGGAGAAGAAAAAGATATGGAATGAATTTCCAGGTTGCTCAGCTAGCAAACTTGGAATCATTTAAAACACAATTGGGACCTACTGGAAACAGAAGGTTTGTTCTGTATAGATGAGGAAGAAATCAGTTTGAATGGCCTTCTATATTCTCATCGATCTTGTGATCTTATTTGTTCATCATGAGCTGCCGTCTATTACTTTGACCAAGTGAACATTTTTCAGGTTTCAACCAAAGAGTGGTTATTAACATCATTCAACCATGGTGATATAATTAATGCCTATGATGGTAAGTAAAGACATTTCTGAAGACCTCAAATAAATGCAGACTTTCTGTGCGCGTGTATTTCCTGTTGATGTGCGGTCCAAAACCAATTATCCTAAATTTTTACAAACTATTAGAAGTTATTATTAAAGGGCATAAGTACTGAACTAAAATATGCAACACATTCATTATTGTGCTGCTTTGATCTACATCATATCTAAGTTGTTTGCTACACTGTTCCATGCCTGAGAACTGCTCTTGGGCAGGAATCATTGTAAATGACTTCCCGAGCTCAACTGGGGTATCCCATATAAATATCACAAACACATAAACAGATCAAATGTAACTTGTTTTTGGTACCCACGTTTAATGGCCAAATACTTGCTACAGCTTTGTTTGGCTAAAATTCTTATAATACCCATGCTGTTAATTCTCTTGACTGTCAGGAAATCACACTGTATCATCAGGCTTGGACATTCAACTTGGGTTTCCATCTCAAGTACTGGTGTTTTACCCAAGCGATTTCAAGTTGACTTATACAATAAGATTTTAATTTGGGGCGGAAAAGCATTTCAAATTCTCAGAATAAGAACAAGTCCAAGCTGTGTTCTCTTTGCTAAAAATATAAGCCACATGCCATAAATATGCCCCAAGTCCTTTACAACTGAGGAAGTTGCTGGAATGATTTTTTTTTCTGAGTATCAGTGTCCAATTATTTTTTTCAGTAACTTTATTTAAAACAGAACTTGTGATATATAAAAATATCAACTGCTCCAGAGCTTGGTCAAATTTATGGTCAGATAACATCCTGGGAAATAAATCAATAAGATCTATTTTTTTAAGGACTACTGGAAATTTAAATACATCCAAATTGTCTTACTGAGTTTGAATACAAAATGACCAAGGTTTTATGGGATATGTGCCTCCATACAATTTGATTTTCACATGGAGAACAATTCTGCATTCAGTAAATGAAATACACCATCTTGAGAAAGTGAGGTGATATTTCTTCATATGCACTTTGCATTGGCTACAGTATAGCTGAACTATTATGAAACTATCTCTGCAAATTTTATTTCCAAAATTTAAAATGATCCATGGCAGTCTTCAAGAAGGAAGAACAAACTTGCATTTTCTATACAGTGTAGCTCATGACCTCAGACGTGTTATGTGTTTACCGGGTTGTTCTATATCTTATATGTCCGATTTATCTTAGGGCAGTTCAGAGATAACACAAGTTCCAAATCTACAGCAGTTTTATTATACAACTTTAACACACATCAGAACTTACAGTCTTGTCTAAGCAGACATGGTCTCAGCTCAAGCCGCAGGTCTTTCTGGAACTTTGTCAGTTTTCTTAGCTCTTTGGCTCCACTGACAGGCTTGAACATCAAGTACAGTTTTGGATCATAGAACAGATCAACACAATCAAACACAGATCAATCAAACCATTGAACACTACAAGAAGGTCCCAAAGTACTCTCCTCCTAATTATGTACTTTTGAAGTATATTCACTGTTATAATATATGAAGAAAAACAGCTAAGTTTGCACACATGAAGGTTCCACATACAACAATGAGATAATCACTGGGTAATCTATTTAGATGGTGCTGTTTGAGGGTTAAATATTGACCAGGACAAATTCATTCCCAGCTTCTCCAATTTCTCCACATAATTAAAGAGCTCTATCCCTAATACCATTTTAATAGGTTTCTTCTGCACCATCTCTAAGGCCTTGACATCCTTCAAAAAGTGTGGTGTCCAGAACTGAAGGCAATACTCCAGTTGAGATCAAAGGTTTTATACATCATATAACTTTCTTGCTTTTGTTTTCTATGAGCTAAATTTTGGTGTTCATGGGGAAATCTCACTCCTGGGGCTGAAAGCAGGAAGCAACCTTGCTTCAGCCATCAATGCGACCTAGGACGGCTTATTGCTGGCAGTGACCAATCAAAAGGCCACCGGTTCGGCCGCTGTCTCACAAAAGCTGCCAGTCCAATCAGAGGGCCAACAGCTCAGCGGTGCCTTCACTAGCAGCGACCATTTCTGAGGCTGAAGCCCCAGGGACAGAGTGCCTCAATGGCTGGGCACCCTCAATTTTGGCAAAATGCCCGTGGAGATAGGAGTGGCTCTTAATTGGCCATTTAAGTGGCTCAAAAGGCCTCCCATCTAGTGTCTGAGCTGCCAAATTTCCTGTTGCTGGCAAAATAGCATGAAGGCAGGAAGACATGAATCTCCTCTCCCTTTCTCCTACCATTCTGCCGGCCCTCCCATCTCCTAACACATCCCCAAATGGCATTGAAAACTCAGCTTTATGTGTGTATTAATACAGCCAAGAATTCCATATGCTTCTTAAACAGCCTTCTCAACTTGTCATGTCACCTTCAAAGGTAGGTGTACACAAATGTCCAGTTAGTTCTGCTCCCAAAACCCCTTTAAAATTGAACTATTTAGTTTATATTGCCTATCCATATTCTTTTTGCAAAATGTATTAGTTCACATTTCTCCATGTTAAACTTCTTCTGGCATGCGTTTTCTCATTTCACCAGTCTCCTAAAGTTTGCTAGTAATCATGCTCATCGTTTACTACATTTCTGAGTTCTGTGCCACCTACAAAACTTTGAAATCATCCCCAATATGCTCAAATCCAGATCATTAACATATGTCAAAAAGAGGTATTCCAATGCTGACCCCTGGGGAACACCACTATGTACTTCCCTCCAGTCTGAAAAGCAAAAGTTCACCACAATTCTCTGCTTTCTGTGCCTTAGCCAATGTAGTATTCTTGCTGTCACTGTCACTTAAGTCACATGGATATTAATTTTGTTTACAGATGTTGGTCAGGTTTAACTGATGCTCTATTGGCAATCATAGACTCCTTCAAATTTAATTCATAAAGGGTGAAAACAATTGTTTTCTTTTAACATTAAGTACATTTTGTGCTAACTTGTGAAGATATTTGTAAGCCTGTATAACAGACCCTTTAGTTTCCTACAGACAAGATTGTAAACACAATTATGCATGTAGAACAAAGTGTATTTTAATAATGAACTATAACAACGATACAATTCAGCAACTACAACAGCAGTTTGCCTCCCACCTATCTCTATCCCCAAAGCACTTCATGTGTTTTGATCCATAGGCCAAGCATCCCCTACCTTTTTCTCAGTTTCAACGTCCTGTCTGCACACAACATGTTTGATCAATGCTGTCAAATAAACAAATTTAACATCAAAATATTTAAGAAACAGATTTACGCAGAACACTAGAATTATAAACAACAACCCTGGGATATTCAAACTCTTTGAACCTAATTTATTTACCACCTCGGTCCTTTCCATCATCAACCCTGAGAGGTTAACTGAGTTTGCAACAAGTACAGTACCTAAGCAACAGAAATGAACAGCCTCCTGTTGCTCTGGGTCAGACGGAGGTGAGGACAAAGTATCCCAATTTATTGGGTTCCCCTTGGACCACAAACTTTATCAATCTCCTCTGATCCAAATCAAAACAGTTTTATTGAATCAGCCTAACTTTGCAACAGCTCTGTGTATATACTGCATCATCCAATTCTGTTCTTTCAGATTAATCTATCAAGGATCTTGTTTCATTCCCAGGTGTATTTTTGTTAACTGAAGCTGATATATGCAATACCATTACTTATGTCAGTAAGGGAGAAGGTTAGAACACTTCTCCATCTGCAATAACCTTAGGATTTTCTGGTCCCTCTTTGTTTAGTTCTCTTTGGTCTTTTTCCAATGTCAAGTATCAAAGCAGTTCACGCACATAAAGGACAGCAAATTTTCAGAACCTTTGAAGCCAATAACATATCCAAGTGCCTTGTATGGACTTCTGTATATAGAGGCTGGTTTAGCCTATGTACCTTGCACTGTTATCAATGAAGGATGAGTCCTTGCTTTCACTGATTCATCAGGTTATAGGAAATTGGTTGAGCCTTAACTGCCTGGAGCCTGCTAACAGCTCCCTATATTTCTCTGTGAGCTGAAAACCACACAAGGTCCAAACTGCAATTAAACCCCTCTCTCAGCAGACATACAGACTTGCGGGTTCATGGAATGCTTTTAAACTAATTTAGCTCGAACTCCCAAAACAAAACATCTCGCTGGACTGCACTGTAGACACCACATTTCCAGTTCTCCAGCTAAGTAAGCCCCCAATTGCTGTTTTATGGCTCTTACCTTTCAGCTGTATAACCTTCAAAGTGTAATAGACTCCAAGCTGCTTTCGTTGCTTTTATCCCATTTTCTACAGTTAAACCTTAATCTTCCCAGAACTAAAAATCACCTCTAAAATACTAACAAGGAACTAGATATTTGTCACATAATAATCAGATAATGCTAATGATGTTGGTTGAGGGTTAAATATTGTCCAAGACAAAGTGAGACCACGCCAAAACCCGACTCGCCAGAAAAATAAGCTTTTATTAAATGATTGAACTTTATGGTTATACTAAGTTAATGGTAACAAATGGAAAATACATTTATAATTATTAATACAGCATAAAATGTGCCTTTCTTCTGTTTGCACTTTCAATCCATACAATTCTATTTGTGAAATACAATCCACTATAGAAGCCACTGGCAAAGTCCGTCCTGAAAAATGGCACATCATTGCGGTAGACTGCACAGCAGATTGTAAACTATTCACATGAAGGCCTGACCCCAGGCGCAAATCAGCATCAACAGCTGTAATGTGATATCTGTCAAAAACTTAGAAAAATTCCATCAGGTCTCAATTCCAGAAATACTGCCGAGTGCTACAGCATCCAAATTGCTGCCGCTGTGAAAGGTTGTTCAGTGGGCACAAAATTATTAACAACCCCTGTCTCGAAGCAGGATTATGATGAAAGAAAACATAGGCGAGGGTTTAATGGCCTCTCCCACCCAGTAGGATATTACAAGTCCCGCAAAACTGAATGGAGGTTTAAATGTCTAGTCGCATTCTCCGACAAGACACACGCCACGGCAGGGCTGTAAAATCCTGGCCATAATTTTTGTTTGTCCACAAATCTCACCTTAACATTCGTGGGGACATAAAATGAGCAGCGGCAAATTTCAATGAAAAGGAACACAACAGACACCCCTGTCCTTTTCAATTTCATCCCTATCTCTTTTTTTAAATCTTAAGCTAGTGTTTGTAATCCCCAATTACCCATATGAGTCAACTTTTAATGCCCAACTTTAATTCTAAATTCCAGATGTTGTTTTCTGTTTATGTGCCACCTAGTAAAAGAAACACCTTCATATGTGTGGATTGTTTTTGAATGACTTGCAACATCTCAGAAACACAATGCTTGCCTTGTCTGAGGCCTTCAGCTTACTATAAAGCATAGATTGTAGCACTTTGGGTTATGTACAATTTCCACAAGTTGAAACCATAAAAAAATGTATTTACTCCTTTCTGGCTCATCAAGCAGGGAACACTGTGTAGCTCCTGTGCCATATGTCAAAATATGGTTAGTTTCAGGTTTCTCAAACAGTGAGCTCACTTAAGGCCACCACATTTTTAAAAAGAATGAAACATGTTCTGCAAAAATCATTCCAATGTATTTGAAAGACGATCAACATTAAGACGTTATGCAGACTATACAACAAGCTGATTCAAACAGGATGGCACTTGGTTTAATTTATGCTCCCCTGTGGCAGACTTGAGAACATCAGAATAACGCAAATCCAAAAAGAAGGTCCAAAACTCTGATATCTGGATGTTAGAGGAAGCAAGGGATTCAGAGTTCTTACTGAGGCAAATAGTTTTATATGCAGCTTCAGGTGTTATTTGTTATAATGTGTACCATGGCACTTACACTCAATAAACAGAGACAACAGAGAAACTGCAATGCAAATTGATTGTAGCTAGATTGAAACCAGTTTGGATTGGAAAGACATCCCCTAGGCCATTTCTTCTTGCAAAGGTCACTAAATGTTTCTGCCATCTGCAGAATTTATTTAAAGATTTGCAAAGCCTAATTCCAAACTGCTAAATAAAAACCCTTTTAAATAAAGGTAGATATGTAGCATAGACAGCAGCACCTCTTTTAAGTTTGAGGCTAGTTTGGTTATGAAAGAATTATTCAGTACAAAGGAGGCCATTCAGCCCATTGTATCTGTTCTGGTAGTTTGAAAGAACTATCTAATCATCCCACCCACCTGCTCTTTTTCTACAGTGATGCGTGTTTTTTTATATACATTAGCAATTGCATATCCTTTGCCTTTTTCATTCCAACTCAGAAAAAAAATTCTCTTCATTTCTTGACTTCTTTTGATTAATACTCAAATGTCATTGCTGCTTTGCTTGGGTTCAGGCTCTGGGAGTGGGTTAATTGTGCCCAGATTCCTGAATCAACAGAGTGCAAAGATGTTAATTTAGCAGAATCGATATGGCAGAAGGAAGTTAGAAATGTCAGTGTGCTCTATATAATCCTAATTTATTACGTGAAACAAATGAAATGAATGCATTAAATATTTCCATCTTATCTTCAGATCTTAGCAAGGAAACCAAATGAACTTGGATTTGTACCGCATCATATGTCTCCAGACTTTATGTCCAGTGAAGTACTTTTGAACTACATTCGCTGCTGGGAATTTAATCAATGTGGAAACACACAACAGCCAATTTGCACACAGCAAGGTGCCACAAACAGTGATGAGGCAAATGATCAGTTAATCTGCTTTAGTGGCATTGATTGAGCAATAACTATTAGTCAAACTCCCAGTTTTCTTCAAATAATACAATGTCATATATTACATCCACTTCAGAGGGCAGACGGGATTTAATGCTTCATCTGAAAGACAGCACCTTCAAAAGTGCTCCCTCAATCACAAATTGATATATCAGCCCAGATTATGTGCTCAAATACTTGGACAGGAGTTTGAACCCACAGCCTTCTGACTCAGAGGCAGGAGTTCCACGAACTAAGCCAAGAGATTTGAAGTCACAACCAACTTAGTCTTCGGATTTAGTTGACTGTGACCTCAAATCCCTGAGCTTGCCTCACTTGAGCCCACCAGCCTTTATCTTTTAAATAGATTCTCCACTGAGTAAATTATTACATATGAACTACTCTCTGTCAGTATGGTGAGAAAAACTGTCTGCACACAGATATCCAACTATAAAAGCATGGAAATCAGTATGATAGTCTCAAACAATTCAATTTTTTTTTATTCTTAATCTTGTATATAAAGAAGGAATAACATCTTTTCCTCAATGTGCATTGGTTACAAACTGATCAGTCTTGATGCTATAATAAGATTGGTTACATAAAGTTCTTGCACTGGACTGCCTCATTAATGTAAGGAGGGTGTAGGGAAATGGTCTTGAAGTAAAATGACCTGACATTACACTTTTTAGACCCAGTAGCTTTCACACATTGCATTGATAATTCTCATTTTAGTTCAAAAATATATATGCCAAAATTAACATGAAGCTAGTTGATCAGAAATGGCATTCCCAGCAATGAGGTTCAAAGTTTTAGATCTGCTTCTGTGTTGGGACATTAACAAAAATGTACCTTCCTCTAGGCCAAGGTCCATTACTCTGCTAACATCTGGACTTTACTGTGACCTCCAACTCAATACTGCTTTTTCCTGCTTGACTGTTTCTATTCAAATATCTAGTCAGCTTCTGCAGGCTTAACTTTGTGCTTCTATTTTGCAAATCTTTTTTTCTGACAATGCTTCTTGCTGATTCTTATCCTGTTCTGGAGTCTGCTACTTTGGTCCTGAACCATTTGTAGTTGTCTAACTGCTTTCCGTGGCCTCTGATCCCAGTCATCCTTCAGGACTCTTCTGTCACTTGAACTCAGTTGGACCAGGCCAATCACAGCTCGCTCAAGAGCTTGTGAACTCCTCACCTCCCTACAGCTGTTCTTCAAATTAGTTCCCTCAGTCTGCCTTGATCCCATAAATTTACCTCTCAGCCTCCTTGGCTTCCTGATCTTCGTTGTGCTTCATTCTTGGATTTTACTCCACTGCTCCTTGCTGCTCTACTGCTGTACAAGATCCATTGGTGTGCACTGCTAATACTGAGGCCAAGGTGCACATCAGCTGGACTCCTGAATTAAACTTTCCTGGCTCATGGTTGCCTCTTCACTACCGCTTTGTTTCCATTGAACCACATTCGCCAATGCACCCACAGGTTTTCTGGCCCTCAGATAGTTGCTGTAGTCACTCTCTCTCCATAAGCATCTCCAAACCTGGACAACTGTTTATTGATACTCCAACCTGACTCTACCTGTTTATAAGTCATCTTCAGCCCACTGAACTCAGGCATTAACTTTGAACTTTCTCATATCACCCCCTCCTTGTACTCTGTATACAACCAGGATTTTTTTTCATGGGAGTGGGCCTCACTGGGAGGGCTAGAATTTATTGTCCATTCCTGATGATGGGGGAGTCCAGAACCAGGGGTCACAGTCTGAGGATATGGGGTAGACCATTCAGGACTAAGATGAGGAGAAATTTCTTCATCCAGAGAGTGGTGAGCCTGTGGAATTCGTTACCACAGAAAGTAGTTGAGACCAAAACATTGTATGCTTTCAAGATGGAGTTAGGTATAGCTCTTGGGCTGAAAGGGATCAAAGGATATGGGGAGAAAGCGGAAGCAGGCTATTGAGTTGGATGATCAGCCATGATCATCATGAATGGCAGAGCAGGCTCAAAGGGCCGAATGGCCTACTCCTGCTCCTGGTTTCTATGTTTCTATTCCTTGCTGCCCTTGAGACGATGGTGGTGAATAGCCTTCTTGAACTACTGCAGTCATGTGGTATGGACACATTCGTAGTACTCGCTTGGGAGGGAGCTCCAGGATTTTGATCCAGTGACATTGAAGGAATGGCTATAATTTCCAGATCAGGATGGTGTGAGACTTGTATTGGAACTTACAGATTCCCATGCACCTTCTCCCCTAGTTCTTCTAGGTGGTAGAGTTTGGAAGGCGCTGTTGAAGAAGCCTTGGTGAGTTGCTACTTTGCATCCTTTGTGGTACACACTGCTTCCACTGTGTGCCAGTGGTGGTGGAAGTGAATGTTTGAAGTGATTGTAGGTGCCATTCAAGGGATTTGCATTGTCCTGGATGGTATCAAGCTTCCTGAGTGCAATTTGAGCTGCACTTAGCCAAGCAAGTGGACAGTATTCCATTTCACCTGTGACTTGTGCCTTGTAGATGGTGGGCAGGCTATGGGAAGTCAGGAGGCGAGTTACTCATTGTGGAATATTTAGCTTCTAAACTGCTCTTGTAGTCAATATAGTTATGTAGCTTGTTCAATTAATTTTGATCAATGGTGACTCCAGGATGTTGATAGTGGAATAATGTCAATGGGAGGTGATTAGATTCTTTTTTATTGGAGATGATCAGCAAAATTTTCGTTCCACATCCTGATCCCACTGTCGAGATGAAATACTGGTTGGGATCATGAAATTGCCGGCGGCTGGATCCCAAGGGAAGTTTTGGAGGAGGCGGCAAATTAAATGGCTGCCTTCAGGAGGCCCATTCAATTACAGATAGCAGGCAGGCCCCTCAGTCTGGAGGGTCATCCAGGATGGAAAGATCAGCAACCATATTGTCAGAGATGGCCGCTGCTGAAGTAGGTGGGAAACCGCGAGAGCACCTCAAAATGGATGTGTGCTCTGAAGAATTTTCAATATTTGAAAATATGGTGTGGCCACAGCGACCAGACCAGCATTGTGGTCTACCCTCTATCAGATGGCCTGTGGCTGCTGTGCAGCCCTTTGGCAATTGTAGCTGAGGTTGGCGGTTGGGGGCGGTGGTGGAGGGGGGGGGGGGTGCAGTACCAGAAAACCAATTGAGACATTGCTGGTTCCTTCAACCTGCTGCCAGGAGGCCACTTCCATCTGGTCAACAGACCTGGGCTTCAGCAGGTCTGAGGTTCCATTTACCATCTGGAAAATTCCAGGCTGTGTGTGAAGAATGCCCTCAATAGGCACTTTCTACTTTTGTTTTAGTTGTGTTGGCATCACAGGCTAATAGCTGTATTCCACCAACATTTATATAGGTAGCACTAGCTAAACCAGGCATGACTTGCTGAGATGGTAGTTCTGATAATGAAAACTTTTAAATGGAAATAATCTAAATCTTTAATTTGCCTAATTGGCTACCAGATGTTAGTGGGTGGGAAGCTGTCAAAACCCACAAGCAGCCTCCCTCAAAATTGGCTGGAGGTGCAAAGTTGCCAGCACGGCTGCCTCTGAGTCTGCCCCTGCCACACTATGAAAATTCAACCTCATACATCTTGTCTAATTTCTTATGTCTTTGACACGTCTTTGTAATCTGAGTTTTCTCTTGTTCCCTTGAATCCGCATTTTAGCTGTTAATTCAGATCCAAGTCCATTTCTTCTATCTTCCTTTTTTACTTGTAGCCTCTACTCTCATATCGATTCCCGTTTCTGGCATGCCATCTTTCATTAATTCCCAAACAGATGCACTGTCCAATTTCCCATGCCATCCTTTTCTCTGGCAGTCATGCCAAGCATGGTCCTCCTGGAGAACACACAGTTATCACCTGCACTTCTCATGGCTGGCTTAAAAAAGCACCTACCTGGCACCTGTTGCTACCTTCTTATGAGCAGCAGCCTGTTCCTCCTTTCTCGCCAACCTTCCTATCTAGCATGTCTGTTGGGCCTAAACTCACAAGCTTTCTTCCTATCCGATTCGTCCCACCAGCCACTGGCCACTCAGACTTTCTTAGGCAATCAACAATCACTGGCCTGGCCCCTATTTCCCACCAGAATGTCAGTCGACTCACAAATCAGGCGCCCAAGACACTGTTGACAATTGCACCGGCATCAAGGTTTTGACTGAAACTTGGCTCATGGGTGATGCCAAGAGGAATCCTTTAGTGTAACTACAGTGGTTCACACTCCTGGTGTCAGCCTGTTTTCTGCCACAATCTTGGCCCACAGAAACCTTCTCCAGTTGCCAGATTTTCCATGCATTCATTTTGCAGTTGATGATAGGGTGTATGAGGGGCCATGGGGGTGGGTAGAGGGGCATAGGAGGTATAAAGGGCCACGAGGATGGATAGAAGGGCATAGGATGGCATTGGGGTTATGAGGTGCCATGGATGGGTAGATGGGCAGAAGGCAGCATGGAGAGTATAAGGTGCCATGGGAGCATGGGCCAGGGGTTCCCCTTAAGAGTGGTGATGTCCACCTGTATAAAGTTTAACAGACACCAGTAGACAATCCTGATGATCAGGCAATGAGTACAAACAATACATTCTACTTAGGTGCATCATCAGAGCCAAACCCAATCCTATTCCCATCCGGGGAAGAAGTTGGTGCAGAGTATTCTAAAGGAATGGATGAACAAAACCATTATAATCAATGTGCTGAATCTTGCTTCCAACCTAAATTAGTGAAGAACACTGTTTGGTAAGGACTTAATAAAAGCCTATAGCCTGAGAAACAGTCATAGACCTAAATGGAAAGAGAAGGGGTATGCATGGTAAGTATATTAGAACTAGTATTGGTTTATGACAAAAGGACCGAATTTCTAAGTTTCAGCTCAGCTAGTGTTCATATTATTGAAAAGATAATCCAAATAATCAAGCTGTCCATACAACAGGCCAATAATACTATGTATAATTTAGAAAGATTTAGTAAAGTACCATAATTTAACCAAAAAATTGCAATGACAACGTCTTATCAAAGATATAATCTAATATTTAAATGTTATATATATTCACAGTGTAAAAAGTTCAGTTATAGTTTGGAGGAATCGCACAAATGAATTAATGTTTCACACTGACGTTAAAATGTGCTGATATAATTTAGCAATGGAGGCTCAAATGCACTGGAATTTCTCTGTAATTCAAAATCATTGGCCATGAGTTTCTTTGGAGCTGGTCCCATGCTGCTGCCCATTTATGCCTGGCAAAATGAAAGCCAGGTGACTTCCATTTCAGACGGACGATCTGCTGTGAACAGTGATAGTGAAAATTAACCCCTTTGAAACCACAAGCCTGTGGCTCCTGAAACTTTTGCCATGTGTCAGCTTTCAGTGAAGTAAAAGCTTCAAAATAATCGTACTCCATCTGGCTTACTGGGATATACTGGGACTGAGCGTATTTGTAATGAGCTGAATGAAGCCAGTTTCTGGCAACTAATTCAGCATTGCTAACGGCCATGATTCATACCTGAGTCCATGAATTTCTGGATTTTTTTTCAATGCTTATGATTCAGGAAGCCGAGATCACATGAGTCGTGTTGATCTGCAAATCGCGCATGAATCTGAAGGCCGGGATTTTCCGGCCCCGTTGTGGCAGGGCTCACCAAGGGAGATTCGGCGGCCCAGCCAAAAGTTCATTGACTTTTTGGTGGGACTGGGCAATCCTGGTGGCGCGCAGGGCTGGGAAATCCCGCCCTAAGTGTTAGGAATATCTTCATTTGACATGTTAAATGATTTAGTTTAAGAGGCTATCAAAAGCTTAGCAGGAGCTGAAGATAAAAATAAGAACCAATTCTAAACTAAAACCTATTGATTTGATTCAAACTGTTATCAAGTTTCAAACATTATAGTTTACAAAGAGAAAACAAAGTTAAACTGAGAAGTCGCTCTGCAATTACTGTGAAGAAGTTGCATAAGTGAATATTTACACGTCATTGAAGTCGTTTTGGTGAACAGTTGGAACTTTTCAGAATATTTCTGGGCAAATTAGGATCATCTCTATTTTGGTGGAGTGACATAGTTCCAGAGATAGCTGAATGACCGTTTTGTCACTTACTTGTCGAGTCAGCTGCCTGAGAAGTGTAAAATGAGCATCTGTTGAGATAGTTCAGTATTTTGGCATTTCCTTTTGTTTCGTAACCCACAAAAATAAACAGAATATTTGTTGTTTTGGGACTAAAGAGGGAAGTAGATTTAAAAGATCTAAACATCTACGTGTTCCAGCAAGGTCAAAGGAAAGCAATCTGGTTTGGGAACCTGGACTGATTTTACCTTTTCTTAAGTCAGCAATGATAAAACAAATCATAGTCCTAGCACCATCAGCTAAATCAGCCTAGACCAGAGATCAAATTTAAATCCCCCTTAGACTGTTGGCTTAAGAACTGAACCATCAGGTAAGTGTCCCAGTCTTCGTGATTTAGCGGCCAATTCTCTCAAATCTCTGAATTGCAAATTCACTCTTCATTTATATATGAGAATTGGGCATTTTTTCTCCATGGTCAAATAATCATAATATCATAGCACAGAAGGAGGTCATTTGGCCAGATGTGTCTGTCTCAGCTCTCTCTGCAAGAGCTACTCAGCTCGCCCCACTCCCTGCCCTTTTCCCGTAACCCAGCAATTTTTTTTTTATCTTCAGATAATTATCCAACTCCCTTTCGAGTGCCTCAGTTGAATCTGCCTCCTTTAGTCTCAGGTGGTGCACTCCAGATCCTAACCACTCAATTATAAACAATTTTTCTTTGTGTCACCTGGGTTCTGTTGCCAATCACTTTAAATCAGTGTCCTCTAGGTTGACTCTTCTGCCAAAGGGAACAGTTTCTCCCTATTTACTCTGTCCAGACCCCCTCATGATTTTGAACACCTCTATCAAATCTCTTCTCAACCTTCTTTTCTTTAAGGGGAATAGCCCCTATTTCAGCAATCCAACCATGTAACTGAAGTCCATTATTCTCAAGAAATTTTTCGGCTACTTCTCTAAAGCCTTCACATCCTTCCTAAAGTGTGGTCCCAGCATTGGACACAATCCTCCAGTTCAGGCTAAAATAGCATTTTATTAAGCTTCATCATGGGCAGAATTTTGCCCTTGGTGGGTGTGCAGACCCCACCGGCTCGGCGGCAGGCAGACAGCTCATACCGACCACCGAAACGGGGCCCGCCGCCATTTTGAGTGGGCTGGCCAATTAAGGCCCACCCAGCAGCCTGCCTAAAAGGAAGCACTAAGGGCTTCCTGTGCGGGGGGTGGAGGGATTCTCCATCTGTCAAAGTGCGCTCTTTCGAAGGAGCGCACTGAACCCTGAGACCAAGCGGTGTCTCAGGGAGCTTACTGACAGGTAAAAAAACACCAAAAATAGAAAAATATTAAAATTATTAACATATCCCCTCATGTGACAATGTCACACGAGATGGGACATGTTAATAAACACATTAACTTTATGACACTTTTTAAAAACGGACATGAAACCTCATCTCGCCAGTGAATGAGGTTTCATGTATTATCAGAAGCCCGCTGGGGCCCCAGGCCTGCCCGCTTGCCTTAAGGTTGGACAGGCAGGTCTTTAGCAATCTTAATTAGCCTGTCAATGGCCTTAATTGGCCATTGCCTGGTCGGAGGGTGGACAGCTGATTTCGCTGTCTGCCCGCCTTCCTGAAAATTTAAAGGGACCGGGATGACGTTGGCATTTCCTCCCGACGTCATTCTGTGTCATTTTCCCGTCGATGAGCAGGCCCGCCCTCAAATCACCGACGGGAAAATCCTGGCCCAAAGCTTCATTGCTTTTGGACTCTATGCTTTGGTTTATACAACCCAAGATGCCATATGCCTTATTATTGGCTTACTCAAACTGCCCTTCCACCTTCAACAATTTGGGCACGTAAAGCCCCAGATTCCCCTGCTCCTGCACCCCTTTTAGAATTGGAACATTTAGTTTATATTGCCTGGTTGTGACATTATAAAAATTAATTGTTCTGAATTTGCTGATGAGCTTACTTAATATCAACCAATCACCGACACTAAATCTACGAGAGTCATTCAAGCTTTCAGACATTTCTGACTCTCTACCCATATCCTTTGTCTTGCCAGTTATTTCCCCATCTGAAAAGTCTCCTCAAAACTTAACTCTTCAACCATTGCTCTGGCCACCTCCTCATATGAAAGAGAAGATATATCTACACGTTATTCTAAACATGTAAAAGAGTTTAACCATCAGGTTTTCTGGCTTCCGGAACGCAGAAGCTATTTGGAAATTTCACTCAGTTAATTTTCTGAGCGAGGTTAACAATAAAACCAGTCAACAAAACATGAATGACACATCTGTTGGTGAGAACATGAATTTCAAATAGATGTTTGGTAGTACAGAATAGGGCCCTGTGTAGCTTCCAGTACACACAAATGCGCCACACTGTGAGCCCAACTGACAATCAAAAAATCAGTTGTCAGCGTAATTATTTAGCAAATATTGTCCAATCACAGATTCACATCTAATGCTGGATACCATGTTTTGTATTTTGTTAAGCACGGGCTGGTTGGGTACTGTCTGTACCCTGCCCATAGCGAACAGCTGCTGGGACATGCTATTTGATACGATCCACCAGTCTTTGGGACATATGGTCTACATACCTAGCATCACACCGGCACTGAAATTCATATGCCACATTACTCTTTTGTTTGATAGACCGGACGTCTTTTTGGCTTGACGGCAGCATCCTGTTAGTGGCGAATACCACTCGTGCTGTTACTGCAGAGTAGCAGCGTGAAACAGCTAGCTTCACCTGCTGCTGAAATTCGCATCCATTGGACCTGCAGCTCAACATGACCGGACAGCCTTGCATGAAAGTAAGCTAAAAAAGCACTTACTGGACTTGGGTAAGAGCCATGAGCCACTGCGTGATCA
This sequence comes from Carcharodon carcharias, assembly GCF_017639515.1. NCBI lineage: Eukaryota > Metazoa > Chordata > Chondrichthyes > Lamniformes > Lamnidae > Carcharodon > Carcharodon carcharias. Next base: position 136,253,228 of record NC_054474.1, on the reverse strand, counting down.
GATCATTTTGTGCTCTATAATCATACAAACTCATAAACAGGCCTAAGGCCATCACTTTCGGTCCAGAAAGGTGCCCAATCTACGTTAGACTGTGCTGGAATGTCAAGGCATCTCAAAATTTGAGCAACCGGTGAAACCAGCTGTTTCACGCTGCTTCTATGCAGTGGCAACACGAGTAGTATTCGCCACTAACAGGATGCTGCCGTCAAGCCAAAAAGACGTTCTGCCTATCACATAAATGAGTAATGTGGTATATGAACTTCAGTGCCAGTGTGATGCTAGGTATGTACACCGTATGTCCCAAAGACTGGCGGATCATATCAAACAGCATGTCCCAGCTTCTGTTCGCAATGGGCAGGTACCAGACCATAACCAACCAACCTGTGCTTGTAAAACCCAAAACACAGTGTCCAAAATTAGATGTGATTCTGCGATTGGACAACATTTGCTAAATAATCCTCAGTGTGCTAAGAATTAAGCTGGCAACCAATTGATTGTCAGCTGGGCCTCAGTGTGGCACATTTGCATGCACTGGTAGCTAAACCAGGTCCTGCTCTTTGCAGACAGAAAGAGCATGTACACACATTGCGCCTGTTTTAGCTAAACAAAATAAGTAACAGCTATTTGCTGACTCATTCCTCAGGGCAATGCCTTGACCAATCAGGGTCAAGCTGCCTGGTTTAAATTTCAAACAATGCTTGGCAGTTAACTGTCAGTCACTATCACTGGTGCATTCTCCATGGCAATGCCACTTGCCAACCAATCAGCACTCTCCTCACTTACAGTATAAATTATTGGTTTCCCCTTATATTGGTATTCTTGTGAAGTGTCCTGATGACTGCAAAGACAAAAAGCTTAGACATGTCTCTTTTGTCAGCAACATTAATTCCATTTTTAAATATATTAACTTGATTTAATCCAATTTATGAATTAAGCAACAATGTCAATCATGTAAATAGTCGAGGAGAACAAAAGAAATCAATGCTGTAATATTGACGATTTTGGCTCCTGCATTGTTGTCTTTCAATTAGTTCATCCATGTAATTAACATACTGTATGGTGTTGATACACGCTCCCAAACTGCCAATAAGTCAGAAATCACAGTTCTGTTTTTTTTTGAAGGAACTCATATATTTACAAATGAGCATGATTGGACTATCTTCAGGACAGCTTAAATTAGGACGTTATCTTCCATGCTTTCAAATATATTTTGTTACAAGAAACCCTGTCAATGCCAGGTTGAAGTGTTTGTATGCGTGTTTTAAGGAATGGATTTTTATTTTTCTTCATGTGTCATTTTTGGGAATATATACCACTCATAATAATGAATGGTGAAAATGAGATTCATGTGCCAAAACTAAGTACTGTTCTGCTTTGCCAAAACACTAGTCATGAATAAACAATTCCTTTCACACAAGATTACATTTCCATTTTCCATTTGCTTCCAACTCATAACTTCTAACCCATTGTCTTGCTCTAATACTAATTTCATTCAAGGTCCTTAGAATAAGTAACTCAAAAAGAGAAAGAAAATGCATGGTTCAGACTGGTACTCTGCTTGTACCTCAACCTCCTTGCAATCTGTAAATTGGCTTTCATTCCATGTGTTTTTTTTTCCCTCCAATTGTTTCAAACAACCTAGGCTCACCTCTTCAGCTATATTTATGACTGCTGCTTGGGCTGATGCTAAACTTCCAGAAAATCATTCCTTACATTGCTGCTCCCTACATTACAACAGTGACTACACTTCAAAAAGTACTTCATCGGCTATAAAGTGCTTTGAGATGTCCGGTCATGAAAAGTACTACATAAATGTAAGTCTTCGTTTTCTTTCCCTCCCCCTCTATAATAGGGTTTCTGTTTCTTTCAGCTGGGAGACCAGATCAATGAACTGCTCAGTCCAAGATTACCATGGCAGCAGCATGATCTGAAGTGTCAAAAGAAATTGCATAGCTTGGATATTGAATCTTCAACATAAGTAAAGTCTCTCTTCTGCTTGGCTTATTGTCATCCATAACCATTCAAAAGATGCAATCCCCAAATCAAATATGGATGCCGACTGTCTACTACTGTGCATATTACTAACATAGGATAGACCTAACCAAGTGCTATCTTCATGCTGACTTCTCTCAGACTCTCTCTAGCCACAGCCTACCATTATGTGACTCAAATCATAATGTAGGCTGTACTGTTTCCCCATTCCTGCATTAACCCTTTCTAACCCAAACAACCTAAGGCTACACCTCCCACCCAAGACGTTACCCAAACATATATACATTACAATTCCACACTACCCCTCTTTCCTCTGTACAAAATAGTTCAGCTCATGCATTTCATTGTGCTGACATAGTCTGTGACCATCTGTGTTTTGCTTGGGTATTGCCTCCCTCACCCTGGGGGCTCCTTGCCCTTTTGGTGGTTTATTGGGGTTGCTCTATACCTTTTTTAAGGTCTGCGCTTTCCACAACTTAGAGTTTAAAATACTGGTCATTGGTTTTTGATCCCTCACTAATTGTGGTTGAGGTTCCACGTTTACATTGCCTTATGATTACATTGTTGACAATTTCAGCAAAAAGAACAAGATGTACTAATTTGCACTTCCTCTGATTTCCTACTTAATCCTGATGTACTCTGTAATCTAAACATTTCCTTCTCCATGATGCCCAATTTTGCACCTAGTTTGGCTCTTACAATAGCTCAGATTGGTCTAGTAGTTCTAATTTACTGTGCACGGCTGTTTTTCATAAGGGCGGGGTGAATGTAGCTTTGATATTTTTTCTTTCAAGTTGCCTTGCAGTATCCATCTTTCCCCCGGCACCCGAACCGTCCGATTGTCTGATCTCGGCGGGCTCCTGTAGTGATCACGGAGCATTTTTCTAAAACCTGTCGATTCTGCAAAAAACCTTTTAAACTAACAGTTTTGGCCAACAGTTTGCTTCTCTGAGCTTGAGAAACTGATTTGAGGGCAACTTTTTTTTTGTTCTGCCTTCTGTTTTAGTTTTTTTTCATTCATTCAACCTCGGCTGCCACGTGGTGTGATGCCAACTCCACACCCGGCTGCAGCATTCTCTAGCTGCACTGGTTAAACAATTGGTTTGCGCTGCCAGTTAGTGCACTGATTATTTTTCAAAGGTTTGTTCAGCCTTTTAGTGTGTTAACAATAAACCGTTTATGTTCAACCACGCAAGTCTCTAGACCTCTTCGTGAGACACCAAACAACCTTACGTTGAAGGGCTTAAACACACTGCACAATATTTTCCTTAACCTTGTCTATTGTCTGGTGGTTAGTATAAGATTAATTACTACCAAATAATTAATCTTTAGTTTGAACTTTGTATTCAGTATGTGGAAAAATGTATACTTTTTAAAGCAGTGTTCCAAGTAATGGAGCTGATTCTGGGAAACGAAGATGCTATCTTCATTATCATCATCACATACAACAAGTTATTAGAATCTGCTTGGAAAATTTAAAGGCAAAATTATCTTCATGAGAAAGTGTGTGAGAAATACTTTTCCACTGGAGGCGATCGCCAACTATCACAACGTTGCATCCTTTTTAGTTACAGTGACGTGTGTCACAAGACATATAATGATGGGCTTCAATGCTAATCACACCAACAGATTTTCTGCTTCTGAGAAAATGATTGGCATTAAATTCTTCATGAAGGCACTGTCTCTTCAAATTAACTTGCCAAGCTGAATTTCAGATAATTGGATATCATTTTGTCCAGCCCATTCCTACACCAGCATGAATACAGGGTATACTGTAGAAATTGTTGTTTCCATTCTTATTTTCACTAAGTAGTGGTATTCATGGCTAGTTTTGGATCTGGGTCAATGTTGTGATGTTTGTTTACTCAGCTGACCTATCCCCTTAAGACCACTGTTACAAACAAGCTAATTGCAATCTAATGTATTTCTGGGCTTTCAGCCAAGAACGCACAATGAGGCTTGGCTGAGAGCCCAGGCATCCACTAGAGTACTGAAACACCTGAGCCCCAGGGAGAACATTGCTTGAATGACAACTCTGGCTCTCTGATCCCTGCTGTCAATTACACAATGTTTATTTACACAAGGGACAGAATTTTGCCCTCAGATGGTGGGCAGGCCCCACCGGCTCGGCAGCAGGTGGTCAGCTGACCCCCGCCACCGGAACGGGGCCCGCCACCATTTTGAGTGGGTGGACCAATTTAAGCCTGCCTAGCGGCCTGCCCAACAGGAAGCGCTATGTGCTGCCTGTGCAAGGGGGGAGGGATTCCCCATCTGTCAAAGTGCGCTCTTTCATGCATGCACGCGAAAGAGCGCACTGCTCCCTGAGGCAAAGTCCTGTCTCAGGGAGATTAGTGACAGGTAAGAAAAGTCAAAAAATAGAAAAATTAAAAAATTATTAACATGTCCCCCTCATGTGACAATGTCACACGAGATGGGACATGTTAATAAAAAGGACATAAACTTTATTAGACTTTTAAAAACAGACATGAACCTCATCCCGCCAATGGATGAGGTTTCATGCTTTATCAGAAGCCCGCTGGAGTTCCTGGGCTGCCCGCCAACCTTGAGGTTAGACGGGCAGGTCTTTAATTATCTTAATTAGCCTGTCAATGGCCTTAATTGGTTTCCTCCCGATGTCATCCCGCATCATTTGCCCGATGGCAAGTGGGCCCCGCCCCCAAATCGCCGATGGGAAAATTCAGGCCAAGATAAAGAGCTTGCAGTTTCTGCTATTGATACTCTAATGGAATGATTGACACGTTAATTGGCTTGTAGTAAAAGGAGTTTTTTAACTAGGAAGTAATAAATGAATGGCTATTTTTAAAGCTTTTTTTACACATACTATTGTCACTAGGGTTATAGGGTCCATTGCTTTTGCATAGTGGATGAAGGGGTGTGGAAGTGCCAAAGCTTGACATGAGGGTGTGGGGGGCCATGGGTTGGCATGAATGGCATGAGGGACATAGGTTCGCATGGGAGCATGAGGACAACCTTTTGAAGTTACCTATCATGCAGACTATCATTCATGCTACCTCTGATGTGCCATGAACCATGACTCTGAAAAGCTGGTCTAACTTCATGAAAATTGAGAAGGACTTCGACATGCCTAAAGGTCAAGAGTGCAGGGTGTGGGCTTGCAACTCGAACCAGGCAGACCATTAAAAGGCATTCCTGAAAATTGGAAACCTTGGGAATGAGGTTGGGGCCTATGCACCATTTTTAAAGGGTTCCCAAGTCATCCCAACCCAGTGAAAATCCAAGTCGCTGTGCTTTCTCCTCGGTGAGGCCAATCATTAACACACTGACTGCAGCTCCAACTGAGATCAACTAAGATAGCACAAACCAAGGGAGGAATCAGGCTTGTATGGTGAGGTTGCACATTGAGCAGTAACATCAACAACTGACCAGCTGAGGAATGATGGGAGGGTATGTCTAATGCTTATTTCAGCAAAAAGAAGTGGTTGATCGTTGGGAATGTGGTATTATTTCTCCCCCCCCCCCCCCCCCCAAAAAACACTATTTGCTCAGAAGTGGCAGAATAAAAATACTGACTGGCCTTGAAATGACATCATGGAATAATGTGCATGAACACTTCATACATTCTTTGGAATTCAGAGCAGAAGCTGTTGTCACAGTTTTAATGACATGTTCCCTAACTAGTTCAATGCTCTGCTACAGAGCAAGTTTAACCCCAGGATGTCACCTGCAAAGTTGAGTCAGGGCAATATGCACTCCATGGTTAGGTCTGGGTTTCTGCATTCACAGCCAGACAAGGTTCTGAAGGCCATGTCAGCCATGTCCAGTCTGTATTCTATTGAGGTTTCTCCACATGCTCTTGTAGAGATTGAAGCCTGGTTGTTGAGATGTCAGGCCAGACACAATGGCTGGAATTTTCCAGCCTCTCACGGGATCTTCTGGTCCTGCTGATCTGAATGGAGATTTCAGTGGCTCGCCCAGCCCCACCAAAGGGTAGTGGTGGGGGGGAGGTGTGGAAACTACTGGCGGGCAGTGGAGGGAGGCTGGTTGGAAAATTCCAACCAATCTGTTTATTTGGGTGGGTGCTTTTTGCCCAAACTTCCCTCCAGGTTTCATCAGTGTTATGGGGTTGAGGTTGTTTGATTCATGTCCAGAGGGGGTTTCTTAGAACCATATGGTTAACTGGGGGGTCTTGAAAGTCTTAACTGATGGGGAGGTCCAAGTTGTTGCTGATACAAGTTATTTCTCTGCATGTTGCTACATCCTGTTGAATGGAGGGAGGGATGATATTTGAGAGGACTGATTTCCACTGAACTGGAATTGATCCCAGAGTTCCAGAGGTTATCCTCATCACTGAGTGAAGTTGTGTGTCAATGAGTTAGATGTGTCTACTTGAGGCCCACACTGGTGCAGAGCACTCAGCTGCCGAGAAGACCAGAGCTACAGCAGAAGTAAAACAGGACAATTGTTTTTGCACCCAGCTTGTGTTGGCAAGCTTATGGATGATGTTAACTCCTGCCCTGGTCTTTTTGGCAGTCTTTCGGAGATGGTGATGGTAAGTTAGGCAGCAGTCAAGGGTCAGTCCAAGATGGGTGGGAGTCAGGTCATGCCACACTTTTTTTCCATAGAAGGTGCCATTTAGGGTGTTGTGTGCCTTGCGATTTTCAAGGTGAAATGCAGAGACAATGGACTTGTCTGGGTTTGGTTACAGTCTCCACTTGAAGAAATATTCAGCCATTCTTGACAGGTCAGAGTTTAGCATGGCTTCAATATCCTGGAAAGGTTTCGCCCGAGTTGTCAAATCAATATCATCAATGTAAATTTTCGTGATGATTTGGTGGGCATGTCGCTTCTGTAAACGTTAACAAGTGTCAGTGCCAGAACACTATCCTCTGGGAGTTGTTGTTAACTATTCTTGGAGTGCTGACCTTGTCTTGTTAGTAGACCTTCATCCTTCTGTTGCTCAGAAATATCCACAGCAGCCAGAGTAGCTTGGCACATGGCAGCAGCAGGGACAGTTTGGGCATCAGTCCATGTTTCCAAACAGTATCGTAGGCTGAGGAAAGATCTCTGAAAGTGGCTCCAAGCTTAAGCTTCCAATGAAAACTAGCCTCAATGTTTTCTGGTGAAAGCAAGGACTCACAGCAACTGTGTTAGAGTCAAAAGCCTGCCTGCTCTTGGGGGAGGTATGAGTTATTAATAGGATGAATTCTTAAAAGAATGAGCCACTCCATGAGCTTATAGATTGTATAAAGTGAGGAAATGGGCCTGTAGCTCCCTGGGTCATTGGCTGCCTTTCTGGGCTTTGGCAGGGGTATTAACATCGCCTCATGCCAGATTTGGGAAATGTGGCCATTCTCCAGAACAGTTGAGAAGAGTGTCATTAGCCATTGTTTTGCCAGTGGACCAAGATAGTACAGGAAGTCCATGGGAAACCACCTTTCCTGGCAGTTTTGCCCTTTTTGCAATTGCTAGGCCAGAACCCAATTCTACGAGGGTAAAGTCGTCTGACAGTTGAGAAGATTCCAGACAACTCCCCATTGCTTTTCTCTTTTTTATTTGATCTCCTGTTTATGTTGTTTATTGAGGAATCCATTTGAATTGTCCAGCAGTTTGGCAGCAACAGCTTTTGCGCTTACTTGTGAGTTCACAGCCTCTGCTGGATTTGATGCTCCAAGTTCCCTCAGGAGATTCTATGCCCAACGGTTTGAATGCGTAAAGTTCACAGATTCCACACAGTCCAGCCAGCTTTGTTGTCTACAGTTTTCCAAAGATTCAAGTGGTGGAGTGCCTGCTGCTGGATCTATAGTTTGTTGACATTGTCGAAAGACGGTTTCGCACTCAAGGCTCCAACATGGGATATCCTGTGCTCTGAAACCTCGAGGGATGTTCTCTCTGCTGCAGCCACAAATCAATTTTATTGTTTTGGTGTCGGGGTAGCGGGGGATGTGGTGGATGCTTTTCTCCACCTCAGCAGTGAATCCAGGCCACTTTGCCGTATGGAAATCCCACCTTGGCACTTATTTTGATGACATGACAGGAATTTCAACCTCCACATGGCCTATCATCGGCATATGCTGACTGTGAGGGAAGTCTGGAAGAATAGGTTGGGACAGGCGTACACCTTCACTATCTGATGAGACAATGGTGAGGTCAGGGCTATATTCCCTCCCCCTATTCCCCCTCCCCCTGCAACCCCTGTCTTGCTAATCAGAAGGTTGCACAAAGTTTAGCGTCATACACAAGGTGAGCATCCTGTGCAGACATTCAATCTGTCAGGCCTCCCCAGTTTTATCATTTGTATCGTAGCCCCATACGTATGGCAACTATTAAAGTCTTCCATGTATAAGTTTGGGTGTTAAGGGGATGGGAAAGCTGGATTAGGCTATTCTTTGATTGAGGGCGGGGGGGGGGGTGTGTGAATAGATATAGATAACTGTCAGTTCACCAATGTTGATAGCTGCTGTGTTTGGGATTGTAATATAGTTTGTAATTGCACCTTTCACATAAATCGCCAGGCTATATTATGCATGGTGTAAGGTTGTGGCAAGCTTATAACCATTGATCTTGTAATGATCTATGTCATCATTAATAACATGCATTTCTTGTAATGTGAGGACATCAATGTTATTTGTTCTCAGCATCTTTTCCAAGTTGACCCCAAGAGGTCTTCAACATTCACTTGACAGATCCATGTTCCAGGGTCCAATTTTTGGAATGTTTGATTTTATACATTAAATGTGAGTATTCCAGTGCTTAATTTTAAGGTCATTGTGTGCCTCTATACAATCCTTTCACAGCACAGAGTGTTATAAACAACCTTTCAGCTTTCTGAATTTCTGGTTGAAACCAGTACAAAATCTGTTTATAAAAAATATAAATTCTCCATCTCGCTTCCTTCCACTTTGCAGCAATGTAGATTTTTTTAAATTGTGCACTTTCTTGTAATACAATGGCAGAGGCAGAACTTTTTGGGGGAAGGGGTCTGTTTGGGTATGAGCTACTTCAAAATGTCTAATTTTTCAATAGTAACAGTTGAACAATAATTCTAAAGCACATAACCCAAAGTGTAGTTATATGTTGCTCGCATATCAATAACTTCAGTACTAATTCCTAAATATCCCAATGAACCTTTAGAACCAGAAGCCCAACTAATCGGCTGGTGGTCATTGAACTGCCACATCAACTATCTCCGGAAGAACATCCATTGCATCAAGTGATCTAAGGCATGTTCTTTCGAACGGAGTGATCTAATCAAAAAGTCATAGAGGCTTTGGCAAGGAGGAGGGATGTTTGAACAGTCCTCACTTTGACTGCCTACACCACTGTTATGATACATTGGTGCCAATCTAGTTCACAGGAATAAGACTTCATGTCACTTCAGTCTGAGCCACATGGTGTCATATGACTTCAGTCTGAGTTGCCTGGCACATACCTCACTTATGTTCATCCACGTGATTCAACTGTTATCAACTCTACATCAACATTTCTTGCACTAGATACAAGTTATTTTTGTGTTGCATGTATGAGAAAGAATAACAAATCTGTCAGAGCATGTTTCAATATAGTAATGCTCTTTATGATCCAGGTGGCAATTCACAGACAGCTGCAGCCTTTTCTGTTACTGTATTGCATACCTTAGTATCTTGTCAGCCAATGGATACATATGGCAAAAGCTAAATCAAAAGTTATTAAAACATAAGTAGCCATTAATTCATATTTTACACTTATTATCAAATAGAAACCACAACTGTTTCTATAGAATATGGAAGATATTCAAGTTATCAAAAACATGTAATGTAACATTGACACTCTGGTCCAAGTGCCAAATTTTTTTAAAAATGTGTTTTTAAGTAGAATAAATATCAACAAAAGCCCAAATTCTCTCAACACCCAATATGGCAGTTGCTAAAATTATAATTCTTTGAATAAGCTTTTCTAATAGGTGAATGTACCCAGGAAACTCCTTGGAACTAATATGTAATCCTTATTTGATTTTGTTATGTGCTATAGTGATCTTTAGTTCTGAAATTCAAAATTCAGTTCAGGTCTTACAGAAAAAAAAAACTCTTCCCTCAAAGCAGTGGATGATTGGCAGCATTTGATCCATACAAACTGTGTAGGGTTAAAATAAACCTTTGAGTCTGGAGTCTTGTCAGCTTCAAGATCGAGGTTGTTTGATGTGAAATGTCTTTCGAACTCAGTCAGGTAGAGGGGAGATCAGGTCGCCATCATCATAAAGTGCAAGGGAAAAGGAATGCTCATTTATACAGCCTCTTTTAAGTTTCAAGACACCAATGGATTAGTTCTGAAATGCAGCCACTGCTGTTATGAAGGAAAATGTGGCAGGAAATTTGCCCTTAGCAAGGCCCCATGAACAGCGAATGAATGGGGAACAAATAATCTGATTTTGGTGGTGCTGATTGAGGGGGAACTGTAGACCAGGATCTGCATTACAGGTAATATCTATTCTCCCACATCCTTCCCTCTGAAAAGCATTGGAAGCTTTACACTCCAATATTTTAGGGGGTAGGGGTTGGGGAGGGGGGGAAATTTCTACTGAAAAATATAAAACTGGAGGAACAGCACCTCATCTTCCGACTAGGCACTTTACAGCCTTCCGGACTGAATACTGAATTCAACAACTTTAGATCTTGAACTCCCTCCTCCATCCCCACCCCCTTTCCATTTCTTCTCCCTCCTTTTTGTTTTTTCCAATAATTTATATAGATTTTTCTTTTCCCACCTATTTCCTTATTTTTAAATCTATACCTTTTATGACCTTTTAGTCTTATTTCAACCCACCCCCACTAGAGCTGTATCTTGCGTGTCCTGCCATCCATTCTTAATTAGCACATTATTTTAGATAATATCACCACCTTCAACACCTCTTTGTTCTTTTGTCTGTGACATCTTTTGATTATCTGTTCCTATCACTGCTTGCTTATCCCTACAACCACCCCCCTCAACTTCTCTCACCCAACCCCCACACCTTAAACCAGCTTATATTTCACCCCTCTCCTATTTTTACTTAGTTCTGTTGAAGGGTCATGAGGACTCGAAACGTCAACTTTGTTCTTCTCTGCCGATGCTGCCAGACCTGCTGAGTTTTTCCAGGTAATTCTGTTTTTGTTTTGGATTTCCAGCATCCGCAGTTTTTTGTTTTTAACATGAAGCTTCCCCTCTAAATTTGCATTAAAGGCACCAGTCTATGTTTTCATTTTAACCCTAATTATAACTTGTTAAAAATAAATGGATGGACATCAGTGTTATATAATCCCAGTTGAAAAAGCTAGGCCACTGTGCCTCTGCCATTCAGATCAGGATTGCCCTATGTCTGTTCAGGAGTTAGGTAATCTCAACCAAGTAAGTGTTACCTCAGTAGCCCCAGGTTAGAAAAAGAGAAATCAACCAACTCTGCTGCAAGAACATGTATGTCAGAGAGGGCAGGATTAGGCTCGGCTATAAAGTCCTCCTTAATCAAGTAGCTCAGTACTATTCCCTGTCAACACTTGCACATAAATAATGACCGCAAGGAACACCCAATGCGACAGAATTGTATTCCAGCAGGGGAATCAACCCCTATGGGAATATCATTTACTTACCTGTTGCACACCACAACTTGTGAAACATTTCACAGTATGAAAAGTTATCAGATGGTATTTAAACAAGGAAGTTAAAAAAAAAGTATAGAGGACCATGAAAATTGACAATTAGCATTCTGTAGTGTTCTGATGAAAAATGAGGGTCTGCATCATATAGGATAGTTCCACAGTAAGCCTGAATAAATTTAACTTAAGTTACAATTAGGGAATGAAATATAAAACTCTAAATCTCTTTTATATATGAACATATGAATTAGGAGCAGCAGTAGGTCACTCGGCCCCTCAAGCCTGTTCCGCCATTCAATGAGGTTATGGCTGATCTGATTTTACCTCATATCCCTGCCTACCCCAGTAACCTTTCACTCCCTTGCTTGTCAAGAATCTATCCACCTCTGCCTTAAAGATATTCAAGGCCCTGCCTCAACCACATTTTGAGGAAGAGAATTCCAAAGTCTCAATCAACCGTCTCAGGGAAACAAATTTTCCTCATCTCTGTCCTAAATGGGAGACCTTTTATTCTGAAGCAGTATCATCTCGTAGTTTTGTGTTTGTGTAATTGCAACATCTATGATTTGTCACCCCTGTTTTTCCCAACCTTACTAAAACACTTGCTTTCATTTTGAGTTGCATCCAAAACATTAAGCCTTCTTTTCACTTTGCTGATGTTGGGCATTTCTGGCATTTACATTTTAATTTTCTCTTCCTTCATCCAATAATTTATCTGTGTTCACACTTGATTTTTTTTTCAAGCCAGAAGAAAACGAAGGTAAAACACTCTGACATCAAGGTGAATAGGAGTGATTAATATGGAAAAAAAAAGCAATTTCAGAAACACACTGATTCAAGCAGTTCTGCTTGTGGCTCAGTGAGTGATGAGCTAGGAACACCATCCATCTATGGGCAAATAAATCTCCACGATTTATTCGCAGAACATCAGGCAGATGTCCAACTGTCAAAGCCCTAAGTTAAGTTCGTGTGATTCTGACTTCATCTGAAAAATTTGTGTGTAATTTGGGATCCTTCTAAAACGTAGATGTAAGCACAAGGTCAGGATATTGTGGAGACATGCGCTCGTTTTATCAAAAGATTAATCAAACAAAGGCTGGGGCAATTCACTTTAAGCCAACAGCTTATGAAGATAATTAATGGGAAAAGAGATCAAAGATTCCATGACTGCTGGTGGTATGTACACTGTTAGGAGATCCACTCTAAGGAGGCACCATATTAATATCACCAGCAAAACTCTTTTAAAGGTCACGTCTGACAAAATCACTTCAGCCATAAGACCACCCATTATTTAAAAGGCTCAACACATTTAACTCAAAGCTCTCTGCTCTTCTGACGCAAGTACACACTATTTCTGAGTATTCAAGAACAATCTCCCATATCAGTTGATTCTGGGAAATTGTGACTGGTTTGTCAAATAATCTGATAATGGAATGAAAAGTGGTACAGGCACAGCGCAGAATGGTCGGAGGAAGATTATGGCCTGAATCTTCTGGTTGGCGTGCAGGGGCGGACCCCACTCACTGACGCAAAAAAAGACGTGCGGTGTCGTTGGGCATGTGTCCTGACGTCACTGCACGTCATTCCAATCTTCAGTTCAGCAGGTGCGCACCGGAGCAGGCTGCGTGCCCACCGAACTGTCAAAGGTCTGTTAAGGCCATTTAAATAGCAACTGAAATCATCAACAGGGCTGCCTGTCCAACCTTAAGGTTAGTGGGCTGGCGAAGAGCCCAGGCAGCCTTCACATTTTTCATGGAACCTCTTACACGGGCGGGATGAGGTTTCATGAAGGGTTTATAAGTTTAATTAAAAATTTTAAAATTCATTGACATGTCCCAGCTCATGTGACACCGTCACACGAGGGGACATGTGTGAATAACTTTTTTTATTCTTTACTTCAAGTTTTCATAATCAAAGTAATATCCCTGAGCCAGCTCCGTGCCTCAGGGAGATTTCTGCACTCTTTCACGCTTGTGCGCAAAGAGCGCAGGCCCCGACTCTCCCTCCTCCCCCCACCCGCACAGGGAGCACTGAGCGCCTCCAGGTGCACATCACGCTGGGTGGGCCAATTATAGCCCGCCCACATAAAATGGCAGCACACAGCCAATCGCGGGTGGCGATCAGATGCATGCCTGCCCGCGCCAGCTCCCACCCAGCCCGCATGACGGGGCGAAAATTCTCCCCTATGAGTTTTCTGATCCCAGTTTTGTCATTGAGGCAATGCCTGCAATTCCCTACAGTGAAGAAAATAAAACAGGAGGGTCCTAAGTCAATCCTGGAAACATCCAGCTGGCAGGTGCAGAGTAGTAATATAGAGCATACATGCATGTTTCCTACAGATAGTGGATTGTGGATTGTGTAGATTGTGGATAGCAAGCCCCAGAAATGGCAAGTGAATGCAGCAATTCAGTAAGGCTTCCTTGGTAGCACCTCCTAAGCCTGCTCTTTTAGCACTACGCTGAGGTGTAATGGAACTTGAAGCGACTTCTTTCTGACTCAACGACAACATTAACTGAGCCAAGCTGATTCATAGCTTGCAGGCAAACATGTGCCTCGACACAGTAGAGAAAGATCATTTCACTGTGAGGACCATTCTTTAACTTTATTCATATTGTGAGTGACTTTTAAGCAATATTATCAATAGGAAGAAAGCTGCTGCTTTCGTTTTCTTGAGCCATGGAATGAGCTGTCAAATGGACGCTTATCTTACTTTTATCAGAACAAATAAGGTTATGAGACTACGCGAGAAAAAGCAATTTGTTTCAAGTGGTGCTGTCTTGTACCCTAAAGCCCCTGGAGAGCACGTTTTTTTCTTAAAAGGTTGCTCCACACATTTTAAACACTGCTGGCTGCACGTCCCTGAAGGTTGATATGTGCAATAGTGAATGATCATGTTTCTATCAATGAATCACGTTCTACCTTGATCACATTACGTATAGACATGGTTACGCTTCAGGTATGTAGGAAAGCCCAGCTGGAGTTCTCACAGCTTACCTGCACGCGAAAGTATGTCTCTGACAGGGTACCAAAAATGCCAATCCGCTTCCAGTTGTTATTTTTTTAAACAGATTATGAAATAAATTGACAGGTTTATAGTTCATGCATTACTAAAAAGCCTACCAAAAGATATCTCTGTTGAAGAATGTGACTCCTTAACTATTATTTTGCATTTGGCTCATTTAAGTATAAATGCAACAATGAAAATTATAAAAGTAAACTGCATCTATTATGACACAGCTGATGGTAAATGCTGAGCTGTTTAAATCCCAGAGGGAAACTTGAAAGAACTGTCATAACCCATTTTGCAATTTGTATGTTTCAAGATGCAGGCTTTGAATTCAGTAGTAATACCGAGTCTCAAGAGGTTTTTATAAAACTAAATTAATCATTTATTAATACAAGGAAGATTGTAAACACATACATATGCCTGCAAAATTATTACTATAATAACTACAAAAATCCCATCATTAATCCGACTCCTAGTTACATCTCCATTAAAGCAACAGTAAAACACATAAGGGAGGATTTTTCCCTCATCAGGGGGGCTCTGCGGGGGCAGAAGGAGGTAGTCGGGAAGCCAACTGTCACCTGCGATCGGGGCCAGACCACGATTCCACATTGGCATGCCAAATAAGGCCCGTCCAGTGTGAGTTGCGCATGGCAGCACTCAGCACTACCTGTGTTGGGGGGGAGGAGGGCGAGTACAAGTTCGCACATGCATGTGAGTGCATGCTGGAAAAGCTCCCTAAGGCACAGAGCTATCTCAGGGAAATGAAGAGTTTAAAACGTTAAAAATAGAGATTTAAAAAATGTTATAAAACATATCCCCTCATGTGACTCTGTCACATGAGCAGGGACATATTATAAATGAAATCTTAAAATTTTAAAACCATAAGGTTGGACGGGCAGCAAAACATTTCTTTCAATTATAACTTTAATGGCCTTAATAGGCCTGATAATTGTCGGCGGGTGCGCGGCCCACTCCGACGCAGACCCATCGACTGAAATATGTGCAAGTATGCGACGACGTTGGGACACTCGCCCGACCTCATCGCGTGTTATTTTACGCTCGGTCGGCTCGGGCGCGGACCTACCCGATGAGCTAAAAATTCTGGCCATAGATTTAAACAGGCCCCTGGCAAAGCATAGTCTGGACAGTTGCATTCAAAATGAGTTTCTTTCAGCTCTGGGTCCTTGCCGACAGCAGCTTGAGGCTTACAGGCTGGAGGCTTTAGATCTTAGAATCCCTCTCTTTCTACCAACAGCCTTCTCTTCTTTTATACATATCTTCCTCTTTGAATGCAAATTTTCATATTAGCACTAAGGGCAGAATTTTGCCCTTGGATGGCGTGCGGGCCCCACCGGCTCAGCGGCAGGCGGACAGCCAACCCCCACCACTGAAACAGGGCCCGCCGCCACTTTGAGTGGGTGGGCCAATTAAGGCTATGCCTTTCCTGTGCGGTGGTGGGGGGTGGGAGGGGGGTGGAGGGAATCCCCATCTGCCAATGTGCGCTCTTTCACGCATGCACGCAAAAGAGCGCACTGCTCCCTGAGGCAAAGTCCTGTCTCAGGGAGTTTACTGACAGGTAAGAAAAGTGTAAAAATAGATAAATATTGAAATTATTAACATGTCCCCCTCATGTGACAATGTCACACGAGATGGGACATGTTAATAATAAACACATAAAATCTATCAAATGTTTAAAAAACGGACATGAAACTTCATCCCGCCAGTGGATGAAGTTTCATGAATAATCTGGAGCCCGCTGGGGCCCCTGGCCTGCCCGCCAGCCTTAAGCTTGGACAGGCAGGTCTTTAATTATCTTAATGAGCCTGTCAATGGCCTCAATTGGCCATTGACAGGTCGGCGGGCTGATTTCGCTGTCCACCCGCCTTCCTAAAAATTTAAAGAGACCAGGATGACGTTGGGGATTCCTCCCGTCATCCTGCATCATTTTCCCCTCAGCGAGCGGGCCCCGCCCCAAATCGCAGAGGGGAAAATCCTGGCCTATGTCTTTTGAACTTTACCTCTTCTAATAATACGACCCTTTCATAATACCCACTTTATTGGTAATCCTTGGGGAAAATAAACAAACATACTGTTTCTGAGACAGAAACAGAATTACCTGGAAAAACTCAGCAGGTCTGGCAGCATCGGCGGAGAAGAAAAGAGTTGACGTTTCGAGTCCTCATGACCCTTCAACAAGGGTCATGAGGACTCGAAATGTCAACTCTTTTCTTCTCCGCCAATGCTGCCAGACCTGCTGAGTTTTTCCAGGTAATTCTGTTCTTGTTTTGGCTTTCCAGCATCCGCAGTTTTTTGTTTTTACACTGTTTCTGAGATTCACCTGGTTAGGTGTAATATTGCACACCCTCTCTTTGAATCCAAGCTTGTTTAAAGAAAAAATGCAGATTTCCCCCATGTTTATCTGTTTAACATTTCAAACCTACTTCTCTTCTATACATCAAAGCCTCTAGACTAGCTGGTTTTAATCTAATTAAGACATACACACATACACACACCTAGACACAGACACCACTAAGCTCCATTTTAAAATAATTTCCAATAACATTATAGGCATTATTATATCTTCCTGACACATCCAATTACTAATTTTGTTCAGCTTTTTATCCGCTATTGGTTTAAACAAACACTTGGACTATCTAGACCAGTGGGTAGAATGTAGCCTTTCCTCTCTGGGACCCAAGTTCAAACTCTGGCTTGGATGTAATGAAATACTCTTCAGTGGCCTAGATGGATGCAACTGCAACAACAGTCAAGAAGCACGATACCAACCAGGACAATGCAGCCCACTTGACAGGCACCTTATCTGCTATCCTCAATAGCTACACCCTCTAGACCAGTGTACTGTGTCTGCAATGCGTGCAATCTTCAGGATGCACTGCAGCAATTTGCCAAGGCTTCTTGACAGCAGTTTGAGAACTCAAACTCCATCATAAAGGAGGACAGGGCCACTCAATGCATGGGAATACCATCAACTCCAAGTTCCCCTCCAAGTCACTCACCATGTTGACTTTGTCATATATTGTGTCCCTTCACATACAGAACCTGGAAACCCTCACAACGGCATTATGGAAGCACCTTCCTCACACAGCCTACAGTAGTTCAAGAAGAGGACCCTTGACCACTGTCTCGCCATGGGCAATAAATGCCATCTTGCCAGCAATACCTACATCCCAAATAAGATTTCTTTCATTCTTCTTTTGATGGGATGTGGTCACCGCTGGCAAGGCCACCATTTGTTGCCTACCCTGCATTGCCCTTGAACTGAGTTGCTTACAAGGCCATTTCAGAAGGCAGTTAAGAGTCAACCCATTGCTGTGGGACTGGAATTACATCTAGATCAGATCGGTTAAGGACATTAATGAGCCAGATGGGATTTTACAGCAATCAATGATAGTTTCATGGTCACAATTAGTGAGATTAGCTTTCAATTCCAGATTTTGCTGGATTAATAAAGTCCCAGCATTTGATCAGTTCCCATAGTGACAAGCCTCACCCCTGATGTGTTGTAATTCCCTCAGTTGAGAGTGCGTTCTTTCGTGCCCATAATGCACTCATCTCCCTGAGGCTAAGTGTTGCGGCAGGGAGATCGGCGCCAAATTTAAAAATGCTAAAAATAGAAAAATAAAACTTCCCTGACATGTCCCCTCATCTGACACTATCACATGAGTTGGGACATGTCCATCACTTTTAGTTAAACTTTTATTAAATTTTTAAAAACCTACATGAAACCTCATCCCTCCCTTGGGTGAGGTTTCATGCTTTCTCTGAAGCCTGCCAGACTCCCGGCCTGCCCGCCAACCTTAAGGTTAGGCAGGCAGGTCCATTAATGAAGTTAATGAGTTTGTCAATTGTCTCAATTGGCCATTGACAGGTCGGCGGGCACACAGCTGATTCAGCTGAGCCCCCACTGACCTGAAAATTGAAATGACGCGGGGTGACGTCGGGGGTTGCACCCGACGTCATCCCGCGTCATTTTACGCGTCGGCAAGTGGGCCCCGCCCCCCCACTCAGGAAATCCTGCCCCTTGTATTTGAAGGCAGTACCACACAGCCCTAGGATAGAAAGTCTTAAACTTGGCTTGTATACTCTCATAATAATGCAATCAGTCACTGTTCATTCAAAGGCTGCTTCTATGGCCTTCATATTAAACCACCCCAAACAATGGTTGGAGATGGTGAGGTGGAGGGGTTAACCCTTAAATATAGGGAACACGTCCCCATCATGCTGCATACTTGCCCAATGTCTTTTTTGTTAATGGCAGTGGGTATCGTGAAAAATAATCACCAACGCCTCCAGTTAATTGACTTGAGTTGGGATGTACCTCATAATATTATTTGACAAGATGAATGATCAGGTTATTAAATGAAAGAACAGTGCAATTAGTGATGCAATTTCATTGTATTGCCAAACTGGTGCTTCAAAGTCACATGAATATTGGACTTTAATCAATATGATGATTACAATGTTGAATTGCATTACAGAGTTGGTGCCGTATTAGATAATATGGTGCAGTCTATAGGGTAATGTAATTTTTGGAACAGATGGCCATTGGCTATTGCAGGACACCTGCCAGCATGGAAACTTGCAATTGTGGTAATAAAAGCCCCTATAATTGAACTAAGTAACATTCAGATAGAGTTTCATGACAAAAAACAATGTCATGTTTTAAACTGTCAATTCTACAACACCGTCAGAGCCTCATTTGCGCTCTCTATCAACTATAACTGTGAAGAAGAGCATTTGTTCATAATAATTATATCACGGATCAACAACCTCAAGTACAATGACTTTATTGCACAATGGGCATCTGCATTAAGTGATCATCTGCCTTTATTCTTCTTAGATTCATGAGGATTGCTGTTTTTTCAAAGAACTGCGTGTGCTTAATGCGGTCTTACTTTATTGCCAACATGAAGTCAGTACAAGCTAAGCAAATGGCTCTATTTTAAACATCAGCAATAAAATTGTGCTATTCAAGACTGTAAAGCTGATACAGTCGTTTAGACTGTGAAACTTGTAAAATAAAATCTGGATGACTGCTGGACAGCATCTGCAGACAGATTGAAGAGCTGCAAGATTCTTGTTCTGGTCAACTGAACTAGGAGTGGATTAAGAACAATGTAGTCGCTGGGCTGCAATAATCAATATGTTTTTTTTGATGAGGACTTGAAAGTAATCGGTCTTTAAAACAAAATCAATCACTAGGAAGTATTATTTTCAAGTTAAATCTGTTTCATTTTGATGATTCGTTTTATTTTGTCAATTTTGTTCTCTCTGGAGCTGACGATATGGCTCCTGCTTGTTGTTTCATATCATATTCAAGTGGTTATTCTTCAAATGTCATTTTAGATGGTATGGGTTGACAGGAATCACAACCAAACTTGAAACTTACTTCAGTCAGTACCCTCACACATGTTCTTTCCAGTTGTCATTCTCTGGATGGTGACCAGGATTTGTACATAACCTGGTTTGTACATAATCTGGATTTGTACATAACCTAGATTTGTACATAATCTGTGCTGATTTTTCAAAGAGCCCTGACTCATTTGTAACTCTGGTTCAGGTAAAAATAATTATGAAGTTCAATTGAATGAAGGTTATTTTTTATTCCAAAAACTGTTGTCAGCGTGGGCAGTGACTGCCCATTTGCTCCATGTCAATATGTCACATAACATTCACACCACTAGATTAATGGCTATAACACTATAACTGCTAAACTACCACAAACTATTTTGCAGTTTATTCTTTAATGGAAATTCTCCAATAAGATTACACTATTACAATATTTTCTGCTATCCCTCCACTTTAATTCTCATTTCACTGCCTTTCTATCCTATTTTTCACACAAAGTTTCTTGGAGAAAGAAAGATCCTGGAATGTTACCAAAACTATGGATGAGCCATTTCCAAAGATTGATTCCTGACAGAATCCTAAGTGTTGCTGTTAATGGGAAAGATAAAACAATTCTCTCTTATACTTCAGACAGAACTAGAAAGATGTCATGTTCGAGAGCTACTTGTACTTAGATTTGACACATTAATTAGACAACCGTATCATGTGTCTGCAGGTGTAGTAAATAATGAATAAATTCAACATTTTTTAAAAACCACTCTGAAATCTGTAGTCAGTCCTTCAGAAAGCCTTGTTCTATTTGTCAGTGCAAAAGACCAGATTGAAGCTTTTGCAACTGTCTTCAGCCAGATGTGCCTAGTGGATAATAGGAACATAGGAGTTGGGAGCAGGAATAAGTAATTTGGCCCTTTGTGCCTACTCCACTGTTCAATAAGATCATGGCTGATCTAGTTGTGGTCTCAACTCCACTTTCCTGTCTGTCCCCACAACCCTGACTCTCTTGTCTATCAAAAGTCCAACTCAGCCTTGAATAAATTCAATAACCCAGCCTCAATGATCTATCTTGGCCACTTCTTGAGGTCACGACCATCATGAGATGACAGCCTTCAAATAATTTGATTTACTTCGTATAATAAGGAAGGGTTGAAGGCACTGGATACACCAAAGAATATGAGCCCTGGCATCATCTTGCTATAGTACTGGAAATATGTGTTCTAGGGCTAGCCACAATCTTTTGCTGTTTCAGTGCAGTCACAACACTGGCACCTATCCAATAATGTGGAAAATTGCCAAGGTATGTCCTGTCCACAGAAAGTGGGATGAATCCAATCTGACTATTTTCCACTCAATCAGTCTACACTCTGTCATCAACAAAGATGGTGAAATCAAATGGCACTTAGTAACAATCTGCCTTCCACCAGGTCCACTCTGCTCCAGATTACATTACAGCCAGGGACAAAGGAGCTGAATTTCAGAGGTGAACATGACTGTCCTGAACACCAAGGAGCCCTAGCAAATTGAAGATAATGGAAATCAGGGGGAAAACTATCCAGTGGTTGGACTCATACTTATCACAAAGGAAGATGGCTGTTGTTGTTGGAGACCAATCATCTCAGCCCTAAGACAATGCTGCTAGAGTTCCTGAGGGTAGCATCCTAGTGCAGCCATCTTCAGCTGCTTCAACAATGACCTTCCTTCCAAAATAAGATAAGTAGAGATGTAACTGATGATTGCACAGTGTTCAGCACCATTAACAACTCCTCAGATGCTGAAGCAGTCCACGTCTGCACGCAGCAAGACCTTTACAATATTTAGGCTTGGCTGATAAGTGGCAAGTAACATTGGTTCTGCCAATGATCATCTCCAACCAGGGAGAATCTAATTATCTTCCCTTGGCATTCAACGGCATTACCATCACTAATACCCCCACCATCAACATCCTAGGAGTTACCATTGACTAGGAACTTAACTGGAACAGCCATATAGATACTGTGGCTACAAGAGCAAGTCAGGGGCTGGGAATTCTGCAACAAATAACTCACCTCCTGACTTCTCAAAGTCTGCCTACCATTTACAAGGCACTAGTCAAGAGTGTGATGGAATACTCCCCACTTGCCAGAATGAGTGCAGCTCCAACAACAGTCAAGAAGCTCAACACCATCCAAGGCAAGGCAGCCCGTTTGATCGGTAACATATCTATTACTGTAAATATTCACTTCCTCTAACACCAGCTCACAGCCACGCCAATGTGCACTAGCTACAAGGTGCAGAAACTCACCAAGACTCTTTCAACAACACCTTCCAAACCTCGTCTCTACCATCTAGGAGAACAAGGGCAGCAGAAATATGGGAACACCACCACCTACATGTTCCCCTACAAGTCACACACCATCCTGACTCTGAAAAAATTGTCATTCCTTCACAATTACTGGGTCAAAATTCTGGAATTCCCTCCCTAACAACACTCTGAGTGTACTACCACCACCATGTGGATGCCAGTGGTTCAGGAAGGAGGCTCTCCACCACTCAAGGGTAATAAGGAATGGGTAATAAATGCTGGCCTAGCCAATAATTTCCGTATTCCAAGAATTTTTTTTTTTAAAACTGTCTCGGGGAGTGACTGGTTGGTTTTCAATCTTCCTGCAGGCAGACTGAGGTTCTAACATCAAACAAATCTACAATATGAAATTTTCACTCGTTCTGTATATCTGAAGTGCAACCATGCACCAGAAATGAAAATGTGAATAAGCTCAACAAGCCGCATCCATCGTTGAGTCCAGAGGGTGGTCAACAGGCATTAACATATCCTATCATTTGCCCATCTTTCTTTTCTCTTCCCTTCCCATATTTTTGTCTATCATATTTTTGCTTTCCTCTTCGCTGTCTGCCTAGCTGTATGATATTAGAGAGGTGGTCCAATCACAGCTTGCACATAGGAGTTAAAAGCCTGCCATTAAGTTTTAATAGAGGATTTTCATTATCACAGTGGATTTTGAGGTAGCTCTGCCTCCAGAGTTTTCTTGCTTTTCAGGAAGGGAAAGCAAGGAAAGTGCATGGGATTACAAGAATAAAGTGAAATCATAATCCTGAAATGAGGGGCAACATCACGATTTCAAAGCCGATTCTCTGGTTGAATGGGGAAGAGTGAGTTGGCCTGCAGACAGGTTCAGGCTATTTGAATGATCAAATGTCTGGCACTAATTGAAATGGTTGTCCTTTATGCCAGTCATAGACTTGTACATTTCTACCTATTTTAGCTCAGTAGATTTAGACTAAAGACTGAAAACTGTAAAAGATTGAAACAAAAGATAAATTATTGATAGGCCACGAATCTGTCCTTTTGATATGTATGTGAACACGGCATTTGGCTCATTTGTTGAGAGAAAACAAACCAAAGTAGAATTAAATTCTACATCACGTTAAAGGAAAATCTGCAGGCACACTTATTGCAGAGGGATTATAATCCAATAAAAACATAAAATATAAGATGTCAACAGTAAGTATAAAATGCTATATTTCCACAAGTTTGAATAAAGTGTGAGCGTTCTTTTTTCATCAACCAGCGATAGTTTATAATGTAGCATTCTCCCTCTGATTTCTGGGCAACCCTTGACATGGCTCAGTTAAAACAAAACTACTTGGCACAGACTCCACCCTATAATCAGAGGAAGAACATTAAGTACGAGTGTTCTCAACGTATAATCCAGCCACAAATAAAGTTAATGATTTTACAAAACAACATGGCATGCTTGGGCTGTGTTTTTGACTTGTGGATGGGGTATGGAGGAGGAGGGGAGTCAAAGGCACCATACCCCACATTAAACCATGACTATGAATATTGTTTTTGGATAAAATAACCACCCTGGCATTGGTTTTCACCACCTATGACCTGATAGGCAATGAAAATCAAGTGCAAGAGTACCCTATCCAAAAAACAAAGTCACAAAGAAACCATTTTCATTTTACTGATTTAATGCCAAAATAAAGCTGCTTTTACAAAATTCATCAAATCAGATGGCAATACACAGGTTATTGTATAGATATACTTTGAAATCAATTTTCAAAAAGATTCATCTTATTCCACTCATCATTTGACATCCAACTTTGATTTTTTTCTTGCAATGTAAGTGTTTACAACTAACACTGATTTGCAAGTATCTAGTCAGAATGCTCACAATGAACAATCTTGTACAGTGCAAACTTATTTGAGGAATCAAACCCTTACCTGCATAAAGATTTGGGTCGATGTAATCGTCCAGTTTCTTATAATGAATGACGTAGTCTGCTATCTTGGTTCCTATTACAGGTTGGGCATCTTGCCATT
Source organism: Carcharodon carcharias (assembly GCF_017639515.1). Taxonomy (NCBI): domain Eukaryota; kingdom Metazoa; phylum Chordata; class Chondrichthyes; order Lamniformes; family Lamnidae; genus Carcharodon; species Carcharodon carcharias. Next base: position 136,228,945 of record NC_054474.1, on the reverse strand, counting down.
CCAAGCCTATCATGGTACTTGATGGTTCTACACTTGTTGAGAGCCTCAACCTTTGTTATAAAAGAAACAGAGATATGTGTTACAAGAGGAAAGGACTTTGGGCTGAAAGTTTAATTCCTTGAGACTCCACTTCCTAGAATGCAAAGCAGCAGTTTTCACTTATTGCATAACAACAGCATTTCTATAGATCTGCTGCTTGGGTGCACAATTTCTCCATTTCTGTCACCATATCTCACTCCTCCCTGCATCTCCACTATGCTAAAACAGAGGCTTATTGCACTGTCTCATATGCTAAACCACTCTTTTCCAACAACTCACCTTATCCTCCACTGGGCTTTCAGAACCGAACCTTGACATCGCCTAGCCATTACTTTTTTATTGCCTTATCTTCTCCCTTATCTTTTTTTAGCCTTGGTAAAGTTCTATATTAAGGTTCATCAGTATAGGATTTGTAAAAAAAAAGGATTTCTTTTAGATAAAACAAAATCCAGTTCAAGGACTGTACACCATGATGATACCTGTACAACTTCCCAACATCCCCAGCATGGTACATAACTACTATTGTCACACATTCCCCATAAAATATAGGTATGTACATTATGCCTAGATGCTTGTTTTTAGTGGATCACTGATAACTTACAGCTTAAGGGAAGAGATCTTCATCAATTGCAATGTAACTGAAACATTGACCATCTCAGGCCAAATTTACATGCACTCCAGTCCACTAAGACAAAAAAAGGAAAAAAGGGGTACTTAAAGGCACAGAGACTTTCAGCCATGTGAACAAAACAAAATCTGTATGTTTAAAGTTAAAAATAACACAGTACTTAACCAGCCAGTCACTTCTATAAGCTATAATATATGAATTATCTTACATCTGCATGCAGCCATTGTTTACTGTCATGAAGGTACAATAATTTTCATAATGTTTTTCTGGTTTATTGTAAAGTAGGTTTATGGGGGTAAGTATAGTTAGGTCTGTCTGTGTGTGATTTAATTACATTTGGAGTCAAGTAGACTCATTTTGAATCATCAAAAGAAGCTAGGTGCTTGACATGCTAATGAGTAAACATGATGCTGGCTTAGCATGTAAGGTGTGAAGTGAATTTGCAGTTTTAGATAGATGAAGAGAGATTTGGATCAAAGGAATTTTAGTCTGTTTATAATTAGGCAGATAAGCAAGGCTAATGAATATGTTTATTTTTCTCAAAGGTTACTGCCAATAAATAGTAGCAACGAGAATGTTTTTATATCGCAAGGAAGATACAGTTTCAAAGACATATGAAACAATAAAAATTACATATTTAAAAAGAGGGAAACAATATAAAGGAGAATGAGGCTATGTGTCAGGAGAAGGCGTTGCGAGATCTAACTGAAGTGTGCAAAATAGCCTTAATGAAGTTCTCAATATTTGTGCATAAGTCTGCTGTCTACCAAAACTGAAGCTGGAGAAAAGTCATTTGGAATTCCACTGTTCAGGTATTGTGTGGATTGGTTGGATCTGTTTAAAATCTAAAATCTATTTTTGAACTATTGCCTTACAGGGGGTATAACTGGGAGTCAGGATAATTAGGAATTTTAGGAGTTATTATATCAGTAGTCATTTGTAGTTTTATGTATGTGCTTGAAATATTTTTTGTTAATTATTATTTTTTAATCTCTAAAAGTCTTGGCGGACTTATTACTTCTGAATTCAGTACACATATCTCGAAATAAATATAAATTGCAAAACTGTTGTGATAGCATGACCAAGTTTCCCTCGTGGATTTGGTCTGCCTAGCACACATCATCTGCCGCATCATAACATTACAAAACTATGCTTCTTGTTATCATATCTGTGTCACACTTTTATGTCAATTTATTGGTTTAGAGTCAGAGTTGGTGGATATAGTGCAGGGTTCTTTAGGAACATAGGAACAGGAGCAGGCCATTCTGGGCCTTGAGCCTTTGATAGAGTCACAACAGCACAAAGAGGAAGCCATTTGGCACACTGAGTCCATGTTGGCTCTCTTTAGAGTAATCCAGTCAATCCCACTCCCTGGTTCTATTACTGTAGCCCTGCAAGGTTATTTCCCTCAAGTAAATTTCCTTTTGAAATCATTGATCATCTCTGCTTCCACCACCCATGTAGGCAGTGAGTTCCAGGTTATTATCCCTTGCTGCATAATTCACCATTCAATAAGGTCACAGATGATCTTCAACTTTATTCCATATGCCCGCTTTGACCCGTATCCCTTAATACCTATGGCCAATCAAAATCCATCAGTATCAAATTTAAAATGAACAATTAATCTAGGATCAATTGCCAACTGTGAAAGGAAATTCCAAACATCTACCACCCTTTGTGTTAATACCTTTGGATAACTCCTTCATGATCCAGTGTCAACGAAGTCACAAGAAGCAATCTTAATCTGGTATTTGTTATTGTCCCAGAAGATGTACAAGAAGTGGAAGTCATCGCTTTCCTGGAGGGGCCATCTCCACAGGATAATAACATATAAGATGGTCTGGGACTCAGAAATATCCAAGCTCATGGACCTGGCTACTTTAAAAAGACTTAATACTAAAGCTGCTACATTTCCAAAACCAAGAAACTCAGGCTAGACAAGCATGACCCTAGAGTAAGAAATAAATTAAAGGTGAAATAAAGAGGAAAAATGGCCTGTTTAAACTGTGCTAGCAAATAAAGAGAAGGGGCTTCACTGGGATGGCTACAAGAGATACATAAGTAACACATAAACAGGCAAAAACAGAGGTGGAAAAGAGGCAATAAATGCTGACCCTGCCAGTAACAACCAGATTCCATGAATGAATTAGAAAAAAGATTTCTGAGGCAGTGACCATTGATTGACATGATGGAATCAATCGATAATGTGGGGTGACCACTAGATTGCAAACAGGTTATCATGATGTCCATATTTAAGAAGGATCATTTGTTTTATTTTCATTCCTAATAAAGTAATGGAATTGATTATCAAGAGTAAACAAGGAATATTTGTAGATCAGTAACCTAATTTACAGCAGTCAGCAAGGATAGCTGAAGAGCCTGCCTTCCTGACAAGCTCCCTCACCTTCCTTGAGGGAGTGAAAACAAAAATGGACTGTAGCAAATCCTATGATGTGGCATATCACAAAACCCTTTGATAAAGCTCACATTAAAAAAAAAAATATTCAACTCAAGCTAGAGAAAATGAAACCCCTTTAATGGAGAAGAAACTGGATATAGGGTAGGAAACAATAAATGGCCCAGGTCTTTTGAGGAGCAGTAATCATCTTTGGATTGCTGCTACACTCGAACGTATCCCTGACGTGACGTTGCTATGCATTTCTTGCCCGGTCTTCCAAGGCCGGCTTTACCAGAAATACAGAGCGCAGCATCCTTCAGGGTCAAAGTCAAAATGCAGCAGTGTCGAGAGGGAAGACAGGACACACCCTCTCTTTAAGGCACCAGCTGCCGAATGGTAAGTTTAAAGGCCCAATTTGAATGCTAGTGAATGGGTGAATGTTAGTGACTGGGTGAATGGGTGAGTGGATGAATGAGTGAATGGGTAGGGTGAATAGGTGGGTGGGGTAAGTGTTAGGTAGGTAGGTGGATGAGGTGGTAGCTGGCTAGACTGTCAGGTGGGTGAGGTGGTCGATAGGTAGGGTGACAGGAGTGTGAAGTGGTAGCTAGGAAGGGTAGCAGGTGTTTGCGATGGCAGGTAGGGAGGAAGGAAGGTGAATGGGGTGGTAGGTGGGTAGGGTATATGTTTCAGTAAGATGACTTCTCAATCCTCTAAACTCCAATGGATACAGGCCCAGCCTGTCCAATCATTCCTCATAACATAACCCCCACCACCCCAGGTATCAGTCCAGTGAAACTTCTCTGAAGTACTTATAATGCGTTTATATTCTTTCTTAAATAAGGGGTCCAAAAGTGTACACGATACTCCAGATGTGGTTTTACAACTGCAGCAAAACATCCCTACTTTTAATTTCCATTCCCCTTGCAATAAACAGCAACATCCCATTTTCCTTTTAATGTGTTTCTTTTGTACCTCTCGTATCCCAGTGAAGTCCCTTCTATTTTTTTCCCTTGCAGGGTTTGAACTGGCCATTTTTGCTCTTTATTTCACCTTTAATTTATTTCTTACTCTAGGGTCATGTTTGTTTAGTCTGAGTTTCTTGATTTTGGAAATGTAGCGGTCTCCTATTTAAGATGGAGATGAGAAGAAAGTTTTTCTCTCAGAAGGTTATGAATCTTTGGAACTCTCTTTCTCAGAGAGCAGTGGAGACAGTGTCATTGAATATTTTTAAGGTAGAGGCAAATAGATTGTTGACCAAAAAGAGGGTCAAAGGTTATTGGGGATAGGCAAATTGTGAAGTTTAGGCTGTGATCAGATCAGTCAGGATCTTAATGAATGGTGATGCAGATTCAAGGGGCCGAATGGCCTACTCCTTCTCCCAATTCATATGTTCATGTGCAAATAGTCTTCAGACGCTCTCTAGAATGGTGATGAAATAAAAGAGAAAGACAAAGGTGGTCCCTGGTTTTGACGATGGGGGAACATGAGTTATGACAAAAGACTGGAGAGGCTTTCAGGAGTTGATTAAGAGGTTATTTTAAAGATTATAGATTGCTAAGTATGCACTTGAATGAAATAAACCTGCAGGGCGACAGGGATGGAATGGGGGTGGGTGGTGGCACTGGCTGAATTGCTCTGCGGAGAGCCAGCATGGACTTGATGAGTCCGATGGCCTCCTTCTGTGTCATAAATGTCTTAAAGTATTCAGGGCTCCATTCAAGAAAATACTGTCGGCATTTGAACATCATGTTGAGACTTACAAAAAGAAGACATTTTATAATTACACTTGGCCTCTGTACCATAGTATATATATAAGGCCTTTAATCTAATAAATTGCCCCCAGGGTGCTTAACAGGAATGTTATAAAGCAAAATTTGGCACCGTGCCACTTAAGGCACTATATTAGGGTTAGAGCAGATGGCCAAAATCTTGGGAAAGAGGTAGGTTTTAAGGAGCATCTTAAAGGAAGAAAGAGAGGCAGAGAGGTGGTGAGGTTTAAGGAGAGTACTCTAGAGCTTAGGGTCTTGGAAACTGAAGGCAAGGCCACCAATGCTGGAGTCCTATTAAAATTGAAGTGCTCAAAAGGCCAGAATTAGATTAGTATGGATATCTTGGAGGGTTGTGGAGCTGAAAAAGACAGAAATACAGGAGCGTGAGACCATGGACAGATTTGCAAGGAAAAATGAACATTTTAAAATGGAGACATTGCTTAGCCAGGAGCCAGTATAGGCCAGCGAGCTGAGGTTGATGGGTGAATGGGAGCCATAGGGTGAGATTTTAACTGATTCAAAACCCATCCACTTGCATAGAGTTAAAATTGGGCCTACATAGTTATAGAATCATAGAATAGCTACAGTAATGTGGACCATTCTGCCAGGTGAACCTTGTTGGCTCTCTGGTCCCACTGCCCTGTTCTTTCCCAGTAGCCCTGCAATTTTTTTTCTCTTTAGATGCATATTGAATTCTCTCATGAAAGCCATGACTGAATCTGCCTCTCAAGCATTCTGGATCGTAACCACCCGCTGCATAAAAATGGTTTTCCCCATGCTGCTTTTGGTTCTTTTGCCAATCACTTGGTGTGAGTAAAGACTCAGGCAGCAGAGTTTTGAATGGCCTTAAGCTTACGGAGGGTGGATCATGGGAAGCCAGCCAGGACTGCATTGGAATAGTCAGGTCTAGAGGGAACAAAGGCATGATGAAGGTTTCAACAGCAGATGAGCTGAGGCGATGGAGAGGGGCGGGGAGGGAGTGTAATTAATGTTATGGAGGTAGAACTAGGAAGTCTTAACGATGGAATGGATATGTGGTTGAAAGTTCACCTCAGAGTCAAATATGACACCCAGGTTCTAGACAGTCTCAGGCAGTAGTCAGAGAAGGAGCCGCAGTCAGGAACTAGGGAACGGAATTAGGAACAGAGACTGACGACAATAGCTTTGGTCTTCCCAATATTTAATTGAAGGAAATTTCTGCTGATCCTATACCGGAAGGTTAAAAACAAATTTTGATTTAAGATTAAATAAATAAAATTGCCCTTTCCTGCTAACCCCTCAACTGGCGGTCATACTGAAGAACAAAGAATGAACTAAGCAAGGTATTAGAAATCAAAGAACATAACTAAAAATACCATGGTTTACATCATAAAATGTGCATTTAAATCAATGTTACACTTGATCCTGCAGGCTCATTTGTGCTCCAAAGTTTGCTACAACTGTGCCAAGGAGCTCAGGCGTGGTGGTATCTTCGGAAACTTTATAGCCACTAGGATTTGCAACATCAGGGATCTGTAAAGCCTTATTCAAAGGTGATTACAAATGCGATTAGGATACATACACAGGCTGAGGTAACGGGCTGCAGCTTGGGAGTCCATCCTCATCAAATGCACTCAAGTCACATCTGCACCAGTCATCAATGACATCACCCTTCCCCAAGCACCAATAGGAGCTCATTAGCGCAGTCTTGAAGGTCTGCAAAACAATTACAATAAGTGGGTGGCAAAAGCTTTAAACCTCAGTTCAGCAAGTGAATCAGTCTCATTTCCTGCAATGTGACATCACAGCATAAAGACAACATAGGTTACAAAATACACATCTAATCCAAACCAGGAATCAACAGACCATCTCACATCATACGTATTTCCAAGTCACAATTAACATTAAAGACAAACAGCACTCATCTTTGAAATTGGTAACGTCCAATTTTCTTTTCTGTCCTCCTGTATTCCTTGATTAATCCACATTTTTATAGTTAGAAAAACATTGCATGACAACAGGCAATCTAGCAGAATCAAAACACAGACATTCAAATAGATTGGTGTCACGTTACCTCAGAATTAAGGAACACATACTGACTTAATTATTTGTGCATTTACTTTTGGGTAAACAGAAAAAAATAAAGGGGAAAAATTATAGCAACCAATCCTGCACATACTTCAACATACGAAAAAGGGAAGTTGCCTCGTGAAGGCAGACATTTACTGAGTGGTCGGCTGCATGTTTGACTGACAATTGGAAATAGGTGGTCTGTAACCCTTTTGCCCCAACCAGTCTAAGTAGCACTTCCAATAGCAATCTGGTTTTAATGAAAATACTTCGCTCAGATGATAGGGTTTAAAAAGCTATTTCACTGACTAATCCTGGCTTGAGCATCTTTCACTGTAATGCTATTTGTTGTCTCATACAGTGATGATGACTAAAAGGGCAAAACAGTAGTGTGCAGAAATTCATCTGAAACAGCTACACTTGTACTTGATCAACGCTCAATCATGCATGTTTTATTTCTCTATGCCTCCTGGTGCTGTGTGCATTTTCAGATGGTTTTAGGTATAATTATTGGTCAAGTATGTTCGGGTTCATTCCAAAAATTCTGGAAAAAAGCTGCGGTAATATTCAAACAAATATGGTTTTCCTACATTTACGTATTTATTTTCAAATCAGTACAAGTGAGTGGGAATGGTGGAAACTGTACCAGTAATGAGCACAGAGGGCCCCTTCAACCACAATGTGGATAGATTCAGAAAGGGTTCCAAAGAAAGGACATAATTATTCTCTAGGTACCACTAAAACGGGCAGGTGGTTGGCATCCAAATGCTAGTTGCATGTTAATGTTATCACAAAGCTGAAGGAGCAGTTGGTTCTCTTTTTAATACTACTGACCAAAAACTGAAATTTAAAAAATTACCCTGTGGTCCTTTGTATCGGTTGAGAAATTTAAATTCATCTCATGCAGTTCGCAGTTACAGTGGGTTGTGTATAACCCAAGACTACGAGACTACCTATTTGAGGTGGTGTTGGACTTTCATCGAACTTTGAATTGAATAACTCTACATTTGAATGATGTTACACAGTTGACATGGCAGCTTTATATCAATACAAATGGTGGACTATAACTAGATTATTAGACTGGCGGAGTCAGGGAACAGTAACATATTTTACAATATTTATCACCACTTTGGTGAGAAAATGAGAATATATAACTGAAAATATTTAATAAGAATATGAACATGTACACATCTTTTTGGCAAAATCTTTGTTTAGAATTGAGCAACAATTAGGATTTAATGTTTTGAGTCCATATGACTTTTTCAGAGCTAAAGAGAAGTAAAAATGTGATGAAATTTATACTGTTTAAGGGGGGTGGAGCAGGTGAAACTGGATAGAAGGCCAGAGATAGGTGGGAGCAAAGAGGAGATTGATAAAGGTGTCATGAACAAAAGGACAAAGGGGTGTTAATGGTAGTGGTAAGGACTAAAGGAGGTGCTGATGGTGGCATTAAGGTAAGCAAGCAGAATGTGATAATACCACCACCTTGTCAAGGTCAATTAGGAATGAGTAATAAATGCTGACCTTCTCAATGATGGCCAAATCCCATGAAAGAATAAGCAGGAATATGCCCAGGGAATGTATTAGTGGAGCTTTCTGGGAAATTTCTATGCATTTCAAAAGCAGGTATGCATCCAGGATAATTAAAGTGAAATGAAAATGGAAATAAAGTAACCAAGACAAAGTAGGTGTTATATAAAATAAGAACTAACACAGGTTTGAATGTATAAGTTAAGAACTTGTAGCAGTATCAGGGAGTCATTTAAATAGGGGAAATATTTTTTAAATATTTTAATTGGAAAATCATATGGAGCAGTTTTCTTCAGTGGCAAAAACATCCTTAATTGTGATCATGAGAGTTTCTTACAGGCAGATGAGTGACACAGTGTGGATCTGCTCAAATCTGTTGCTGGGAGTGAAAAGTCATGTGAAAATATCCCAGAGGTGCTTAGTCGAAACTCAATCCTCCCTGAGGCCATGAAGGCAGTGAGAACAAGCAAGTGTAAATGAAGTTGCCCAAAGGGAATCAGGTGCACCTTACCTCAGTGCCTGAATATATTGCAGGGTAAATAAACCAACTAACATGGCGTTTACCTAGCCATGTTAATGTGGATGGGTGGATTTCTATGATGTTGATTTTAGGCCTCTTGTGTAAAACTGAATCATTTATTAGCAATGTGAGGCCAGATTTTCAGAGTCTTCCCAAGTGCTTGGACCTTTAAAAAATGGTGCACAGGACATCGATGCAGGAGTCTTAGCCCATTTCCATCAGATCCAACATTTGCAGTCACAGGGAAGGGGGTGGGGTGTGAAATGCACAGGAGAGAAACACCAAACCCAGCAGAGCCATTTGAGCTTAGTGCCTCATTCAAATGGACTCCATTTTTGCTGTTGCAAGGGCCTTAAACTGCACTGTGGGAGTCACAAATTGATGGAGGAGACATACACACTCTTGAAGGTATGTTAAATATCATGATCTGAATTTTTAAAATACCCTACCCTTTAAACATTAAAAATAAACAGGTTGTAGTTGTCAGTGAGAGTTAAAAAACCTCCATTGGATTACTTTTATTGACAGACCATGTGGTGTAGGTTAGGAAAAAACATGGTTGTGCAGCTTCAATAGAGCTCTTTGTTGATTTTTCCCCAAGGGTTATCTTTATGTCATTATGAAAGCTTGGTTGAGTTTCAAAAGCTACAATTATTTCAGCAAGGGGTTCTGGGTTCACAGTTTGATTGACAGTTTAAAGAGGCTATTTAAGGATTAAATGTATCTGATATGGGGTCTGAATAGAAGAGCGTTTGTCCTCTTAGGAGATTAACCACTTGAAGAGATTTAAAAGCTTTGAATGGGAGTTTTTTCACTATCAAGTGTGTATGAGTGAGAGCTATATTAGATTGTTAGAATTTGTTTTCACCATCTGCGTGGCTCCTGAGGTCTGCTATTTGTAGATACAGGGTGACTGGCTATGGAGGTGGCATTGCAGATATGAGGGGGCTTGGGAGGGTGGGGGGGAGGGTGAGTTGACACTGATTTGGCATGGGGCTGTGCAGGGGAATGGGATGGGTGGGGGATGAGTTGACATTGATTTGGCATGGGGGCTATAAGGGGGCATGAGGAAGTAGGTGGGACTGTGAGGGTAACAGCTTGAAAAACAATTGGGTGGAAGTCCAAGAGAATGAGATGGGTTGTCGAACCAGCCCACCTTGGCACTTGCTCACCCCCTGACCACCAATGCTCTGCTTCCCTCTCCATAAATATTTACAAATGGTCCCAAGTATTGGGAGTTTAGAACTGAGGGGGGAAAAAAAAACAAACATAGTGATTTGTTGTATTGGTTTGGGGTGGAGGAGTAGGAAAAGAGGCAGATATGATTTATACTAAGCATCAACACCATTTTTACTGAATGGTTAAATGCAAATCTTAAAGTGTGAGGGTTTTGATTGGAACTGAGGCCTCTTGAAAAAGCTAATTAGGCTTGTCCACAATTTAATAGATTTCAACTGGTGGCTTTGCGAAATCTGGAATTGCACCTTCTATGCAGTTTCAGAGGATATGCTTCTCACTATGTAAAGCTATTCCCAGTTGGAAGTTCATCGCCATAGGGGACAGCATTTTATCTGTGTAGTCCCCTCCAAAAGACACTCTTCTCCCCTTTTCCTTTTTTACTGCAGTCCTGCAGTCACGTTAACCTCCTCAGTTACCCCAGCTTGCCAACAACATCTTGTGATATTCAAAGCCCTCTCCACTGGAATGTTCAGATCAGCGGGCAAAGTGTGTCAGCAATGAGGGTGCAATCAAAAGAATTCAATGTTCACATTCAATTCAAATATTCATTTTACACTTACATATCACTGAAAATCTACTGCTAGAGAGTTATTAATGATTTCAGTTTCACTTGCATTATTGGGATGTGTTATTCCCATTTGGGATCCGTTCAAATCCAGTTCTTGATAAGAATTGTCATATGAGGTGAACATCAACACTTGGATCTTCCCATCTCAAGTTCCTACTATATCTTTCGTTGTGCATGTTCCTGGATTGTTTGGTTGGACACGCCAAGAAACATATAGGAAATGAAACAATTGAACTACTGAATGATGGCATAATTCCCAAATCAGAAGTGATTAAAATATGTTGCACACAATGGGTTCTTCAGGTACCACTGAGGAAAACAACTTGAATTTTAGCTTCAGGCACACTCCCTTATTGAGCAAAATAAACTATTGTTAAACAATGTTGGAGGCAAAGCTAAAGACCACAGCCAATAAAAGGTAGAAGCATTCTCTGAACTTTCATTTATTTCTTTACCAAAACATTTATTCCAAAACAATGAACACCATAATAAAGTCACCCGTCCTTCAGGTATCATGCCCTAAGAGGCACTGGCAATCATGGACTTCTATTAGATTGGTCCATCACTATGCTTGGCAAAGTACTGCTGTAGCTTGCCATTGCTTTCTGCAGTATGGATGACCAGGAAACTCTCCCACTCATACCACCTGCCTCCAGATGTATTGGCATATAGGCTAATTGGCTGATAGTCAACTCTTTTGGCCACATTATGAACACACCTACCACAGCCCATCAAGTCCAGAAGTGGGACTTGAACCCAGAGGTAGGGACACTACCTCTGCAACACAAGACCTCCCTTGGTATGAAGTCACTACTTTAAAAAAGCATATATATACTATTAGAAATTCCAACACAGAAACAGAGCTCACAAGGGCAATTTATACCTTCCATGTTCTGGACTCTGAGTAAACCACCCCCTCTCCTCTTGAATATGAGACCCTACCCAAACCCCTTTCCTGTGAGTTGCCTGAGTATCAGTAATCTTTCTTTTGTCTCTCGCTGGTGACCTCCTGCCACTCAAGATGATGCCAGCCAGCCAGTTGCAGCATTCCCATTTTGGCTGTACAACTGGGCAGGGGCATGCATGTATGGCTTGGGGGTTAAAATCATCCAGGGCTCAAGGTGCTGGGCTCAGTGATTTTGGTTCTCACCCCAGCCTCTGCCTGCCAGATTCCCATTTGAAATGAGGCCTATAATTTCTAGAGCTGTCAATATGTTTTCCCACATAGAACCATAGAAAAGTTACAATACTGAAGGAGGCCATTCAGCCCATCTTGTCCATGCCAGCCTGAGGACACCCAGGTGCCCTTTCTAATCCCACCTTCCTGCACCCGGCCCATAGCCCTGCAGCTTATAGCATTTTCCTCAGAATTCATGAATATAAACTATCAAGTCTCAGAGCTTAGTCCTCCTTTAGCTTAATAACTTTTATAATAATGTCCTTTAATTAATCACAAAGCCTCCTATCTTATTTCTAACTGACTCAGGATTTATATTTTCCCCAATAACCTTATCTTTGGTAAACACAGAATCAAAGCAGTTGTTAAGTCTGCCCACCAACTTTACCATATCCTCCACCAACTCACCAACCTTCCCTGTCAGGAGCCCCATAACACATTTAACAATTCTCTTTTTATTGATATATTTGTAGAATACTTCATTCTTCTTCTTAATATTTTTGAGTTTCTTTCCTCGCACATCCGCTTTGCATTCCTCAATTCTTTCTTGAGTTCTTTCTTTGTATTCCTTCTTACATTCATGCCCTCTTCTTCAAGTTCAGTTTGCTTGTAACCTCTTTATCGCCAGCATTCTGAAACTGGAACTAGCCTCCTTACTTTTAAAATTGTATATTTATCTCCAACTTTGCAATCTGCAACCTAAGTATATCCCACTGTTGATCTACAGCCCTCTGTCCCAATTTTTCTTTCCACCTCACCTTAGCTAGCTTCATTCTTTGGGATAAAACTATAGGGCAGAATTTTATGCTCGGAGTGTGGGCGCACACCTGAGCATTGGGCGTGCAACCCAAGGTCATCACGTACTCCCACGATATTTTGTATGGCGGGTGCAGGCCGGAGTCTGTTGCGCACCCGCCGATAATGAAAGGCCTATTAAGGCCAGTAGCAAGCTAATTATAGTCAAAGTTACAGTTGGCGGGCAGGCAAAAAGGCCAAGTGACGTTTACATTTTTTAGGAAACCTCATCCATGAGCAGGATGAGGTTTCCTAAAGCAAATAAGCATTACATAAAAACTTTATTTTTGAATTAAAAACATGTCCCAGCTCATGTGACAGAGTTTCTTAAAATTTTTACTGTCTTTATTAATTTTTTTCAAAAGCGTTTCAATCTTCAAGCAGCTCTGTGCCTCAGGGAGAATGAAGCGCTCTTTTGCACGCATGTGCGTACTGCACGCCAGGCCCACTCTCCCTCCTCCCTCCCCGCCCGCACAGGTAGTGCTGAGCGCTGCCACTCACGATCCACGCAGGCGGGCCTTAATTGGCCCGCCCGCGTGAAATCGCGGAGTGGAACCGAACGTGGGCGGCGGTCAGCTTTCCAACCGCTCCCACCTAGCCCGCCTGATGAGGGAAAAATTCTGGCCATAGACTCTGGAATGGACCCGCAGATTGGAAGGCAGCAAATGTCACCCCACTATTTAAGAAGGGAGGGGGAAGAGGGAAAACGGGAACTACAAACTTGTTAGCCTTACATCAGTAGTAGGGAAAATGTTAGAATCTATTATAAAGGATGTGATAAATGGACACTTGGATAATAATGACCTGATTGGGCACTATCAATATGGATTTATGTTGTTTGACGAACTGTCAGAGTTTTTCAGGATGTTACTAACAGAATTGATAAAGGGGAGTTGGTGGACGTAGAATACCTGGATTTTCAGAAGCCTTTTGGTAAAGATCCCACAGGAGGTTGCTTAGCAGTATTAAAGCACATGAGATAGGAGGTAACATACTGGCATGTATTAAGGCAAGCAGAAAACAGAGGGTAGGAATAAACAGGCTGTGACTAGTGGGGTACCACAAAGATCAGTAATTGGGCTCTAGCTGTTCACAATATATATCAACAATTTGGATGTAGGGGCCAAATGTAATATTTTCAAGTTCGCGATGACTAAATCTAGGAGGGAAAGTATGTTGTGAAGAAGGTGCAAAGTGGCTTCAAAAGGATTTTGGGCAGACTTAATGAGTGGGCAAGAACATGGCAGCTGGAATATAATGCAGAAAAATGTGAAGTTATCCATTTTGGTAGGAGGAACAGATGTGCAGAGCATTTCTTAAATGCTAAGAGTTTAGAAAATGTAGATGTACAAAAGGACCTTGTTGTCCTTGTCAATAAGTTAACATGCTGATGCAACAAGCAATTAGAAAGGCTAATGGTATGTTAGTCTTTATCACAAGACGATTTGAGTACAGGGGTAGCAAAGTCTTGCTTCAATTGTATAGAACCTTGGTTAGGCACACCTGGTGTGCTATGTGCAGCTTTGGTCCACTTACCTTAGGAAGGATATTATTGCCACAGAGGGAGTGCGACAAGGGTTCACCAGACTTGTTCCTGGGAAGACGGGTCTGTCCTATGAAGACAGATTGGGGAAACTGGGCCTGTGCTCTCTAGAGTTTCAAAGAATGAGGGGTGATCTCATTGAAACCCACAAAATACTTAAAGAGATAGTTAAGGTAGATGCAGGTTGGGAAGTCTAGAACCAGGGAACACAATTTCAAAATAAGGGGGAAGCCACTTAGGATCCAGGGTGCGGAGAATTTTTTTTTTACTCAGAGGTTTGTGAATCTTTGGGATTCTCTGCCCCAGAGGGCTGTGGGAGTTCAATCAATGAGTATATTTAAAGTAGAGATTGACAAATTTCTAAATAACGTAAAGGGATATGGGGAGATAGTGTGGGGAAAAAGCCACGATTGTACTGAATGGTGTAGCATGCTCGATGGGCTGAATGGCCTACTCCTTGCTCCCACATTCCTGTGATAGAAACTGGTATGGGTTGGTCACATTTTTTCATGTGTAAGTCTTGACTGAGTGTTACAGCCACTTATTTACCAGGGAATCATCAGAGTGAAGACTCCTGTTTATATATTTTCACTCTGCCAAAATAAAACAGATCTGTCTCATTTCAGATTTATAGAAGCTTCTTCATTCACTCACTAATTATAAGGGTATTCATTTTAAATATAAAACTAAAAAAATCAAGGGGATAAATGGCCTACTCTTGTTCCTAAGTTCCGACAATTAGAATTTTGTTTCAAACTTAACTCAGTATAAGTCTCTAAAATTTAGTCCATTGTTTGAGGGAGGAGCTATGATAGTTTCAGAGGGACAGGGACTGTATGATTTGTTTAATTACGTGTGTGATATCCTGTTATTTTCAAATGTGGTCAACACTTCTGTAAATCCAGGAAGTCCCGATAAGATGAGATATAATTCAGCACAGCTCTCACAGTGGTAAGAACCACTACATAAACAAAATAGCATAGCATTTATATCAAAAACTTTGATCATTTTAAGTTTATGCTCTCATTGATAGATTTTTTGATCTCACTGGGAATCAAGGGTTCTGGGGAAAATGGAGTTGAGGCAAAAGATCAGTCATGTTTGCAATGAATGGTGGAGCAGGTTGAGGGGCCATACGGCCAATTCCCGTTCCTATTTCTTATGTTCTTAAGAAGTCAGATATAGAAGGATTTTAATTATAACTGTTAGTTATTTGCTTGTTTGTCTTTCATTTAATGTTAATTACTTAAAGCCATAATGAGATCTGATTTTGTGTTACTCTGACACTGAGGAGGCATAGGATAATTCTAATAGTTAAAATAATTAACAGGAAGATTCACTAGACATAAAGGTGAGTGAAGACACATGGAGTCTCAACTAGGACAACAATGTGTGATAAGACAACTAAAAATATAGAATAAGAATGATAGAGTATGACATGCATATCCAGCAAAGTGTAAGCAATAAACCAGGACCAGAGAGGTTGCCTGTGTTTTTTTTCCCTAATGGAGAGGAATTGAAGTGAAGAAACAGATGGAGACCCATCCAAAAACATTCCTCTTTTCCTTTCAGATGCCACTTAGCCAGTTGTGTACTTCCTGCATTTCTGACTTTTATTTCAAATTTTCAGTCCTTGTATTTTCTTTTACCTCTGCCGTACAAATGTAAATGTCTACAGCTTCTATGCTCAACTGATCAGTAATCTTTTCTCATCTGCTGCACTTCAACAGTGGTTATTACATGTCAGGCTAGAACATATGTCTCAGGAATAAAATTTAACAGTCATAAAGGGTGGAATTGTTCCAGATTTTTTGACCCAATGGCGGCTTTTCACACAGTATCGTCCCAAACCCGCCACATGAATTACATATTCCCGGGATACAGGCCATTCCAATGGTGGGCGGGCTCTCATTCGCCCGCCACGCCATCACCTCGCCGTTTCACCATGGCAGGCACCACATTTAAAGTACAGCTGTGCTTAGTTCTTCCACCCCAGGACTGCAGCAAAGAAGACATAGCAACAAAAGACAAGAAGATTGCAGCCCTCAAGCGCTTTTTGGACACCTGCACACCCGCTGTGATGTCCTCTACCCCAGTTCTGGCTGCAGGAAGGGCAGCTATATTACCACTCTGGCTTAGTAGGTGATGGCAGTGGTGATCAGTGCCAATACTGCACAGAAGAGTTTGGCTATCCAATGCAGAAAGAGGATGAATGATCTCATCTGTCAAACCCATCACATATTCACTCGCATCTCACCCACTGCCAGCTTAAGGGACATCACCACCCATTCTCACACACATACCCTCACATGTCCACCCGGCCTCACCTCCTCTGGAGACTGCCTCCTCAGTCCTCACCACCTTGAGGCTACTTGCACAGAACAACATGCGGCCTCACACACACCCTAGAATACCTTCCTTCCTTGCCCTGAAGCCATTGAAAAGCCACCCACATATGGCTGATCTGGTAGGTGGAGACCTACTCATGAGCCCTCCTAAAAGTGGCTGTCTGTGAAGCCTGGCAATAAACCAGGACCAGAGAGGTTGCCTGTGCTTTTTTTCCCTAATGGAGAGGAATTGAAGCGCAGAAACAGATGGAGACCCATCCAAAAACATTCCTCTTTTCCTTTCAAATGGCACTGTGAGTGCTGACTAAAGCAAGGTAGGCAAACAAACCTTGAAGCTCCGGGCGAAGTGCAGCCTGCCAATGCACACCTTATATATGCTGTTGTGAAACACATCAGCGTGTTTTCCCGCCGACATGGGCAGACAATCCTGTGGGCAGGGGTAGGATGAGTCTGGCAGGCTGGGCTTATAATGATATCCTGCACTATTACAATGAGGTTCCTGACGTCTGATGATAGGGAACATGGCCTGCCATTGGTGGGTGGAAAGGACAAGCTCAAACTGGTTTTACGCCATCATGAAACCGATTTTTGGTCTTCTCACCATATTGCCTGCTCATGCAACCGAACATGCCTGATGCCAGCAGGCATGGAAAATCCTAGCTAAAACTACTAATTCTAAGCAACTCAAAGCCATGCAAGAAATTCAGATTCAGTATTCTGCTACATGATTTAATGCTTTTAATTTTTCTGAATAGGCAAGATTGACTTATAAAAGGAATCCATTTTTCTTTTTAACTGACTGATAGGTTTTTAAAAGTTGTAACTGTCCTCTATGGAACTGCCATTTTGTCCTGTGTCCAAATTTGTTTAAGGAGAACATGAGCACTGAACAATATTGTCTCAGAATCCAAGTGTTAGCAGCACTCCCTTCTTACTATGGTTAACTATGTTCAATGCTCTGTTCCTCAACCCCCAATCAGCTGAACTAGAAAATGACACTCTGCAGTTTATCTATCTTCAATGATAAGACTGCGGAGGTCATCTTTTCTTTTAATTCCAATTTATCAGTGGCATAGGAGGCATTTTCATCTTCAGGATTCTCCAAAGTTACATCTTTAGTTATTTTTTCCAAGTTACAAAGCCATCAGGACCTGACCAGTTTTCTCAATGTTCCTTTGAAAAGAATGACTGGCAGAAGACTGGCAGCACTTGACCTAAGTGATTCCAGTTTGCTGAGACAATGGAAATATTGTACAAGTGGCAGTTCAGATCAGGAGACCAAGTATGAATAAGTATATCTTTAAAATCTATTTCTGTGTGGAAAATACATAGATTAATGGGAACTCGTTCAGATGTATATTTCATTAGCAATACTCTGCAATTGTAGCATCATTTGGCATTATTGTGGAACATCACTTTGACTAATTAAATTAACAAGGCTTTAAGGAATAAAGTTTTTACCATCATATTTTTATAGGGACATATAAAGAAAGAATGGAATTTTATTTATATCGGGCTTTCCATGTCCGCAAGATGTCTGAAAGAACTTAATGGCCAAGTCAATACTTGTTTGAAGTGTGGCCCTGGGTTGTTATGTAGGAACATGTACACACACAAACAGACACACACATTTAGAAATGACATGTATGATACAGAACAAACCATTTTTGCATGAAAAGAAACGTTGATTAGTTGAAAGGTAATGAGCAGAATGAGGGCTATTACAACCAAACATCATTAATCTTCCTTTTTCACCCATTTACTATCTTCTACATTTAAAGGAAACATTTCTAAGGGGGAAAGAGAGGATCCACCTGTTAACCACTGAATGTCAAAACTAACATACTGACCTACATATCTATATGCTCCATGATATGCAAACGATGTTTGTAAACTTAGGGAAAAAACTCCAAATGCTCACAATGCATCAGCTCTCTAATGCACATTGCTTGAAATTATCCAACTTTCCATATGGCCAGCTGTGATTCATTCTCAGATTAATGATGGGGGTACTGAAATATTTAGTTCCAAAGAATGCAAACAGTCAAACAGACTGTTTTGATGTTCTATACTCTGCTTAGAAACAAAAGAGCCTTCGTATTTCGACAAACAAAGCAGCTGCATACTGCTTCTGAATTATGTATAACATCAGAAGAAAATAGATTGATGATTCCAGATGGAAGCCAGTCAATAATAAAAGTAGAAATTTAGAGAGACGTCTGAGTATTTTACAAGATCCCTGACTCGAGTTAGGGCTTGTGCAAAGACCTAATCATTGTAGTGCATGTCATTAGTATATGCATAATGCTTGATTTGGACAGTAGCCCAAATGATCATTTGAACTGATCGATCAGTGACTTGCTTCCACTAGACTAAATAGACAGAATGAAGTGGCCAGAATAATGAAGAAGTTGTTATATGTCAGTAATATTTCCATATGGTATGCTTATATGCAAAGCAAGGTTGAATCACAACACAATGTGACAAAAGCAGCAGTTCTGTCATCATGTTATATTCTGTTGGAAAAAGTGATGTGTATATTAGAAGGTAGTCTCTTTCATGTTTTATATTAACAAGTAGAATCTGCCATTTAAACAAAGGATAATCCCCAATACATCTCTTTTCAAACAGATGACAGAGCTGCTGCCTTTGTCACATTGCATTGTGATTTAACATTGCTTTGCATATAAGCATACCATATGGAAATATTACTGACATATAACAACTTCTTCATTATTCTGGCCATTTCATTTTGTCTATTTAGTATAGTGGAAGCAAGTCACTGCAGGATAAAATTGTGCTTACTTTTATATTATATCACTACTTTCTTTGCGAAATGTTCCAATGTATCATCTTAAATTAATCCTACTATTTCTTCACCACATTGTTGCATAGGCAAATTACTTGCTCCAGACAATGCAAATTTGGAAGAAAATGTACTCTACATTCATTGCAATAAAGAGAGACAGGCACAGATTCCAACTTTCTATATTTAGTATCATGTTTGAACCCCATGTCTGTACTGTATGCAGTGGCAGTTTTAAATCACTATAGTACCCGATCATAGGTCCCATCATTAACAGTTCTAGGTTTTTTTCATTTGCAAAGCACCCCTATTACCCATTGTAGCTAAAATCCAATGCAGGCACAGTGCTGCATGTAAGATGCTGTTGAGGATTCTGATTGTGTGGGGAAGAGTAGATGTTGTGAATGGCTTGGAGAGCAGTTTAACATTTTGAGGCTGCTAACTAGGATTCAACCTTCGGCAGAAGAGGAATGCACGCAAGCCCAAAAACTGCCAAGGAATGTGACTAATATAAATGGTTCCTTTGATTTTGAGGGTTAGCATAGCAGATGCTTTCCTATTTCAAATAAGAGTCCTATTGTACTCAAAGCGTTTCTCTCTCCAGATGCTGCCAGATCAGCTGAGTTTTTCCAGCACTTTCTGTTTTCATTATAGCAGATGCTTTGCAGGCTTTGCAGAAAGTAACAGGCTACAAACCTCTCTGGCTAGGAAAGTGTAAGATTGATTACAGTTTTATATGGGATTTGCAGAAGATTATAGTACTTAGATTAAATCCAGTTACATTGCTTTTATTGATTTTCATGAACCTTTTAAGTGAGGATTTCATGTAAACCTCATGCAGAAGTTGGCAACTCTGGATATACATGGACCAATCTTGGATTTTATCAGGGAAGTGCAAATCAAATCCAAGATCTATGCTGAAATAAGAAACACAGTTGAAAGAGCAATGAGTCAAGGTGGTCCCCCATCACCCAGGCCATTAGGAACAAAGGAACAGGAGTAGGCCATTCAACCCATCAAGACTGCTCAGCCGTTCAATTAGATCAAGTCTGATCATCTACCTCAACTCACTTCTCCTCTTAATCTACATATCCCTTGGTGTAATTAGTCTCAAGAAATCTAACAATTTTGGTCTTGAACATGTTCAATGATTGAGCTTCCACATTCTAAGCCTCTGTCAATAATTGGTTGAATGGCATAAGTGGCTGCTTTAGAATGAATGCACTTGGCATTCTGTAATAGTTATGGTGCAAATAAAGTGACGTTGACTAAATCACCTAGGAGACCTGCTGACATTATAGGGGGCATAAGAGATTATCTTGCAAGTATCATTGGAACATACAGGGAGCACTTATTAAAGTGATGGTTTTTATCAGTAATGGGGTTGCTGTGGATGACAGCAGACTAGGCCATCTGTTAGGAGCATACAGAGAATGGGCAAAGAATGCTTCAGTCTATCTTGCTTTTCTTTAATTACAGTAGACTCAATGCAAGGAAACCATGTGGAATATAAAACAGACAACCAAACGGTTCTTCCTAGCCACACATTGATAGAGTGCCAGATTCAGGAGCAAGCTGCGAAGTGGATTTCAAAATGGTTTCAGGGAAATGGGGGATTACTTCATACTGATCCATCGCTGAGTACCCTGGAGGGACAGATGGTCTCAAGGTGAGTAAGTCTCTTTCCAAGAACTCCGAATGTAAGGATCAGAAATCTGGTATGTGGCACTGGGATATTTGTCCTACTGTCATGAAACTATAATATTTTTTATAATATTACTTAGGCTTATGGCTGTGGGTGTGGATGGTTCTGTCTGTGTCACTGATCTAATTGAATTAGAGTCTGATAGACTGCAAGGTTGAAATTATCAAAAGAGTTAGGTGTAAAGCAGACTTTTGAAATGGAGATGGATAAGCTAGGATAAGGGTTCCACAGATAAGGTGTGAATGAAACTTGCATTTTTAGATAAGTGAGGGGGCTGTTTGATTTTCAAAGGGATGATAGGATGTTTACAACTAATAAGATAAGCAAAGCCAAGCAGTATGTTTATTTTTTCCAAAGATACTGACCATATTGGCAACATGAAAGACTTTTAGACTATGGGAAAAATACATTTCCAAAGCAACGGGATTTTACACATTAGAGAGAGAGACATATATAAAGAAAGATGGAAGATCATGTGGGAGTTGCTGCGTGAGATCGAAAGGTATCCCATGTGAAGCAGTCCAGCCAGTTTAGCAGAAGTCTGCTGTGTCCAGTACCTAAAGTTGTGTTACAAGCCCTTGGAATTCCTCTGTTGAGTGGGTGCGGTGGTAATCATGCTGGGTTGACTTTATAATTTCAAATCTATTTTAGACTGTTGCCTTAAACAGGATATATAGTTGGGAGCATGCTTAATTAAGAATTTTAGGAACTGTGAAGACTAAATAACCATGTAACTGTAATCTTGTGTGTATTTATTGTTTTATTTTCTTCCTTTTGTTAATAAATATTTTAACTTAATTTTAAAATCTCTAAAGGCGTTAGTGGACCCAATTCTTCTGAACTCAATGCATAAGCCGTTTTGTAATAAGTACAAATTGCAAAATCATTGTGATAGCATGGCCAAGTGGATTTGGTTCACCTGTTACATATTACCTGCCCCACCAAAACACATAGAAGCAGTTATCATACAGAAGTCCATCATACATTTCATGAGGAAACTCTAGCACTTGAGATGACAGATGGTGATAGGTGTTACCTTGAGGTGGAGTATATATGAAAACACCAATTATTGTATTGTATGGTGCCTACCATATTTGGATTGCTGTGAGAAAAGCAGTCACTGCTAAAGCCCCACATGTTCATTTTGCAGGGTGTCACATGCATCCATACGATGGTCAGGAAGATTGGCACAATACACATTCATACTATGAGATGACTATTGCTGCTTACCCTGGTACTCATTAGCTATGATTCAGCTGTAGCACTCTCGCACCCAAGTAAGAAGTTTGTGGGTTCAAGCTCCATTCCAGCCTTGAATGAATAATCTGGGCAAGCACTTTGATACAATACAGAAGGAGTGCTGCACAGTTAGAGATGCCATTTTTCAGATGAAGCATTAAATTGAGGGCCTGTTTGCCTCTCAGGTGTATGTAAAAGACTCCACAGCACTATTTGGAGAGGAGATGGGGAATTCCCCTGATGTTGTCTCTCAACTAACATCACTAAAATAGATATCTGGTCATTCATTTCATTGTTATTTATTGGAGTTTGGTGTTTGCAAATTGGTTGCCATGTTACCTACTTTACAACAGTTATAACATGCCTTGGTCCATAATCAAGTCAATTTGCTGTTGCAAACCAGGTGACCATTACTAGGCTTGGCTGCAGTGAACCAATCACATCCACTGTACTCTGGGGGGATTACTGATATTTGGCCAACCAGGCTAGCTCACTGTTTTAAGATAGAGAGGGAAATCTAACAGTGGGGGTTGGATTGTGCTCACTTGACTCCAGATAACATTGTGGGTTAATGCCTCAGCAAGTAAGAGGGTCCCGACTAGAAAAACAAAACTCAGGGCCAAATCTTCTGAGGAGTGGCAATCAACATATTAAGAGTCTCCAAACCAAACTACTGAGAAATCCACACAGGTAGAATATTTTGTCTTCATGATATGGCAGGTACATTCTCCCTCATAGGTACACTCCCCAGTTGCCTAAACCCAACGAACATGGGCAAAGGTTGAGGCTTTGTGATTCCTAGTGTACATAAAGGTGCTTTTGGAGTTAAACCAACCAGCTCCTTTTTTTTGACACTAAGATGGAATTCCACATTTCTGACCCAGGTTTCTGATCTGGGTCTCTTCAGAAATGCAGAGCATATCTATTCTGGGGGTACTCCTTCGTAGCGCAGGTTCATCGGGGGAAGCAAAGTCACACCCCTTTTTTATGGCACTAGCTGCCATGTTTTGGTAAGTCCTCACCCACTAACACAGTGGAAAGCTTTGGGGCATTTAGTTTTTCAGTGTGTTATGCATGAGTGTGAGTGAGGTAAGTGGGTAAGTGGGTAGGGTGGTAAGGTTTTAGGGTAGCCGGATGGAGGGCGGCAGGGATGGTCGGTGGCAAGCTGGAAGTGTGGGAGTGTTATAGGTGGAAGAGTGGCAGAGTGGGTGGGGTGGCAGATGGCAAGATGGTAGGTATAAGAATGTGAAGAGTGGCAGGGTGGTAGGTAGCAGGGTGGGTAGGGTGGTGAAGTCAGGTCAGGTCAGGGGGAATTGGAGAGTCAGGAGGAGACAAGGGGTCAAGGGGGAGTCAGATAGGGATCAGTGAGGATTCAGGGATGGGGGAGGGGGGGGTCACTTGTATAGTTACCCAGGAGTTAGATGGTTTTTTTTCTATCTAATATTTCCTGGGTAACCATCCAGGTAACTGAGGTGGGACTCTTCGAAGTCTCCAATTCTAACTCAGAATTGAACATGTTTTTGGAGGGTTTCAGAGAATGCAATTCCTGCTGAGTCTTTGTGTTGGAACTACAGAGGGGTCCCAGAGCACATCCTCTGGGGTATGTCTGGTCTCCAGTCACCCAGGGACTGAAAGATCTGGGTCTCGGTTTACAATTTCTTGTATTGGTAAGCTTTGTACAATTAGTTGGTTAAACTCCAAAAGCACCTCCATGTACACTTGGGAATCACTAAACTTCAACCATTGCCCAAGTCCTCTGGACTTAGGCAAATGGGGAGTGTGCCTAGAGGGAGAATGTACCTGCCCTATCATGCAGATAAAAAATTCTACCTGTGTGGATTTCTCAGTAGTTTGGTTTGGAGTCCTTTAATATGGTAATTGATGCATATCAGAGATCCAACCAACCAAAACTTAAGTAGGCAAACTATCCAGCTATTTTGTGCCAGCATAATCTCATCAATGGTTCTGAGAAAAATGATTAGTTAATGTTTCCGTTTATGGTGTTATTGATTGAGAGAAAATTTTAACTCAGGACACTGGAGCACCTCCTTGATCTTCTTTGAAAAGCAGAATCAAACCCATCAGAACAAAAAGCAAGGACCTTTGCTTTACTATAGTTAGGAGAGGCAATGGTGCAGTGGTATTGCCAATGGACTAGTAATCCAGAGAATCAGGGTAATACTTTGGGGACCCGGGTTTGAATCCCACCCTGGCAGATGGTGGAATTTGAGTTTAATAAAAATCTGGAATGAAACCATTGTTGATTGCCATAGAAATCCATCTAGTTCACGAATGTCCGCCTAATGAAGGAAATCTGGCCTACATGTGGCAGACTCATAGCATTGTGGCTGAATCTTAAATGGCCTAGCAAGCCACTCAGTTGTATCAAACAGCTACAAAGTCACAAAAAAAGAAACCAGACAAATCACTCGACATTGATCCAAGCACCGGAAACAACAACGGCAAACTCAGTTGTCGACCCTGCAAAGTTCCCCTTATCATCTGGGGGTGAGTGTCAAAATTGAGAGAGCTGTCTCACAGACTCATCAAGTAATGTCCCAGACATCACCACCACCACCACCACCATCATCATCCCTGGGTATTTCCTGTTCCACTGGCAGGACAGACCCCACAGAGGAGGCAGCACAGTGGTACACAAGCGGGAGGGAATTGCACTGGGAGTCCTCAACATTGACTCTGGGCCCCATGAAGTCTCATGGCATCAGGTCAAACATGGGCAAGGAAATCTCCTGCTGATTACCACCTACTGCCCTCCCTCAGCTGATAAATCAGTGCTTCTCCTTGTTGAACACCACTTGGAGGAAGCATTGAAGGAGGCAAGGACACAGAATACATTCTGGGAGGGGAACTTCAATGCCCATCACCAAGAGTGGCTCGGTAGCTCCACTACTGGTTGAGTCCTAAATAACATAGCTGCTAGACTGGGTGTGCGGCAGGTGGTGAGGAAACCAACAAGTGGGAAAAACATATTTGACTTCATCCTCACCAACCTAACTGCTGCAGATGCATCTGTCTATGACCGTATTGGTGGGAGTGACCACTGCACAGTCACTGTGGAGACCAAGTCCTGCCTTCAGATTGAGGATACCCTCCATCGTGTTGTGTGGCACTACCACCTTGCTAAATGGGATAGATTTCAAACAGATCTAGCAATTCAAGTCTGGACATTCATAACGTGCTGTGGGCCATCAGCAGCAGCAGAATTGTACTTGAACACAATCTGTAACCTCATGGTCGGGCATATCCCCCACTCTACCATTACCATCAATCCAGGGGATCAACCCTGGTTCAATGAAGAGTGCATGAGGGTATGCAAGAGCAGCATCAAGCATACATAAAAATGAGTTGTTAACCTGGTGAAGCTATAACACAGGATTATTTGTGTGCCAAAAAGCATAAGCAGCAAGTGATAGACAGAGCTAAACAATCCCACAACCAACAGATCAGATCTAAGCTCTGCAGTCCTGCCACATCCAGTCATGAATGGTGGTGAACAATTAAACAACTCACTGGAGGAGACTCCATAAATATCCCGATCCTCAATGATGGAGGAGCCCAGCACATCAGTGCAAAAGATAAGGCTGAAGCATTTGCTACAATCTTCAGCCAGAAGTGCCAAGTGTATGATCCATCTTGGCCTCCTCTGAAGGTCACCAGCATCACAGATGCCAGTCTTCAGCCAATTCAGTTCACTCCACATGATGTCAAGAAACCGCTGAAGGCACAGGATACTGCAAAGGCTATGGGCCCTGACAATATTGCGGCAATTATACTGAAGTCTTGCACTCCAGAACTTGCCATGTCCCTAGCCTAGCTGTCGAGTACAGTTACAATACTGGCATCTACCCAGCTATGTGGAAAATTGCCCAGGTATGTCCTGTACACAAAAAGTAACACAAATCCAACACGACCAATTACCACCCCATCAGTTTACTCTTGATCATCAGTAAAGTAACGGAAGGGATCATCAACAGTGCTATAAAGCAGTACTTGCTTAGCAATAGCCTGCTCCCTGACACCCAGTTTGAGTTCCACGAGGGCCATTCAGTTCCTGACCTCATTACAGCCTTGGTTCAAATATGGACAAAAAAGCTGAACTCCCGAGGTGAGGTGAGAGTGAATGCCCTTGACATCAAGGCTGCATTTGGCCAAGTATAGCATCAAGGAGCCCTAGCAAAGCTGGAGTCAATGGGAATCAGGAAGAAAACTCTCTGCTGATTGGAGTCATATTTAGCAGAAAGCAAGATGGCTGTAGTTGTTGGTCATCAGTCATCTCAGCTCCAGGAATCACTGCAGGAGTTCCTCAGGGTAGAGTCCTCAGCCCAGCCATCTTCAGCTGTTTCATCAATGACCTTCCTTCCATCATAAGGTCAGAAATGGGGATGCTTGTTGATGACTGCACAATGTTCAGAACCATTTCCGACTCCTCAGATGCTGAAGCAGTCCATGTTCAAATGCAACAAGACCTGGACAATATCCAGGCTTGGGCTGACAAGTGGCAAGTAACATTCGCGCCACACAAGTGTCAGGCAATGATCATCTCCAACAAGAATGAATCCAACTATCGCCCTTTGACGTTCAATGGCATTACCATCACTGAATCCCCCACTATCAACATCCTGTGGGTTACCATTGACAAGAAACTGAACTGGACTAGCCATATAGATACTTTGGCTACAAGGGCAGGTCAGAGGCTAGGAATCCTGCAATGAGTAACTGAACTCCAGCCTCCCCAAAGCCTGTGCACCATCAACAAGGCACAAGTCAGGAGTGTGGTGGAATACTCCCCACATGTCTGCATGAATGCAGCTCCCACAACACTCAAGAAGATTGACACCATCCAGGACACAGCAGCCCATTTGATTGGCACCACATCCACAAATATTCACTCCCTCCACCACTGACGCACAGTAGCAGAAGTGTGTACCATCTACAAGATTCACTGCAGGAATTCACCAAGGCTGCTTTGACAACACCTTCCAAATCCATAACCGCTACCATCTAGAAGAACAAGGGCAACAGACAGATGGGAACAGCACCACCTGGAAGTTCCCCTCCAAGTTTCCCACCATCCTGACTTGGAGATAAATCGCTGTTCATTCACTGTCGCTGGGTCAAAATCGTGGAACTCCCTTCCTGACAACACTGTGGGTGTACCTACACCACATGGACTGCAGTGGTTCAAGAAGGCAGCTCACCACCACCTTCACAAGGTCAACTAGGGAGGGGCAATAAATGCAGGCCTAGCCAGCAAAGCCCACATCCCGTGAACAAATTAAAAAAAAAAATCATACTGCTGTGTGTTTCTTAAAGTTCCGATGGATATTCTGTGAAAATCTCACAAAGCTATTGCATTTTGCAAACTTCCTAGTGATAATTTTGGTGAGCCTTCATAAAGACTGCAATGGATGGCCATATCATTATTTCCTTGTAGAATAATTGACCATCAGCAAGATAGTTAATCAGAGTGTTCTGTTCTTGGAGAATGGATTGCCCCTGTCTGACATAGACAAAAACTGACTTTCCTGACTGAGAAAAACAGATGAACGAAAATCTGATGAACGAAAATCTGATGGGCAATGTGCAGCACCAATGAACACATAGGATGTCTCTTCCCTAGGGTCAGGTTGATAAGAAAGAATGGAATTTAGAATTTTCTTTGAATGGCAAGTATAGGTCCTTCGGGAGCAGGATCTACAGCCTTTATCTGTAGAGCAAAGCCTCTTCTGTTCTTGCCCCTCATTCTCCTTGCATCTGAATAGCTATTATCACCTTCCTAAAGAGAAATCCCTCATTGTCCTGTGTTCTGCCTCAATTATAGCTGGAAATTTGTTGTCTGCAAGAGCACTGAGTCTTTGGAACATCACAGCAAATCTTATTTGTCCACAGAATGACTAATTGCCAAAATATCTGAGGACAGGGTATCGCTGAATTTGAAATAATATTCATAATCAAAAATCTGTGGTAACTTCAGTTTGATTGTACATCACTGTGGTCCTGTGCATCATTTACCCTTGTCCTAACCTATTCTACAGACATGTACCCTGACCATTAAAGTTCTATTTGTCTCAATGTCAAAAATAGGTTGTTGTAACGTAATGCCTGTCTGAATATTGTTCAGCCATTTGGCCACTGAGAAACCTCTGATGCTACAGTACTGAGTGACACCAATTGAGATATACAAGTGATTGTGCGATCAATGTATTAGTTTCAGGGGATTTCATGAAGGATTTGGCAACTGACCTGACAAAGATGGCTATTGATTTCATCCCAAGGGCTCTGAGGTAGGTTCTGGCTGGGATTCTGGAGACTGGTGAAAAAGATACAAGTTGTTTCTCAATGTCCAAAAAGTGCACCTCTGACAGGGAGGCTAGTCCTGGGACAGTCTGGAATCTAATTTCTATGAAAGCAATATCCTGGAAGGATTCCATCTGGAATCCATCCAGGTTTATCAGGAAACCCAACTGTCTGAAAGTGGAGACTGTCTGCAGAGAGCTCTCTTGGCCCCTTCCTGAAAGTGGACTCTCACAAGCCAGTCATCTAAGTATGGGTAGATATGCAATCCATTAAGCTAAGGTTTACTGCTGTTACTGAATAATGTAATGGGAAACGACATATATCACTTAAATTTTGGGCATACAGCCATTCTTGTTCATCTGCTGTCTGAATGATTAGGAACATTATCACCATAATGAACTTCCTTTTAAGGTCAGAAACTGAGCAAAAATCACTTTCTAAGCAATCAGCAATATAATCTGCATTTTCCTCCAGCCTCTGGACCTACACTTATGTCTCAGAGCAAAACAAGAGAATTTTCCTCTTGAATAATTCATATATTAAACCATTGCCAGCAGAATGACAGGTAAAATATTGCCAGATACATCAGAAATGAAGTTCAATATTACAGCAGTATTTTTCTGTGATGGTTTTCTCACCTTTGCTCCCCTCCTCTAAACTGTGGGGATGAATATTCAGAAATTTATCAGGTTTCCTGCCATCAGATTCTAGGGAAGGAGCAAAGAAAAAATTCACAAAGCTAAAGAGCCTTGGACTCTGATTCTATGAATTTAGCAAAGGTACTGGCTAAAAATTACTTGAAGATAGCTTCTTGACATGTAGGTTGAGATTCCATGCTGACAATTTGAATTTCTAAAGTACCGTTAATGCAATAAATGTCCCAAGGAGAGTGCAAAGGCCATGCAGTAGTGAAAGAGCATATGTGTGTGACTACCAAAGAAGGCACACTTCAGTTTAAAGCTTGACAACTTGGCCGTATTTGCAGAGTAATGATGCTGTGAAGACCTGTATCTGGAACAATACCTTCAATAACCATGTTGGGCCCAGTTGCATCTTCTGGATTTGCTTCTGTCAGATATAAGATCAGTTCACTGTAAATGGCAATGCATATGGCAGGCATTCCTGACCTATCTGGAAAATGTGATGGTTATACTTAAGCTACCACAAGATTTGTGGTATTCTTGGTACCAAATCTTTGTCAAAACTAGGAGCAAAATTAACAGTGCTCAGAGTTGTTAGAGTGCAAATTGCACAGCAACTAATACCAACCACATCCATGCACTTAAATGCATAAACCAGGATGTTGCTGTCCAAGTTGCCCTACTCCTCCAGAAGCTGCGCAATAATGGTACCTTGACTAGAGATTCACCATTAAAATTCATGAGGTGGCAAAAAGTTGCTGTACTTACCTTATAGATAGACACTAGACTCATCAGAAAAGGTTAAGGCTTGTCACCTTGTACTCTTTCAATGGCCTGGCCTTAATTACAGCCAAATAACCTCTGTGGTGCTGAAAATTAACTGTGGATTCTGAAGGATTGTGGACTCTCATTCCTTCAGATTTTAATTTATTATGACAATTTACAGAAGCATAAATGTTTTTACTTTTCCTTTATACCTCTCTCATATCTCCCTTAATCAAATCTTCTTTCTCTCTTTATTACACTTTCTCTACCTGATTTGATGTTGAATTAAATATCTAAATTGACACCTCCTGGTTCAGACTCTTCACTGCTTATTATCAATTCTTTAATCTGACTGGTTAAGGAGATATATACTTATCCGCACTGTTCACACGGGTTCCAGATACACAAGAGGCTTTCCTGAGGTTTTTGGATAGTTGTCTGACAGCAATTTTCAGTGCAAAAGCTCATAGAAAGCCTGTGAGCAAGTGCATGTATAATGAATGTCTCACGCCATTTGTTTGTTGCTAACCGCAAAATCTGGTCCAATAAATTAGATCAGATGCTATTGCCTGTAATTTCCTGACCACATTTATAACATCGGATCATCTTGGAATCATAAAATTAACCTCCCAAATCTTCTCCCTCTGCATATATTCAGTCAGAGACTTACTGTAGGTGATGATTGTATCTGTTTCAGCAATGTTCAGGTCACTAACCTGGATTAATCTAATTTATCACTTCCTCACCTCACTGTTAAGCAGATTTTATCAAGATCATATTGCTTTCCTGAGATTTAGGAATTTCTCTATTTCTATGAGACCATCAGCACTGACACAAGATTAAAATGACAAGGCAAGAGCTTTTCAGCTAATATAAAAATCTTGTCAACACGTTTGTTCAATAGAATTCCTTCATTTATATAATTTGTGGGCTGACTGTGTTTCTATGCTTTGACTAAGAGAAATCAACCATCAAATTTCAAACTCAGGTAAGCAATATTTTCAGTTTGCTTACTTGTGGCACTGTGTGCATTATTGCCAGACCTTAACAATAACTGGGGAATGGTAATAGGTATGAGCCAGTGTCAGTGACATCTAGATCAAAGGAAGGGGATTGTTGGACATTATTTGTTGACATTATGAACCAAATTAAAATCCTTTTGAAACCTAACTTGTGCAATGTCCTAAAAGGGGGACCTTGGTTGCTGATTCATCATATTTCAGCCTGGAAGCAAAATATTCCTCCAAATATAGGCACTTCAAGAGTGTCAAAGATGTGCAACTCCACTGCTATTTCTGTTGTAATTGTTTTTTGAGATACCTTAAAGCTGCAAGCTGAAAAGAGATGTTTATCTAAATTTGTCACCTAAGTCATCCTTGCATGGTTATACAAATTGCAGTGGTCTTCCATATTGTCCATCGTCTCTGATATTACTGTTGGGTTTTTGTCCCTGTATGTTACAAAAGATCCTTTGTAATGCTCAATGATTCTTCCAGATGCCGTTATGACTTTGAGATGTGTCGACCTGGAGACAAGTTACATATGCAGTGGGCCAGTTCTAAACTTCAAGAGCCGATTTTCAAAATAAAAACATCAAAGCACCTCCTAGGCTGAGTACTTTCTGTTTTGTTATTTGGCAGTCATGGTGCAAATGGAAACACCTCAGAGAAATATTACTGTCAGGGTGCTTATGGAATTTAAGTCACTTTAATTTTCTGCACTTTTTACATTATTTTCTATAAAAAGTGAATTCAGCAGTTAATTTAAAGTACTGTGTGTGCACTGAAGGATTCACTATTTTTGAGATGATGCTGTAAAAGATGACAACTTCAATATATAATGGGACCTGTAAAAGCTATTACTGGTCAGGTTCAGCTTTTATTACAAGCAATTAATATTACTATAGTTCCAAAAGCTTACAAAGTGTAGGATCAAAAAATTCACAAAAAAATGGCAAAAATGTTTTTTCATCATTTTAAAATGAATCACAGATGTTTAGAAAATTGAAACTGGTATTCAACTTTGCTTTTGATCATTTGCTTGTAGTTACTAACCAAAAATCTTAATTTCTGTGGTAATACTAAATATTGTAGCACATTGATATGGGAGAACTGAGAGCTGATTGAAGCATATGATAAAAGCTCAGTGCTTTTATCTGTTCGAAGGCCCATGTCCCAGCATAAAAGAAACAGAAACATTGGCCAAGATTTTGCTGTCAAAATAATGGCAAGTTTAATGATGCTCACAATTATCTATGTGTAAATTGTCTAGCAATTTGTGTCAAGGATTGTGAATCATCATGAGTCTTTTTATTCTTCCTTTGGAAATGAGCATCACAGACAAGGCTAGCGTTTACAGCCATCTCTAATTGCCCTTGAGAAGGAGGTGGTGAGCTGCCTTCTTGAGCCACTGCAGTCAATGTGGTGTAGATATACCCAAAGTGCTGTTAGGGAGAAAGCTCCATGATTTTGATCCAGTAACAGTGAAGGTGCAGCAATATACTTCCAAGTCAGGATAATGTGCATTATTACCACAGTCGGTATACGCAAAATCCAAGTCCACATCAGCCAGCATTTTTAATGGCTACACCTCCACAGGGATGTAGTAAGGTTTTGCAGAATCTGGGAAAACCCCAACCTGCAATAAGACCTGCACCTATAATTCCCATGTCAGCTTTTGGAGAATCATTCAGCAACGTGTTAGTGGACTGTGCGGGGCCCCTGCCCAAAACAAAAGGGAGCCACTGGTATATCCTTATCATCATGGATATGGCTACCCATTTCCCAGAGGCTGTTCCCCTGAGAACCATATCTGCCAAAACAGTCATGAGGGAATTGACCCAATTCTTTGCCAGAGCCAGGATTTTACGCCCCACAGGCAGGCGCGTGCCTGACCCGTCTGGCTGCAAAACAGCACAAGATGACGTCGGGCGACCATCCTGACGTCATCGCACAGTCTCGTGATATCTCACTTGGCAGGCGTGTGCGGCAGTCGGAAGCACGCCCACCGACAATTAAGCGAGAAATTAAACCTATTGAAGAGGCACTTGAAAGCAATTTATCATGGCCCATCGACTTTTATGGTTGGCAGACGGGTCAATCGGCTAGGCAGCCTTTAAATTTTTGCTCAGACCTCGATCCAGGGCGGGATGAAATCTCCGTGGGGAAATAAAATAATAAGAGATATTGGGGGATTTTTTTTTAATGAAGTATGCTTTCAGTTGCTTGATTGTGCTGCATGGACATATTTTGCATCATTTTCGTTGTTTCTTTTACTCTGTGGAGGTCTGCAGCTCCCTGAGGCATCTGTCTGCCTTCAAGGAGCTCAGTGGAAGCGCTCACCAGCACCCACGGTGACGTCGGCGCCCACCCTCTTCCTGCCCCCACTGACAGCGCTGAATCTTTCTTAATGCGCGTTTCACACTGACTGGCTAATTAACAGCCAGTCAGCTTGAAAATCGTGGTCGGGGGCCCATTTCCCATCCGTTCTCGGTCCCACCATTCGCACGCTTGACAAGAGAAAAATTCAGGCCCAGGTATGGTCTGCCAATGGGATCCAGTTGGATCAGGGCTCAAATTTCATGTCCAAAATATTCCAGGAAGTTAGGGGTAACCTGGCGTGACCCAGCTAAAGTCTTCAGCGTATCATCCGCTGCTGCAGGGGGCGTTAGAACGGTACCACCTGACCCTAAAAACAATGATCAGGGCATACTGCCACGAGTATCCCCATGGGTGGGATAAAAGATTAGATTCTCTTCTGTTTGCAATCAGGGGCTCACCAATGAGTCCAGCGGGTTTTCCTCCGTTTGAATTAGTTTACGGGTACCAAGTGCAAAGGTCTCTGAACCTAATCAAGGAGAGGTATTTACAATAGATGGAGGAAGTCTCCACATTAGACTACGAAATAGTGCTCCGGGATCAACTCATGAAAACCTGTGATGTAGCCTGAAAACACTTGGAAATCTCCCAGACAGCTATGAAAAAAAAAGGCAGGCAAACATGTTGGGGCCTGAACCTTTCATCCAGGAGACCATGTGTTAATGCTCCTACCAATACCAGCTGAGCCCTTAAAAACGCAGATCAGTGGACCATACAGAGTAGCAAAGAAGCTCGGGGAAGTAAACTATCTAATTGAGACCCCAGATTGGGGGAAAAAGCAAAGGCTGTGTCATGTCAACACCATAAAGCAATTTCACAGCCAAGAGGGGGAC
Source organism: Carcharodon carcharias (assembly GCF_017639515.1). Taxonomy (NCBI): domain Eukaryota; kingdom Metazoa; phylum Chordata; class Chondrichthyes; order Lamniformes; family Lamnidae; genus Carcharodon; species Carcharodon carcharias. Next base: position 136,194,658 of record NC_054474.1, on the reverse strand, counting down.
AAGCAGGTAACGGTCTGTCCCATTGCCACCAACCTAGAAGATGAGGGCAGCAGTGGTGATGAAATGGAGGGAGACATGGGTAAGGCCAACATTGAACTCCCATCACCCGGCTAATCAACACCGAGATACTAGCAAACTTAAGCTCCCTATTCACCCATCTAAATGCAAGCAGTTATCAGACTTGATGAGGCTGCTTAGTACATTTAAAGGCTTATGCAGAGACAAGCCAGGTTGCACCACACTAGCTCTACATGATGTCGATGTTTGAGAGGCTCCTCCCACATCATCTAGGCCCAGAAAAGCTGGTCCAGGTTCGGAAGGAGATTAACTACATGCAAGAGCACCAACTAATAGAGCCTAGCAGCAGTAGCTGCAGCTCCCCAGTTGTGCTCATGCCCAAGCTGAATGGCTCCAACAGATCCTGCATTGAATACTGAAAAGTTAATGCAGTGACCCCAGCTGACTCCTACCCGATACCCTGGCTGGGAGGCTGCATAGATAGGGTAGGTAAAGCAGTCTATATTACAAAGATAGATTTACTCACGTGACACTGGCAGGTTCCCTTGACTGCCCGGGCAAAGAAAATCTCGACCTTCATAACTCCAGATGAATTATACCAGTGTCGAGTCATGCGATGTACACACCAAAATGCTCCATCCACCTTTCAAAGGCTGATGAAACAGGTAGTGGCGGGCTTATCCAATTACATAATGTACCTAGATGACCTCCTAGTCTACAGGGACACCTGGGAAACTCACTTAAAGCAACTGGATGCCCTCTTCCAGGGAGTATAGTCAGTTGACTTAGTGGTCAATTTCACAAAGAGTGAGTTTGCTAAGGCTCAAGCTATATAGGGCACATAGTGAGTCAAGGACAAGTACTGCCCAGGGCTGCAAAGGTACAAGCAGTGGCACAGTTTCCCATTCCCACAATGAAATGGGAACTAATGAGGTTCTTGGATATGCGTGGGTTCTACTGCAAGTTTGTCCCAAACTTCAGCACAGTAACCACCCCACTGACCGACCAATTACAGAAAAAAGCAATGGTAGTATGGACTGAGAAATGCCAGGTAGCTTTCAAAGGACCGAAGGCCATTTTAATGGGTGAGTCTGTGCTTGCAGCTCCAAACTTTAATCAAGCATTTAAAGTAGCCATCGCTGTGAGTGACATCAGGGTAGGGGCTGTCCTCCTCAAGGAAGACGAATCAAGGATAGAGAGACCAATTGGGTATTTCTCCAAAAAAATAAATAAGTATCAGAAATAGTACTCCAGAATAGAGAAGAAAACCCTTGGTTTGTTACTGACTCTCAAACACTTTGAGATATATGTCCAAAATGCATACAGAGAGACCACAGTCTATACTGACCACAACCCGTTCACTTTTGTGGAAAGATTTAAGACACAGAATGCCAGGGTATTCTGTTGGGGTTTGCTTCTCCCACCGTACCACCTAAAAATCACCCACATTGCCGGGAAATCAAATGTGATTGCAGGCGTCCTGTCCAGAACTTAAAGAGACCTTAAGTTCTGATTAGAACTGAAAAGATAATATTGACCAAGGCTAGGAGAATGAATGTGTGTGTGTGTGTCTGTTTTTTTATATTTATTTATCTCCTTTTGTAATGAAATGAAAATGAATCTCATTGCATTCGTTGTGTGGGGAAGGGATATGACCACGGATCCTATCCCTGAATTATTTGTGGACATATTGAACTTTTAAGTAAGACATGTGTTCTTTAAAAATGGGCATACAAGCAAATTCTGGCTGAAACTGTAAGGTAACCACTTGCTGGAAGATTTCTATGTGGATTACTTGATCAACTAGTTCAGAGAGAATGGAATGTCGCACCTAAAAGGTGTGACACAGCCTACTTCAGACTGAGGCACTTCAAAGGAAAAGATACAATGCAAACCAAACCATGATCTCCTGTGGAAATTGATTACCATCTCAGCTGAAACCACCTCTTGCTGAGTTATATCCCAGACTGTGAACATGAACTGAGTTGAAAAGGAAACAGAAGGACATGTTTGTTTTTTCCCTTCCAGGAATACACAAGGAAAGGAGCTTAAGAAAGCAAACTGCAACCTGAGTTTTGCGTGCTAGTCTGGTGTTCTGCTCTGGTGTGTGTGTGATGCGAGGTTCACAGCTGAAGGACACCAACTGGGTATCCCTGCACTTGCAGGCAAAAAAGTCTGTTTTCTCTGATTGCTGGAAGTAAGTCACAAGTCAGAAAAGCCACAGTTGAAAAGGAAACAGGACAACTCCTTTCAGATAACCTGCAGAACCAAGAATCTCCAACTCAACTGTTCAACTGCCAAAGTTAGCGCTACCAGAATCACCTTAACTTAATGGCTGCAACATTTCGCCATCTACTTTTCATGGACAAGCCAAAACACTGTTTCATAATTTTTTTTTAACTTTTATTTTTGGACTCAATTTCTCATTTCCAATATACTGTGTGTGTTGCATTTTAATTATTTTTCCTTGCGTTTAGTAACTAAAAAACTTATTCTTTCTTTGGCTCAAGACAGCCAGGTTAAATTAGCTCCTTTTAGAACATAAATACATCTGGACTGGGGAAAGGTATCCACAAGGGAAGTGATCCTTTTTTAATTAACCTTGTTGTGACTGACTAAAGGGGTTGAATAAAGAAAGGGAGACAATTCATTCCTCTCCACCTGGGAACATAACAAATTGGGGTAACTCATCCGGGATCATAACGATGTGGGGGAATCTCGCCTGGGAACCAGTCATGTAACATGTGTGACTTGGAGGCGAACTTGCATGCGGTGGCCTTCCCATGAATCTGCTGCCCTGTTCTTCTAGGTGGTAGAGGTCGTGGATGTTGTGTAAAGGGTTAAGGTTAAATATGTAAATAGAACTGTCACATCATCAGAGATGTAAGATCACATGACAATAGAACAAGCTGAGAGATAGTTCTATGGTAAGTCCTCGTGCTAAGCCTTGTCCTGTATAAAGTTAGAAGAATGTTGAATAAAAGTTAAAGTTTACCAAAAACCTTGCCTCCAAGGTTTCTATTGACCCTAACTAAGGAAAACCAAAGTTAAGACCAGCAACGACAATAACAGATGGTGACAGCAATTAAAACAATGGAGAAGGCACCGTGTAAACAGCCCAGCAACTGAAAAAGCAACCGGCAAAATGACTGCAAGGAAAGGACAGTGTGGGAACAAATGCCTACAGAACTCAAAGAAAGGCTAGAGTAAAGAAAAGCCATGGAAAAAATCTTACCCTTTTCGGAATGCTTCAAACATGCAGTAGGCCCAGATAAGGACGAGAAGTGACTGAACTTGTGTCATATGTTTACCTGGTACAGAACCACTTCAGGACTAGCAGAGGAGCCTAGCAAGGAACAGGTCAGTACCCTTACCAATACCATAGGCAATATTGCAGACAACATAATGGTCAGATAGGGCATAAATTATGAAATGGAGACACACAAAGATGAAAAAGCTTTTGATGCATATTTCAGACTTAGAAGGAACACAACCATTGAAAGAGTGAAGTTCAATAAATGTACCCAAAGACTGAGAGACAGAGCAGATTCCTCCATTAATGATTTATATTGACTAACTGAGAATTGCAAATATGGAGCCCTGAGAGACAAATTAATTTGGGATTGCATTGTTGTTGGAATCTTAGAGGAGACTTCATCAGATTTTCTTCATCGAGGGAGGATTTAACAGTATCGAAGGCTGAACAGTTAACAAAGCAGGCAGAAGTGTGAAAGCAAAAATCATGTATTTATTCGATGTGACAGGGAGATTTTGTGGGGGAAAACATGGGGCAGAGTGCAATTTGTAGATCACAGAAATAGCAGCATATCTACTCAAAAACAGGGAAGGAGTAAAGAGGGTGCGGTAGCCACCATTACTCAATATTCTTGCTGTGGCAGGAAAAGACTGCATTAATGCAAAGAGTGTCCAGCCAAAAATACAGAATACCATTCCTTTTTAGAGCAGAGGGCATTTTAAAGCAGTACGCGAGGCAAAAAGCTCCTAACTCAGAAATTTAAGGAGAAACCAATTAAAACATATGGTACTCAAGAAATTGAAGATGTAAAAGACAATTAAGTGCCATTCTTGCGAGAAATTTCAGGATCTACTGGGGACTATTGAAGCACAGACATTATGGTCAGTGGACATAAAACAAACTTCAAATTAGACACTGGAGCTGGAGTTTCAGTTTTTTTCATTCACAGAACAGTAGCTAAAGCAAGATTTCCTCCAGCCATCGACCATACAACTCCATGGTCCAGGAGGCATTTAACTGAAGGTCAAGGACAGTTGACTGCTACACCAGTATTAAGGAGAAATCACAGAATCATTGCACATGATCCAAGACCCAAGAATGTTCACTGTCAAGCCAAAAAGCTTGCACAGATCCACAACTCATCTATAAAGGAGACAAACTGGGAAAACAAGACAAACCAAGAGAATTCTGAACAGTATTTCCAAACTTATTTAGAAGTCTTCGGAAGCTGAAAACAGTCTATCACATCACACTGAGACCAGATGCCAAACCAGTGCGCTTGTTCATCCCAAGGCAAATTCCACATTTACTCTTACAGAAGGTGAAGCAAGAAAGTAAGTCAATGATGCATCAGGGAGTCATCTCACCTGTACCGAAACCCACAAGTTGGTGTTCAGATATGGTTCTGGTAACTAAGCGAAACGGCTCATTGTGAATCTGTGTTGACCTCACATGGTTAAAGAAAACAGTGGAAAGGGCGATCCACTCAATGGCATCTGTGAATGAGACTTTGGCAAAGCTAGAAAAAAGCATAATTTTTACTAAATTAGATGCAAAAAGTGGCTTTTGGTAACTATCTTTTGATGAGGAATCCACTGACTACATTCGTCACACTGCTTGGGCAATATTGCTTCAATTGACTACCCTTTGATATTACATTGGCATCAGAGATTTTTCAGAGGACAATGAGGCATTTGCAAAGTATTAGAAAGGGTCATCTGTCACACGGATGACAATCTGATCCATGGGCCCACTCCATTAATGCATGATGCCAGAATGAGAGCAGCGTTACAATGCTTGCAAGAAGCAGGACTAACTCTTCATAATAAATGTGAGTTCTCACAACCAACCATTAAACTTATAGGACACATCATTCACACATCAGGCATCAAGGTTGATCCTCAAAAAACCAAGGCAATCAAAGATTTTCCAACATCCCACAATGTCACGGAGCTTCAGTGCTTCTTAGGAATGGTAAATCAAGTAGGAAAGTTCTTAGCTAATCTGGCACAAATAAATGAACCACTGCGACAATTGCTTAGGCAAAACCAAAAGTGGTGTTGGGAAGAACATCAACAAATTTTATTCAAAAGGATAAAAGAGATGCTCATTTCACCAGACATGTTGGCTCACTATGAACCAGAACTGCCTACGATAGTTATCACAGATGTATCATCGTCTGGATTAGAAGCAGTAATCTTCCAACTCAGAGAGATGATAAATGCAATGATCAGTGTACTATGCATTTTGATCATTGACTGAAATGGAATATAAGTATGCTGTAATTGAAAGAGAAGCATTAACAGCTACATGAACTTGTGAAAGGTTTGCCGACTATGTCTTAAGCCTAAAGTTTACCATTGAGACATACCACAAACCGTTGGTTATGTTACTAAATGCTAAAGAATTAGCAAAGATGCTGCCAAGAGTTCAGAGATTGCATTTGCAATTGATGAGATTTGACGCTACAACCAAGGAAAACAACAAACTACAGTGGTCACATTGTCACAGATTCCTGTTGACAGGCCTGAACAAGAAATTTTGTTGAAGATATGGAGTCCCATACTTCATTGACCACAAAATTTCTACCAGCAACAACACAGAAGGTAAATGAAATTTGAAAGATGCAAAAAGCAGATGATGAACGCGCTCACATTCGGGAATACAGGATCAAAGGATGGCCTTTGGAAGAATACATTCCAAATAATCCTGAAGCAATACTTTGAGTGACAAAGGCATCCCACGGTCATGGATGACTTGCTGATATATAATGAGAGATTGGTCATACCTAGAGTCCTCAGACTTGAGATCCTTCAGAGAATATACCAGGGAAACCTGGGCATTTCAAAGTGTTGTACGAGAGCGTGAAATTCTGTTTGGTGGCCAGGGATCTCAAAATCATTAGAAGAAATTATTTCAAACTGCATTACCTGTGCGATCCATCACCAGGAGCAAAGAGAACCACTGATGGTACATTCATTTCAGTCCAGACTGTGGAAACATCTTGGGATGGATCTTTTTGATCTCAAAGGGGAGATATTCTTCATAGTTGTTCATTATTACTCCAGATGGATTGAGGCTGGTGTCTACAGGATTTCACCTCAGAAACTTTACTAGAAGAAATTTTTGTCACACTCGGCATTCCAGACCTTGTAATTTCAAACAATAGCCCACAGTTTGCCATCGATTTTTTTAAGCAGTTCACAGAAGCCTATGGGTTTGTCCACATGGCTAATAGTTACCCAGGTGCCTGCAAGCTAATGGGGAGGCCAAACAAAGAGGAACAATGTGTCATGAGTGTATTTCATAATATTTTTCTGGTTTATTGTAAAGTACATTTATGGGGGTAAGTAGTTGGGTCTGTTTGTGTGTGTGATTTAATTATATTTGAAGTCAAGTAGACTGCAAGCTTGAACTAATCAAAAGAAGCTAGGTGCTTGACATGTTAATGAATAAACATGGATGCTGGCTTAGCATGTAAGGTGTGAAGGGAATTTGCATTTTTAGATAGATGAAGGGGGATTTGGATTTCAAAGGGATCTCAGTCTGTTTACAAATTGCCAGGCAAGCCATGCTAAGGAATGTGTTTATTTTTTCCCAAGGGTACTTACAATATATAGGGACAACATGAGAGTTCTTATGTTACGAGGGAGATACAGTTTCAAAGACATATGGAAACAATAGAATTTACATATTAAGAAGAGAGAAACATATATAAAGGAGAATGAGGTTGTGTGTCAGGGGAAGGCATTGTAAGATCTAACAGAAGTGTGTGAAGTAGCCTTAATGAAGCCTTTAGCATTTGTGCATAAGCCGGCTGTCTATAGAAATTGAAACTAGGAAAAGTCATTTGGAATTCCACTGTCCAGAGTATTGTGTTAATTTGCTGGATCTGTTTGAAATTTAAAAATCTAATTATGAACCTGTGCCTTAAAGGGGGTGTAACTGGGAGTCAGATTAATTAGGGATTTTGGGAGTTATTATAATAGTAATTTGTAGTTCTATGTAAGTGCTTGAAATCTTCTCTTCTGTTAATAAATATTTTATGTTAGTTTTAAAAAATCTCTAAAAGTCTTGGTGAACTTATTACTTCTGAATTCAGTGCATGCATCTCGAAATAAATACAAATTGCAAGACCGTTGTGTTAACACGATCAAGTTTCCCTTGTGGATTTGATCTGCCTGGCACACATCATCTGCCATGTAAAATGGTAAAGGCTTTGTTGAAGGAAAATGACAATGTCAATTAGTACTATGATTTAGCTACCATTCCAGACTGCTCTAGAGTGGTCTGGCTCCGTCTGACCTTCTAATGGGAAGATAACTGCGGACTTAATGTCCTGTTCTTCCACACACACTTATGCCATGTTTCAAAGGAACAGATATAGAGAGAGTAAGGGAGAAGGAGAATGAATATTGTGCAAATCAAATCCACAAGGGAAACTTGATAGAGGGCATGATTTACCAGAACTCCAAGCAGGAAATTTGTGACCAAAATTGCAAAGGCCAGGTTTCAGAAAAAACACTATATCTGTGATCTTATCTTGTGGAGACTGAAAATGGAATAGTGAGAAGAAACAGAAGTATACTCGTATCTACAAGAAGGAGACCATCAATGGAACGGACCAGTTACCCAGAAGATCAGTAAGACAACTGGAACAAAGAACTGGTGGTCTCTGATGATTCACATACTACTCTACTGAGTTCAAGAGAGAACATAGAGAACTTGAATCATATACATCCTCTGAGAGAGCTCAGAACAAGGTCAGGGAGACTGAATTTCAAAGGGATCTTAGTCTGTTTACAAATAGCCAGGCAAGCCAAGCTAAGGAATCTGTTTATTTTTCCCAAGGGTACTGACAATACATAGGGACATCATGAAAGTTCTTATGTTACGAGGGAGATACAGTTTCAAAAACATATGGAAACAATAGAATTTACATATTAAGAAGAGAGAAACATATATAAAGGAGAATGAGGTTGTGTGTTAGGTGAAGGCATTGTAAGATCTAACAGAAGGAGCCTTAATGAAGCATCTAGCATTTGTGCATAAGCCTGCTGTTGGGGAGACTGATGAAATGTCCATGAACCAGGGATGAAGGCAGAGGCTTCAGAGGGCAATGTAGGATAATATTAATAGTTTTATGTGAAGCTTCATGCTAAGCCTTTCCTGTGCATAGTTAGAAGAATATTTAATAAAAGTTCAAGTTCACCAACAGCTTTGCCTCCAGCAGTGTCTATCAATCCTAACCAAGGAAACAAAGCTAAGACCCACAACAATGATAACAGAGCAGGTTTGGAAGGTGCCTGAAGGAGCATTGGCAGGTTGTGGCAATGCATCTTGTAGATTGTGTACAAAGTTGCTACTGTGGATGTGAATGTTTAAGGTGGTGGATATGGTGCCAGTCAAGTAGGCTGCTTTGTCTTGGATGGTGTTGAGCTTCTTGAGTATTGTTGGATTGAGTTACATCACTCTGCCTTTAACCTTGTGAAAATGGGAGATCGACCTCAAGCTCCCTATGAGTTTCATGAAATTGTTGCATTTGCACATTAACTATTGACTAACCGCACAAGGAAATTAGAGCTGCTGCTAAACAGCATTAGTACATTGTTAATGGGAAGATTTATGTTCCTACAATGGCACTTAATGCCAAAAAGGGAACAATTTAAACTGTAGAGTCTCATTCCTGCAGGTAGTAAATTGGTGTTGGAGACTTTTTAAACACAAAAAATAAATTCTCTCTTGATCCAAACTTTCTTTCCCTCTATCTCTTTCTGTCCTTGATTTGACTCTAATTCACCTCATCTTCCCTTCCACCATTCCTCTGTTTCTTTATTGTTCCTATAATTTTATTGGTCAAGGAGATACACTGTTGGTTCATTCATTCATCAAGGTCCCAAATGGTTCATTGCCCTCGCTGCACCATTCACAATTCACACTTTCAGCTAGTTATATGGCAAAACATTTTCAAACTGATGGCTCAGGATTAAGTGTAATGGGGCATGGGGTGAGATGCCCTTCTCCAGCAAATTCTGGACTATTCAAGGGAACATGGCAAGGCCTTGCATTAATACAGTTTGTGCCCAGAGGCCCCAGCCAACTAGGGGCAAGCACCAAAGGCTTCAGAAACACAACTCAACAATAATTTGGGAGACTGTCCCATGAAGGTTTACAGCACTGACCAAATTCCAGCAGGCAATGGCTGGGATTGGAGCAGTGGAGCTGGTTGTGAAGCAGGTTTATTTACTGGCTATGGTCAGACCACTACAACCGCATTGTGCATGTGGCCCCAACAATGGAAGCTGGTCAAAGAGGAAGCTTTAGGCAGTCAACAGAACAGGAAGCTAGTGAAAGCATGAAACTTTGTTGAACATGCCAAATAAGGTGAGGGTCACACATTTAATGAGAAATACCCAAGCTGCAAAGCACTGTTAATTTTACCAGTCATGATGAATGGATTTCAATGTGAAATGAAATGGTGAAGTAGTGTGTGAAGTAGTACCAGTAGAAAGAAAGCAGCACATGATGGAACAGCCCCAATAACAATGACTGCTCTTAATTCTCAAAAGCATACATGGTTTTTCTAAAACCATACTTACTTAACTTATTTTTGGGTGTGACAAAATTTATCAGTGTCAGTTAAATGTAGTACATTGTAATTTGATATGATTTGCTATTAATCCATTTTATTATACGTTTGTGTTTTAATGGATGGGGTGGAGTGTTTTGTCGTCTAGAGGTGGGGGCTTTATGCTAGGGCTGGGTAGGAGCAAATGTTCTTGGTATGCAGACAACCTGACACTGACAACCTGGAATTTAGGTACCAGCTTTGTCATGCTCATCAGTTGCCCTTATTCTTTATAACTAAGTATATTGTCAATTTGTAGGACAATAGTTTTAAATATTAATTTCATTAACATTTGACTCTTATTCTGAAACATACTTTGCAGTTGCATGATCCTGTTATTCAATGTGGAATTTATCTTTTGGACGATAACTGGTTTGACCCTAGAGAATGCATCAGTGAATGACATTCAGTTGCAATGGTGGATGCAAACAAGGTGGGGGTCAGTAATATTTCATCTCAAGAACAGAAAGGCTGTAAGATTCAATCTCAGCCAGCAGGCTCCAGCTGATCCTTGCTGTATTCACCTGAGCTGCAAATATAGAGACAGAAATTTGGTCTTCAGCAGAGCTGATGTGAAAAATCTGAGTACATTCAAATCAAAAATTCAATGCACAACAGAGCAAGGCGAGTGCTTATTTTCAACTGTCGCATTTTATCCCATTATATGTTACAACATACTTTACAGAACATAAAATCAATTAACTGGTCGCCTTCTCAATTGAAACAACTTTGAAGTTTATCAAGCATCAATGCTACTGAAAACATTTACAGGATATATCCTCTCTTTTTGGCCTTATCTGATCCCTTCAGAAGGATGCAACACTCACAGGTCAGAGAATAGGTCAAGGAGCCTGCTTCCAGCTGGCAGCCGGCAGGCATCTGACATGAGCCTCCCTACCTCTTTCCAGGGAGGCACCTGGAACTACAGGGACATGCAAATACAACACTCTGTGGCATTAACACACTGATATTCCAGTCTACTGAACGTATTCCCAACAGTGACATTACATTATAAATCCTGGAGTATCCCTTTAAACTAAAATAAGACCAGAGGGTACCAATTTTTTTTATCAGGTAGTCGGATGAACATCGTTGCTCAAAAGCTCAAAGGTTAAAGAGGTGGAATTATCCATCAATCAGGAACAGAGCTCCAGAATAAATCATTCAATTTGTTAAACTGAAAATATAGTTGGGTTCTAAAATTAGGATACCATAAGGTTGAGTTTTGCTGAGTAATTTCCTATCCTTAACTTTGCAACTGACATTAGCATGAAGTTTATGAACTTGCCCTTTGAGAAACCACATGGGAACAAATCACCTAGCAACACAACGTGCGCTAATCACCAATATGCTCAACTCAGAGGGAGTAAAAGAAGGAATTAAGAAAATGCTACAGATGTTAGGAACCGGAAGACACTCGTTCTACTGTCACAATTAGGGGTTGTTTTGGAATAGTATCAGAAAAGAAGCTCATGCTCTAAGTACTTCCTATGGCAAACATAAAACACTGAATAGAATATCAATCTTTGAAATTGGTCCTCCATGAACTTTACCAGTCACACGTGAAAACGTTCCAAGGTTTTCAAAATATCATAAATTTTGCTTGGCTTGTCCCAGTAGTGGATATTCTTAACTGGAACCTCCTGTCCATTGATATGTGTCACCTCATAAAGTTGAGTGTCATGTCATTAAAACTCAGGTGTGCTCAAGGAAATTTCCAGAGCACCAGCATTACTCAGCTGAATGTGGACAAAAGTACCGAGCTTGGCCCATCATCATTTGGGTTTAGTTGTCTCTTAACTATCAGAACTATGGTGTACGAGTTTATTGGAAGTGGTCTCTTAGCAACCTTTAAACAATTTGTTAAACTGGAAATGCCTGACCTCAGAGACAGAAATTTATAGTTTGGCATGTGGCTGCCAAGTTTTAAACAATGAGCAGTTTTGAAATTGCACTGGTTGCCTGATCCAGTTTTTATCTCTGTGGTTTATGATTTGCATAGTAGCCATTCCTGCTCTGTACACACTGCTGTGCTGTCACTGGCCTTTGAATGAAGCAAAATGATAAACGTGTCAAGTTTCCTTACAGGTGAGATTCCTCAGCACACTATGTGCAATGAAATCATAAACTCCTTTATCCACAATTTTACTGCAGATAACATTCAAGGAAAATCCTTACCCAACTGTGTTCAATTTAAACAGTGAAAAATATCCAGCAGTACGGCGATACATTTTCTCTTCTAATTCTGGATTGGAGTTGGATAATGATGTAATGCTTTGTCAGTATTAGTGGTTATAGTAAGAGCAATTTTAAATGATAAATTAAGAATATGCATGAATAAGTGGATTGCACAATATAAAGCATAAAATTCCGATTATTTTTCCCATACAGCACACCAGCACTGTTATGAAGCTCAGCAATAACACAATGTCGGAGGGAAGTATTCAAATTACAATCGGTGCCATTCAGGGAAGCCTATCTCTATTAATTAAAGTGCATACACACATCAATATGATTGGTCTGAATTGTTACTACCCAACTAACAATGTATATATGAGGTCATAAGTTAAATTATTTCTTGACTCTGCTTTGCTTTGCTCTTTCAGAATAGAGTTCTCAGCCTTTGCAAACTCATCACCTTGCAACTTTCTGCTGCTATTAAGCATATAATAGACTGTAAGTAATATTACTGACTCTTGAGGATGTGAGATTTATTTAAAATATGGATCTATAAAATGTTTTCACTTGAATGGTTATGCACAGAAGTATATTTAAAGACTCTGAATTTAATATGTTATACATTTAATATATTATTTTAATATATTATTTCTCCAATTTTTCTCCAAAAGCTCACTTCCTCCTTCCTTTATAAAAAAAACTTCCAATTGCATAATAAACTTATAGAATTGTATTTATTTTCTTTAATTCCACTAAATAAATTACCTCAAAGTTGCCCTTCCAATGCACAAATGTACATGTAAAATTGTCAGGGGCGAAACTTGTGACTTTGATTGTTCATTTGCAGGTGCAGAATATTTGAATTTTTTGGCCAGTCTTGCACTGCCACTTGTTTTATTATGAATCACTTTGCGATGTAGAGCCAAATAATGAGCTGTTCTTGTGGAGCCTGCTGGAGCAGGCAAGTTGGCAGGTGGGCACAGAGAATTGCCCAGATGGTGGCACCTCAAGCTCTTGGCAGCGGGAAAACCTATAAGTGTTAAGTCAACGGCGGGAAGATAACAATTCTGGAAACTTGCCATTAGCGGTAGGAAGCTCACTGATATGCTTAATTGCCCACTAGCGCATAATTTAAATGCAATCCTATGCGATTTAATCATGCCTTCCCAATTTAGTGAGACTCACACATGGCTCTCATGCCTTTAGTAACCCGCCCAGTGAAAGTTGTGTCTTATATGTGACTTCTTTGACTCACTGTCCTTTGGACTTCAAGGAGATTGAGCCATAGAGCACTGGTTTGACCTTGGAGACATTTTTTCTGTGTAAAAATCTGCTGTGCTGACACTTTGAGGAGCAGATTCTCAGGCTGGAAATTCAGAACCCAGAAGTGCTGGTTCAGAATTTAAAGGGGCAGTGCACAACTGAGTTGCAGAGGGGCATCCCTTCAAGTGGCATCACAGATTTGAGTCCCTAAGGGGATGACACTTAGGAGGCTGCCAGCAAAAAAACAGGGAGAGGCAGTGGCAGCATTGGGATTAATCACCCAGTCCTCCTTCATCCTCAAGTGATAGTGGGGTTGCGCTGGCTGGACTGAGACATCTCAGTTCTCATTTGAATCCACTGATGCCACGGAATGATCTTGTGTGATGGTGGAGGAATCTTCTCCCTAGACATTGGAACATCTTTTTGTGCTTCTGGTGGAGCAACAGAAATTTAGAGATTTGAACTGCAGAGCTTCCTTAAAAAGACGGCAAGACAACTTCCAGCTCTAACGCAAGGGGCTGGCTGGCCTTTAAATATGGCATCAGCTCCTGCATGGCCATCAGGTGATGCGGGTTTCACCACATCATATTCGCCCCCTGCCACTGATCTGGCGGCAAATTCGAGTCTCCTGCATTCATGAGCTTGCTGCCACATAATCAGGTTCAGCTGACCGCCGTGGATATGTGCCAGGACCCCGATGGCTTCCAGACCCTCCGGTGGGTGCTGCGACAGCAAGACTAAATCCAGTCTAACAAATTCAAATAGCTCATGCATTAAGATGGTGTGAAAAATTGGTTATGGCCAACAGGAGGAAAAGGCCCAATTGCAGTTTGGCAGATGCCCTTGAGAGTCATGCTTCACCCAGGTCGACACCTAACTTAAAAAAAAACATACACTTTTATAATGGCTGCTGTGGCTAAGCTGAAAGGAGCAGGCCTGATGCCTGCCATGCTGAGTACCAGCGAATTTTTGTTTCAGATCCATACTTTACATTTGTAACGGATTGATCGCCTGTTCTTGGTGGCTGTCAGGATCTTGGAAACTTGCCTAACCCAATATTGGATGGGATGTCTTACTGATCCCCTTGGGGGCTGCAGCATTGCCATCAGAAACTGGTGTATTTTGCATCTAGTTTCTGCCCCCAGTGTGGGCATAACAATAATGAGTTACTTCCCCGGGTCTATTTTCTCCTGTAAAATCATGTCACTCACAACGGCTCCAACTTTTGCCTAATCCACTCACAGGGAAGAGGGTGTGTTTAGGTTGCATTGCATGCCGCCCAATTTTATGCTGCACTGATGTTAGTAGAGTGTAAAGTCTGAATGGAGGTGGAACTGGGTATCCAGTCCAAAGTTGCCCCATTCCTGTTGGGAAGATTAAGATAAAATTGAGGCTAGCATGTCACAGTCATGCAGATCTTCTTAGAGAACAAAATGGGACAAAGGTTCTCATTTGAATATTTTCTTCTAGTATATGTTGCTAATTTTCAGTTACACATTTTTGCTTTTGACTCCCTCATTCAAAAATATTACAATGTCGTCTCCAATGCTTTTCTATCCAATTTCTAGTTTGCGCACCGTTCACATTCCCATGAAACATTTTGCAATGAGTTCCAAATTGATTCATTGCAGCTGGGTCTTGATGGTCTTTGACCCGTATCTCTATCTTGGTATACATTTTCCTAGTTTACGTAAGAACTAGGTTACCTGATGGCTGTGCTGTTGGAGCAGGCTCAAGATACCATATTGACTACTCTTGCTCCTACTTCTTAGGTTGCGTTCTTAGCATAGTGCTCAAGGATTAAATAACCACTGGGCAGAATTTTACAGCCACCCCTCACTAACAGTATTGTGGGCAGGGGTGGCTGTAATATTCTTCAGAAGGCCTTCGCACTGGACTCTCGCCTGCCCTGACCTCTCTACAATTTTATGATGGGATGGCTGAGGCCTAGGCTGCCCAACACATGTTCCCCACATTGCAACCCGCCCCCACCCCTCCCTTCACCCTTGACCTAATTGAGGCCCTTAAAAGGCCAAAACTAACCACTTAAAGGACACTTCCTGCCCAGCCTCAATTTTTCAGACTGGCAGGAGGAGTTCAGGAGCAGGGGTGAAGTCTGAAAAGTGACCTTGCTCAGGCCTCCTGTAAGAAGTGGAGGAGGAGCTGGGGGAGGAGCCTCTATTAACAGCCTCCTTTTGGACACAGCTCCAAAAGGTCTGGCCAATTTGGGTGCTTCCTCCCACATGGCCTCTCCACCAACACCACTACCCCACTCTGCCAACATCCTCACACCCACTCCCCCACCCCCAGCCCATCACCATCACCCCCACAACTGACTCACTAGGCCTCACCACCCCTTCCTGCCCTGAGACCCCCCAAAACTTAACTAAACCTGGACTCCGTGAACTCTGGAGAACTGCTTGTAGTCCCAATCCTGTCCACTGCGACTTCTGGGGCTGCTGGGACTGGACAGCTGCTGGCCAATCGGATTAGCTGGTAACTCTCTGGAGTGGGACTTCCTCCCGTCTGAGGGGTGGAAGTCCCACATCCAGCCAATGAACATTCCTTGCAGCATGAACTGGCTGCAGGGCAGCCAATATCAGCAGGGATGTGTTTTCCTCCAACTCCTCAGATGGTGGAAGGGAAACCGTTGTCATCTGAAAAAATCCTGGCCTTTCTGTATTTGAAACTTAGCTTTCTTCGGTGCCATGTTATCATCATTTTCTATGTCAGCTTTCAGGCCTTGGATCTAAGGAGCTCCTTTCTTTCACAAAGTCAATCAAGGAGGTGAAGTTGTGTATAATTTAGGTTGCACAAAATATTAAGGTTTGAGTGTTGGTTTCCTGAGCCTAAAGCATGCAGTTTCACACTGTTATCCCAGCTAGGACTCAAATTTGTTCATCCATACAGGGAAAATGTTACAGTATGAACATGAGCAATTTGCCCGAGCTTTACCAGAGTTTTTCAGTGAATGTTAGGAAATTGCGGTGGGGAAAGCTGCAAATAATTCAGTTCCAGCCCCACAATTATCTAATTGCATACATGGCACCAATTTAAAAAAAAAATCTTCAGACTCTCAGTTGAATGAGAAAGTCTGGAAGCAGAAATTAAAGGGAGAAATCTTTTAATTATTTAGAGCCTTATCGCCTTATCCAAATGGCTCAAAGCACTTCACAAAAGGTAGCAGCCATTGAAAAAAACAGGAATAAAAAACTAAATGAAATAAAATAACAAAGATTCTTATCCTGCAAAGAGATTCCAAACCTGATAGAATTTAATGGGAAATAGTAATAATTTACTGCAATTGGCTTTCATATTTCAAAAGTAAGAGCATAGCCTTCCTCAATACAAAAACTGCTTTCTTCCTTCCCACCCACATGGGTCAAAATGGTCTTCCAATGACCTGACTGAGAGCCAAAAAGCATTTATTTTTCACAAAAAAAATGACCAATCTGGAACTTTGTAATGATTTCTAGAGATAATGTGGCAAACTCTTCTGTAAGACACTCTTTCATTTCTGGATACTGAAGCAAAAAAAAAATCACATTGCACAATAGTCTTATTCAATAAATGAGAGAGATTACACATATTAATTTTCCTCAGCATGAAGGTTTTCTTATTGTATTAGCATATTATTTTAACTGTTTAAAACTACCCTTATTCTGAACATAACTGTTAGGATTTTGACTGTATTCTCAAAGATTAGCTTATTGGGTAGGTACGATGTGATATTGATCTATACAAAGCAGTAAGGTGCCAACTTTCATTGCCTGTCTCTGTTGAGCTGCCTGATCTCAGGCGAGCTGGCAATTAGTTATGCTAGAATTGCCTTTAGTGTTCTTGATGATAGTCAACCCAGGGTTCTTACACCTGATGGACATTTGATAACTCCAGCTAAAAAGTGATGAAATTCAGGTGGCAACAGGATCTGGTTCAGCTGTGATATTCCCCAGGTTGAACAGGGTCCCCATACCGAGTTTGCTGTTTCCTCTGAGGACTGTGTAATAATTTATTAGTTCAGCGGAATTCAATCCAAAAGAACTATTAAAAACTGGAGTGCATTTTTATATACGCCTGAACTGAATTTTTAGGTCCACATTTTTGATGGATTTTGTTTTACAAAGTAGATTTCAATAAAGAGCCAAATATATGCAAATTTGAATAATTAGTTCTGAGCATCACAGTTCAAATCTGCCGTCATCCATGGGGTATCCAGCAGTGTACTTGATCAGCTTTTTCAACTACATTGACAGAAAGAGAATGTCTTGTTTGAGCCAATGCCCGCTGGCATCCTACGTGTTCAGTGGCGTGAGCAGACAATATGGAGTGCAGGCCAAAATTTGGTATCACGGTATCGTGAAATCGGTTTGCGATCATCCGCTCCGCTCACCAATGGCGGGTCACATTCCTTGCCATCAGACATCAGGAACCTCATTGTAATCCATCAGCAAATCATTATAAGGCCAGCCCGCCGGAATCATCCCGAACCCCCATGCCCACCCCTCTCCACCACTGGATCGTCCACCCACATTAGCGGGTAAGCACGCTGGTGCAGAATATGAGTCGACAACTGTGCCATGCAGAAGTTGGGACTTATCCGCCAGGACCTTGCTCACATTGCGGACATCCAAGGAGCAGAAGATGCTGGAGCCTGTCAACAATGGCACACTGGAGGAATGTCTGTGGATACCGGGTGGATTCTCAGGGACGTGGCTCTGCTGTGAAGCAGCTCACGGAAGTTGGAAAGTCACCGTTGATGCTCAAAGGGATGATGATCGAGGGGTGGGAGAGGAAGGTCTAGGATCAACTGGGAGAGGTTGGGAGGTTGGAAGGAGGGAATGAAGGTTTCATGGGCGTGAGGTTGGGAATGGGGGAGGGAGTACGGGGAGAGGAAGATGTAATGGGGGAAAAGACAGCAACTGGAGATGTGGGTGTAAGTAGGGTGGAAGGTGTAAGGGAAGGAGTACGGAGAGGGGAGAGAGTCTAGGGGAAGGAAGGAGTGCCGAGGGGGGATGGAGTCCAGGAGGAGGAAGGAGTGTAGAGTAGGGAGGGAATGTGGGGGGTGGGGGGGAAGTAAGGGTGGATGAAGATTTAAGAGTGGGGAAGGAGTCGGGAAGGGGAAAGGAGTAAAGCTGGAGGAAGAAGTGAGGCTGGAGGAAGGAGTCCCGGAGGGAGGGATGTGCAGATGAACGTGCAAGGGAAGGGTCTGAGAGGTCCATGTCAGCCACCTGGGGAGTGAACTGAGGATGGGCATGGTATGAGGGAATGGTGACAATCACCGAGGGCAAAGTGAGGCGGTAGGGTGGGAGTGTGAGAGTTCAAAGGTAGCAGTAGAACAGATGGCAAGGGTGGTTGGTGGGGACTCGGAGGTAGCCACGGACCCTTGGGATAGGAAGGAGGAGGTCGGGCAGGTTAATGTGGATGAGGTGGGATTTTCCGGAAGGAAGGGAATGTGCACATTCACCTGGAGATCCCTGAAGTAAAAGGGTTTTGGCTGGTAGGTCATGGAGGGGAGGTGGAAGGTGATGCCAGGGGGGGCTCGACCGTGATGGTGAAGAAAAGAAATGGAAGACTAGGGGAGGGGAAAAGACGGGTGAGTACACGGAAAACTGAATCCAGACCATGCTGTCCAAATTGAAAGTGAAATCACAATCGTAGTGGGTGAAATCAGGGCCAGAACTTTTCTCTATTCGGGCGAGTGCCCCGACATCAATACGCACTCGTGCGTGAGAATCGGCTGCACGCCCGCCGACAATTAAGCAGCCTATTAAGGCCCTTAATCAATTAATTGAGTAGAATGTTTTTGCCGCCCGTCCAACCATTCGGTTGGACGGGCGGGCGAAAAGGCCAAGTGGCCTTTGCATTTTTGGTGAAACCTCATCCGCGGGCGGGATGAGGTTTCGACCAGTGATTTAAAACAAAACCATTTCCACTCTTATTTAACATGTCCCTGCTCATGTGACAGTGTCAAATGAAGGGACATTTTCACTATCTAAAATGTCTTTATTTTTAATGGTTAAAAATCTTCAGCTCCCTGAGGCAGCTCTGTGCCTCAGAGGTCTTCTACTATGTGGACCCGTGTGCATGCGCGAACATCAGCGCTCGCACTCCTCCCACTCCCACCCCGTTAATTGGCCGTCCAGCATGAAATCATGGTCAAGGCCCAATCGCAGACGGCTTCATGACCACTCACAGGCCTGCCCGATGAGGGCAAAATTCTGCCCCAGGTGCTACATGGGAATTTGATCATTGATCATTGGTGGGTGAACGGAGATGCAGGTCAGGTCAGATGGACAACTGAAAGTGAACCCCAGCAGGCAGCATTGAAAATACTCGGGACATTGAGGTGAGTGTGATACGTGAAGGATACGCATGTGTGTGAGAGTGCTTGTGCTAGGCTCCCATAGGCCCTGCCACACACACACTTCTCCCTTCAGATTCACTCGTGGGTCGGCTGCTCCCTCTGTGGTGACAGAGGACGAGGTTTAGGGGCTCACAGGCAAAGGTGACATGGAGGGAGAGAATAGCCTCTTAGGTTCCTCGGTGGATGACCCAGGGGTGTTCAGCTGCCGCTCCTTCTCCCTTCAGGTGCCCCGGCCTGACTCATTGAGGGGAAGAAGTACCTGGAGGGACATTGACGTGTCCTGTTCCCCTCTCGCATTGCCACTGCAGGAACTCACCCATGGCCCCCGTGATGGGATGCAGTCAGCACATATCTGCGTTCTATTGGACCAGGGTCTCCATGGTGCCTGCCATCCTCCTTGTGGAGACCTCTTACACACATATGGACACCACTGCATCAGAGAGCAGGCGGATGCACTCCTCCGACTCATGTGTCACTCTGTTAAAGGCATTCAACAGCTCTGCGTGATGTTCTCCCGCCTTCTACAGACTCTCCAGGATGAGTTGGAAGGCCAAATCCAGAGGTTCATAATCTGACTCGGACCTCACAGATGCCTCTTACCCAGCAGTCCTCCGAGTGCTGGGGAGCTCAGCTGAACCTACTTCCTCCTGCTGTAGATACGAGTCTGTGTGGTGACCACCAGATTGTCAACTCAAGCCTGCTCTAGATCTAGGTCCCACCGAGGTCTGGGTCTCTGGACTGGTGGAGGGTGTGGGTAAGTGCTGTGACAAATTTTCCAGGCAGCTTATTTCCACCTCTTCACTGGAGGAGGTATCCTCTTGGCTGCAAATGAGGACCTGAATGGAGCTGAGGGACCGGCTGGCTGAGGGTGTTGGTCCCTTGGCAGAGCTCCCTGTGAACCAAAGTAGAGATAATTAGTGCATGGCAGTAGAGTCAAAAGCAGGAGAGGGAGCGCTCACATTTGCATTGAGAGAGAGAGAAGATGTGGTGCAGGATCCTTACGCGGATGTTCACCACTGACCTCACCATCGCCATAAACACGGTCCACATCCTCACCAGTCAGTACGATGGCATGCTCTTCAAAGTGAGTGAGGAGCCTAACGTGGGCTACTCCACCCCATGTCTGGGACCTCTCCCTGCTGATGTGAGCCAGCTGCTCCTGCATGAAAACAGATGAAGAGATGGTGAGCAGGACACGTGGCACTGCATGGAATGTTTGTGTGGTGAGCGGAGCCATGGACAGGTTGAGGACGCGAGCTCCAGTGGATATGAGCCTGATGGAGATGTGAGGGTGTATGAGAGAGTTATTGGTGTTGTCCCTTGAGGTGTGAGATCCCTGTGGGTGTGTAATGGGTTTATGAGTGTGTGAGTTGAAAGGGATCAGATGAGTGACTTACCCTGGCAGAACGGAGATCATTCATCCCCTTGCGGCACTGGGTGGTTGGGCTCTTTTGGAGGACATCGGCACTGACCACCGGTGCAACTGCCTGCCATGTTGGATTGGTGATGCCACTGCCCATCCTGTGGCAGCGGGCCTCCATCCAAAAGGCATTCCAGTGATATGTCATTAAACCTGGGGGCTACAGTCTTTTTGCCATTCAGGGCCATGTCTTTTTTCAGCAGTTGTGGGCTGGAAGCACTGAGGTGTGTACATAGACTTTAAATTTGGACTTTAAATAGGGCATCCGGTGTGCTGAAACGGCAAGGTGATGGCATGGCGGGTGAATGAGAGCCCGCCTCCCATTGGAACAGTGTGTTTCCTGGGAATGCATAACTAATATGGCGGGTTTGGGACGATACAGCATTCAAAGCCGCCACTGCGGCCGGAGGGTAAAACCTCATTTTACCCACCGGCTACCGCACTTGGTGCAGATCTGGGATGATTCCATCCAATGTGTTTCAAACTATGACATGAACTTTTTGTTCTAAGCTAGAAAATTAGGGAAGAAACTGCAGGGGAAATAGTGACCAAATGGGATCTTAGTGTTATAAAATTAGATATTGCCCATGCAGTTCCTTTGAAAGTTGTAAATTACTGCATTATTTTGCTTGTACAAAGTAACCCCTCATTCAAAGGCCATTGCTATATTACTGATTCTGAGTTGTGCCTAGTGCCTGTTTAGAGTAACACCAGGCTTCTACACTTAACTTCATTGCTGGCTTAGCAAATCATACATCAGCACTCAAATTCTGGGTCAATGTTAATGATGACAAAGAAATTGACAGCATATTTTTGCTCACGTTACTAAAAATGTAGAATGAAGTTTAGAAAGACTTTCCGCCTGCTTTTTCTTTCCTCAACCTCAACTTACACCAGATGCAAATGGGTAACAGCAGGGGCAAAGTCAAGGAAGTATCAGATTGACATCTTCACCACTGATCCAAACTCGACTCAAGCAACTTCACATGTAAACAATGCCATGCAGTGACGGTCCTCTAGCCTTTGAGTTTGAAGGTTGAGTGAATCTCAGTTCAGAGGCTTGAGCAGAAAATCCAGGCTGGCACGAGGCTTGCCTGCCGTCTCAGGTGGATATGTCCTAGGCCCAACCATCTTCAACTGCTTCATCAATAACCTTCCCTCCATGATAAGGTCAGAAGTGGGGATGCTCGCTGATGATTGCACAATGTTCAGCATCATTTGTGGACACCTCAGGTGCTGAAGTAGTCCACATTCAAATGCAGCACGACCCGGACAATTTCCAGGTTTGGGCTGACAAGCGGCAAGTAACATTCACGCCACAAAAGTGTCAGGCATGACCATCTCTAAAAAGAGAGAATCTAACCATCACCCCTTGACATTCAATGGCATTACTATCGCTGAATCCCCCACTATCAACATACTGGGGTTACCACTGACCAGAAACTGAACTGGACTAGCCTTATAAATACTGCAGTCACAAGAGCAGGTCAGAGGCTAGGAATCCTGTGGCGTGTAACTCACTTCCTAACTCCTCAAAGCCTGTCCACCATTTACAAGGATCAGGTCAGGAATGTGATGGAATACTCCCCACCTGCCTGGATCAGTGCAGCTCCCACAACACTCAAGAAGCTTGACAGCGTCCAGGACAAAGCAACCCACTTGATTGGCACCACATCCACAAACATTCACTCCCTCCACCACCAATGCACAGTAGCAGCAGTGTTACCATCTACAAGGTGCACTGCAGGAACTCACCAACGCTCCTTAGACAGCACATTCCAAACCCACGACCACTACCAACTAGAAGGACAAGGACAGCAGACACATGGGAACACCGCCACCTGGAAATTCCCCTTCAAGGCACATACCAGGATGGAAACATATTGCCGTTTCTTCACTGTTGCTGGGTCAAAATCCTGGAACTTGCTCCCTAACAGCACCATGGGTGTACCCACACCACATGGACTGCATTGAACATACAAACATACATAATAGGAACAGATGTAAGCCATTCAGCCCCTCGAGCCTCCTCCACCACTCATTAAGATCAAAGTTGATCTGTTTGTGTTTGAATTCCACATTCCCATCTACCCCCAATAACCTTTGATTCCTTTGCCTAACAAGAATTTTTCTACTGCCTTAAAAATATTCAATGACCCCGCCTCCACCGCCTTCTGAGGCAGAGAGATCCAAAGTCACACAACCCTCCGAGAGAAAAAAAATACTTCTCATCTCTGACCTAAAAGGGCAACCCCTAATTTTAAAACAGTGCCCTCTAGTTCTGGATTCATCCACAAAAGGAAACATCCTTTCCACATCCACTTTGTCAAGATCACTCAGGATTTTGTATACTTCAATCAAGTCACTCCTCACACTTCTATACTCCAGTGGAAACAAGCCCAGTCTGTCTAACTTTTCCTCATAAGACAACCTGCTCATTCCAGGTATCAATCCAGAAATCCTCCTTTGAACTGCCTCCAACTCATTGACATCATTCCTTAAATAAGGAGACCAAAACTGCACACAGTATTCGAGATGCAGTCTCACCAATGCCCTGTATAACTGAAGCATAACATCCTTACTTTCATGTTCAATTCCACTCGTAATAAAGGATAGCATTCCATTAGCCTTCCTTATTACTTGCTAAACATGCATACTAACTTTTTGCAGTTCAAGAAGGCAGCTCACCACCACCTTGTCAAGGGCAATTAGGGATGGGCAATAAATGCTGGCCTCGGCAGCAAAGCCCTCAACCCATGAATGATTTTTTTAAAAATCCCACAGTAATATTTCAAAGAAAAGCAGTCTGAAATCTCTGCCAATCCTGCTTTTGATGTGACTATCAAGACGGACAATAGGAGACAGTGAGTCACTTTCCCAGTGCATGGAAATATTTCTTTAACAGCACTACAGTGGTTGGGGTGGGTGGGGGAAGAAGAGTCGTTTGCGGGAGTTCTCCCAGTCATCTGCCATAACTTTTGTGGAAGAGCTGTGGGATCAGCAGAGGCAAAAAGAGTGTAAACACCATGATCACCATTTGTCTAGTTTTTTATGGTCATTCTACCGAGGTCATTACAAACAAAAGGAAGAGCTCCCATGGAAATTCACCCTCCATTTTCTCAATCAACCAAGAACAGGCCAAGTGTATTCTATTTTTTACAATTAAACTCAAATTTTGAGATGTATGTGTGTACATGTTCATGCACATGCTGTATATATGTACATGCATATGCAAGTGCATTTATATTAATATATGATGCATGTGTGAATATAGGTATGTGTGCATAAGTACATGTGCGTGTGTTTGCATGTTGCAGGCATGGTGGCTCTTTCCTCAATTCATTTCTCAAATATGCAGCAAATTGTGTATGAATAGAACATTGACATCTGTCTGGATAAACAATTTTGTGGTTTGAGTCCTGTAGGATAAATCATCACCAGAAAACCTTCTTTACTCTGAAGTTTGACCACAACTTAATGTGAAACATTTCAAACCTGACATTTAATAAGTTCCTATAAATCATGTGGGCCACAAAGATTCACATTTAAAGTTTGCTGTTAGAAAATTCAAGAGAGCAGAGCCATCCTGTTCTAATGAGTGCCACTGACTCAAATGTGTTCACTTTTATGAACTTACTGTACTTCTGAATTATGAAGTTATTGGGGAGAAACAGTAAGATTCCGTAAGAAGCATTCAGAAATAGAACTGCACATGCTGTTAAAATATGGATTATTTTATTCTCCTTCTAGACTCCCTCTGCTGGTATATGGGTACAGTAACCTTAAGTGGACAAAGTGCACACTACAATTCTCAATACACTAAATGAATTGTGGCAAGATACAATATTTATTGTTTCAAATGAAAATTCCCTTGTGCATCATTTTGTCCTTGGAGGTCTTTCACATGAACTTGATGCCTGTTAGTACCCCACCCAAATGGCCATTCTTGATGTGTGAGCCAAAACATTAAACTTGTTAGGTTCTTCATTGAGGGCAATCGAGCGCATTATAACTTGGTCCTCTGCTCTTGACCTAAAATCCACACACATGCACTTTGCTGCAGAGGACAATGGACAGTCATCAAGAAGCTTATTTTCCCATCCCCACCACAGCATTCTCAAGCCAATTGCAGCACCTCCAACTATTCCCTGAGTTGACATTGCTAAATCAACAGAGGCCCGGGGTCAAATCTGGTGTTTCTGCAATCTGCATGACTCAGCTGTGTACCATCCATGCAGTTTCCAACTGAGGAGTACTTCAGATAGGAACTAAAGCGTTTTGAACAAAGTAAAAAGAAACAGCAGTGACTGAAGAAATTCTCCAAAAGAGGTGGCATCCTTGCTTACAAATGCTTGGGATATCTTCATATGCTCATAAATGCGCACTGTGATTATATAAGTAGGATCAATATGCATCATTATGTCACTTACAACTTAGACTGATGTGATGAAATTGATACATGGCTCATGTTTTTTCTCAAGATATAGAAATATATTAATTGTCTTATTTGAAAGGCAGTGGCCTTTCAGCAAGTATGTATTTGATCATTATGTGATCAATGAAACCCTATTTTACTCATGTTTACTCAGTACTAGCACTTGTTTAGGTCAGATTCCAGCAGGGTGATGCCACCATGATAACTTTTGGCATTTATGCTACATTTGCCTCTTTTGCCCCAGCTGCAAAGATGACAGGCTGCATTTTTCACACACCAGACTCCCAAAGCCATTGTAAACAAATTCCACTCTAAACGTCACTTAAGTCTGTCTTCAGAATATAAATTGTGTGTTCCAAGTGCTCTTCCTGAAATATTCTGCCCACCTAAGGTCCACCTGTCACTTGTGGACACTAGGCAGCCCTCTTTTTAAAAGCATGTTTAAGTTTTGAGTGGTAGGTAACAGAATGAGTTGGAAACTCGCCCGCTGCCCCAGGAAGCAGACCCAAGGAATCTTAACTCTCTAATCTCATTAAAATCTCACAGATTGGTTTTCCCACCTTCCCACTTCTTGAGCATCATTTCCAGTGTGTCAATCTGGAATCCAAGTTAAAGCAGCAATGCACATCTTTTGGTGAGGTTCCACTTCTAACTGTCTCCTCGATAACATTTTACTACACAGACAAGGAGAAGTTTGACTTAGGAAACAAGCAAACCTAAAATAGAGCAGGCAGGAAGAGAGACAGAGAGTAGGAGGAATGAGAGACACTGGTGATAATTGTATATGAATTGTATTTATTTATTTGCAGGTGGAGGGCATTGATTGGGGCTTCATTTGAGCACATATAGAGAGACACTTATTAAATCTGTGATATTGTTGAGTTTGGGCGTGTCTGCTTGTAATGTGTTGCTATGTAAAGAAATGTGTAACTGAGTAAAGACTGGTTCTAGTACTATCTTTCATCATTTGGCCTTCTGGATTAGGACACTGCTTGAGGACAAAGCAGTTTCTGGTCTCAGCACCTGCCTTTGAGGGGAAACAAGTAGGAATCCGGAAGGACAGCTAGCGAAAGATAGTACTGGAGTCAATCTTCACTCAGATTGGCCAGCACCTCTTGAGCGTTAGCTCTTTGCCTTTAAAGGCACAGGCATTTAGCAGCCTGACACACTTTTAACCCCTTCAGAGTTCCCGGAAATGGAATGGCTGGGTTGCCACCGGCTTTCCAGTTGGTGCACAAGGTCATAGCGGCGATGATTAAATTGAGCTCATAACATCTACCTTTGGCGAGTCAAATCTTAACCAGGCAACTGCAGACCCATTAGTGTTCCAGCTTGGTATGATTTGTACCACTCCCACCTCTAAATTAAAATGTTGTGGGTTGAGCACACAACCTAAGCTGGTGCTTAACTGCAGTACTAAGGGTGTGCTGCTTTTTGAATCTAACTTTGAACTGAGTTTCTCCTTCCCTGTTTCAATGATTTTCATGGACAGTATGCATCCCATGGCCTTTTTGAAGAACAAGCAGCTCTCTGAATATCTTAGTCAACATTCCTCCCTCAACCAATACAATAGAAAACAGATTAAGTGGTCGCTACTGTTTTGGGGGTATAAGGGTATAAAATGGTTGCTACATAACAACAGTGAGCAGGAACTTCCCTGTGGGCTTCAGGATCCCACCATTGAGCTCAAATGGGGGTCAAAAGCCCACACTGTGCAGAGAGCAGACACTCATCCATGATTTTCCACGGGTTGGGCAATTAGCGGTCAGAAAGTGGCTCAATTAAGGACAGTGGTGGCCCTCCAGCTCAGAAGCAGCAGCAGGATGCCTTTGCAGATATGCGAGGGAGAGGGCATGCAAAGATTGAGGTGTCCTTTAGCTCTCCAACTTCTTAAAATTTAAAATAAAAAAATAGCCTCCGCTGAAACCAGGCAGGACATGAGGGCCTCTAAACTTGCTCGGAGGGTTGGCACCCCTGGTCTGTTGCTAGGAGGCCACCTCCAGAAAGCTACGCTACTCCTCCCAGCCTCTCGGGATCTCTGGGGAAAGTTCCATGCAGCCTCCGACAATAAGCCTCAATATGCCCTTAACTAGTTGAACCTGCAGCTTGCGAGTGGGTAGCCCTGCACAAACCCCAATTCCTGACCTTGAGAATATGGTTGGCGGTAGAACATGCCAGCCAGCAGTGTGAATTCTGCTCCCACCCACCTCTGGCCAGGAGGCCTTGTCAGGCGGGCGTGGTGGGCAGGCCCGGGGCGATCACAAAGCCGCGATCGGGCCCCAACATCAATTTCACGCTGGCTGGCCGATTAACAGCCAGCCAGCATGAAGGGCTGCTGCAGCGCTGCCGGGTTGAGGGTGGGAGGAGGGTGAACATGGAAGTTCGCACATGGGCACTAGTGCGCACAATGAAAGTTCCATGAGGCATAGAGCTGCCTCAGGGAACTGAAGATTTAAAAACACAAAGATTTATCATTGTTAATAACATGTCCCCTTGTGTTATGAATGATAGGACATGCTTTGAATTAAATTTAAAATTTTTAATTTAATTTTTAATTACTGTTGGGAACCTCATCCCGCCCATGGATGAGGTTTCCTAAAAAAAGCCAAAGGCCACTTGTCCTTTTCACCTGCCTGTCAACCATAAGGTTGGACTGGCAGTGAAACATTTCAGTCAATTATTACTTTAATAGCCTCGATAGGCCTGTTAATTGTCGGTGGGCGTGTTGCAGCCTCCTGCGCGTGCACGCCGACCGAAATATCGTGCATGTGCCCAATAACGTCAAGATGCTTGCCGGACATCATCGCGCATCATTTTACACTTGAGAGGGTCAGGCGCGCGCCTGCTGCTCAGCGCAAATTTCTGTCCCCTATGTCCAATCCACACAGGGCTAAAAATGTTTCACACTGAATGGTTTTTAAAGTAATTCATTGTAACTGAAGCACCTTGACACATTTCTACAGACCATGATAAGGTGCAATTTAAAACTAAGATCTTCTTTACTTCTAACATCAATAACTGGTGAAATAGTGAAAACAACGCAAAGGGTTAGGGTAACTAAATATCTATAAGTTAACAGCTTAATACAAAACAGGCAGCACAGGTTTAAAAAGGGTGTTCCTACCTGGCAAATCCTCTTCAACCTGTAAAGATGTAACAGATAAGGTGGAATTTTCTATGGCATCGTTTATTTAGACTTTCAGAAGTCCTTTAATAAAGCTTCACATGACAGGCTTCAAAGGAAAGCTACAGATTACATGAATCCACAATGGTACACAGGACAAGATTTTTTAAAATAGCAAGGTATAGGGTGGGATCATCCCAGTGCAGTAGCAGGTGGGAAAAAGGACGTTTTATCCGCGACCCTCAATGGCGGCTTTTCATGCTGTGTCATCCCATCCTGCCTCATTAAGAATATAT
This sequence comes from Carcharodon carcharias, assembly GCF_017639515.1. Classification (NCBI taxonomy): domain Eukaryota; kingdom Metazoa; phylum Chordata; class Chondrichthyes; order Lamniformes; family Lamnidae; genus Carcharodon; species Carcharodon carcharias. The sequence continues at coordinate 136,165,676 of NC_054474.1, read as the reverse complement.
TCCTGGGAAACGTGCCATTTTGATGGCCGGCAGGCTCTCATTCGCCCACCACACCATCACCTTGCTGCCTCAACACGCCATATTTAAAGTGCAGCCACGCGAACACCTCTCACTCTCAGCGCTTCCATGCAAGGCCTGCTGCAAAGAAGACATGGTCCCAAAAGGCAAGAAGACTGCAGCCCCTGGTTTAGTGACTCATCCCCCAAGTGCCTTTTGGACACAGTGGAAGTCTGCTGTGATTACCTCTACCCTGCTCTAGCCACAGGAAGGGAAGCAACTCCACCAATCCAGCATGGGAGATGGTGACAGCAACGCCCTACAAAAGAGGACAGCCACCAAGTGCCGAGAAAGGATGGATATTCTCCTCTGATCTGCCAAGGAAAGTTACTCTTCTCAACACTGTCAACTCACACGTTCACAAACCCACTACATATCCACAGCGATCTCACTCACTGCCAGTTCAAGGGACATCACCATTTGCTCTCTCACACACACCTTCATTGTCCTCATCCTGTCCTTTGGCCCACTCACCACCCAGGCATACTTATCACCTGACCTGGCATCCTGCTTACACTCTCTCCATCTTGATTAATGCAAACAAGCTAGCACACAACAGGGAGAGGTTGCAGGCTAGTGGAGGAGTGCCTGAAATCAAGGTCATGTCTCTCTGTGATCACCTATGAAGCCCTGAAAGGGGCCATTGGCGTAAAAATTCAGCGCCACAGTCACTTTCACAGCCACGGGCGGAGGATGCTGTCCAAGTGGATGCCAAATCCTGCAGCAGCTGGCAAATGTGACCAACCAGTTCCCTGGACATGCCCAGTATTCGGTATCATTGGTTCTCGGTCATCTGCAGGAATGAAAGGTGGTGTCTATAGACCCTGGTCTAGCTAGGCACCGAATAGCGACAGCTTGCTGCAATTCTTCAGCAGCGTGTGTGGGAGCCCCAGCCGCCCCTTCTTCCTGAGGGTGCTGCTCCTCCCTCTGTCCAGCCAGGTGCTTCCATTGCACTCTTCTCCTTCATCTCCACTCCCTGTACTCCACGAGGCTTACAGCTAGTTCACCAGTCTCCATACTCCTGAAGTATTCCTCATGCAGCATGCAAGAGAAAGAGACATGTGGATTAGCTTGGGTGTTCTAAGAACCTCTTTTGGTTAAGTCTGAAGGCCCCTTAACACATCCCGGTGAATGCTGGCCACCAGTGGCCAGAGTTTAGTGCGCTGCATGACTGCCTGAAACCATACCCACCTCTGCCCCACCCCACCTAACTGATTGGCAACAGCTTCCCCACTGGACTGCATGCTGTGCTCTCAGCTCAGGCACAGGCATTACCCTAACCTGCACTGCAAGGCTGCGCTGTCAGTTTGAACTATGGGGGAGACTGGTCCTAACCTGAATGCTGACATTGCAAGGGGATGTGAGCACCTCCACCAGTGACTGCTCCATTGCCAGCTTTCGCAAGGAGATTGTATAATATGCGCAGTCATCCATCTGTTCTGCAGTCCACTAAAACGCTCATTAGTTTCCATCTGTGCCTCAGGAGTGAAAAGTTCAGGATCATTTGGTGGCAATTTCATACCACATGGTTGCTTAAGTGGGCAAATAAGTTAGAAGCTCAAACCCAAGCATGTCAATGTAGCTGTATCTGAACAGTCTCAGCTGTGGAAGAATGGGCACTTTATACAAAGTTTCCCTAAAGTGTGGCCACTTCCCTCGCCCCACCACACATGTGCTTGTGCACTATCTTCAACCGCAGTGCAGCCCTTGTCCCCCTGCCCCAACTCGCCCCAACCATTGTGCAGCCCTGCAGCCCCCTCGCCCCAAGTCGCCTCAACCGCAAGGCAGCCCTTGCCCTGGCACCGCACTTTCAGCCAGCTGGGAAAAAACAACTTGCCTGTGCCCTCGCCCGAATGTGTGGCACCTCATGCTTGAAGTCCAGCAGGCAACTCGGGCAGGTGCTGTGCAAGGTTACTGTGCACTCACCTCCAAGTTCCCCTTGAAGTTCAGCCCGCCAAGTGCACACCTTATATATGCTGTTTTGAAACACTTCAGCATGCAGTCATGCCGACATGCTTGGATGATCCAGCGTGTGTGTGGGGGGTAACTCCTGTGAGCTGGACTTACAATGTTATGCTGATGTATCACAATGAGGTTCCCAATGTCTGACGGCAAGAAAAGCGGCCAGCCATTGACAGGCAGAGCAGACGATTGCAAACTGGTTTCACCATGTTGTGAAACTGATTTTTGGCCTTCTTGCTATATTGTCCACTCACGCCGCCAAACAAGTCTGTGCCAGAGGGCACAGAAAATTCCACCCATAGAGTGGTTAGAAACATACAGAAAAGAAAGAACATTTGTAAGAAATGCAGTGCCTATGTAGAGGGATGTGTTAACTGGAGTTCTTCAATGTTCTATATGTCGAGTGTCATTGGTCCTGAATTACATAAATGGCCTGCATATTAAGTTTCTTATGAAATTTGATGATCATGCAAGAACTGCAGAGAAATTATGTAGTAAAAGATTGCTAGATCTTATTAGAGCTGCAATGCAATTAGGAAGATGAAAAAGGCAAAGGAAATTTAACACCCATAAATTTAAAACACTGACGTTAGAAGGGAGGAAAAATGATCAAAAGTATACAATGAATGTCAGTGAATTTGCAATGATAGACCTAGAAAGGGGCCTGGCAAGATATTAAACTTGCCAGCACAATGGTTATTGTAAAGCGTTTTTTTCTAAAGTTTGGAATGGTGGGATGTAAGGAGTAATTTTATAAGGCAGCGGGGAGCCCATCCACTGCAAGCGCTTATTAGAAATCCAGAAGTGCAGTTGTCTTAAAAGTATTGTCATGAAGCCATTAATGTATGTAATATTATTGGAAAATATTTTTCTTTTTAAATAGAGGCTTAGTCTGTGGGTGTCTTAATTGGATTAAAGCCAGCTAGTCTGGGTGCTTTGATGTGTTCTAGTTTGGAGATATAAGAGAGGTAGAGTGCATTTGCATTTTTTGATTAGAGCATTCAAGAAGGCGAGTGAAATCTGGCACCTAGCTAGCAGAGACCAACCAATATGTTTATATTACTAATAAAATTGGTACTATGAAAGGGGTTTTATTGTTAGAAGAGGCTGGAGATACAATGAAAATTTATATTCAATGAGCTGTGCTAGGTATAAGGATAGCAGGTTTGTGTGTGTGGGGCAGAGACAATGTAAGATAAAAGTAGCTGTAAGCCTACAACTGTCTCCAGGTTCTTCACAGGAACCTCATTTTGAACTTGTAAGGTGAAAATGCTTTGCCTGGTGTCCGGTTAAGTCTATAGGTTCCTGTTGCCTTAATGGAGATTAGTTTGGGAATTTGGTAAAAGTTATGATAGTAGTAATTTGTAGCCATGTGTATATATTTAACTTGTGTAAATTAATAAAATGTTTAATTTAGTTTAATATAAAACCTCTTGAGAATTGGTGGTCTGATTCTTGAATTTAGAGTTGCATCTCAAACATATCACTTAAAAAATATAGGTTATGACAGTTGTTTAAAGTTTCCCTCTGGGATTTTTAAATAACTTAGCTTTACCATACTGCTGTCTCATAGCTTCATGAACAGCAAACATTCAAATTTCTGACATGCACTGCCAGTGGGCAAGGCTCCCTGTCAACTCCATACCCAGGGAAGTGATAGGGTAGATCAATTCAGAGGCAATACTAATGCTGCACAATAATCTGGTAAGGAGAGCTGTGTTCACTTTTGGTCACCACACCCTAAAAAACATAAATAAGTATTGGAAAGGGAACTAAGCGATGCAATAAGAGTATGAAGGGCATGAGCTAGGGAATAAAATTCAAGCTCTACTGTCTAGCAGGAGGGCACCTAAGGAGAAACTGGTAAGTTATCTAAAATACACTATTAAGGATATATGGATCAGGTGAATGCAGGATATTGTTTTAAATAATACCATAAGAGTTGGACTAGAGGACATCAATTTATAATCAATGAAAATTAAATTTAAAACTGAGGAAAAACATCTTGACTCAATGAGTGATAAATGTTTGTTGGTCTAAATCAGGGAAGGGAGCATAGTCATAGCATTAAGGACATTCAAGATCCAAATGGAAGCTTTCAGATGGAAGCTGGGGTACCAGAAGGGCAACTTCCACAAGTCAATTGATTTTAACTCATCTTTGACTTTTCTTATGTTCTCATTGTAACAGAATACAATGAAAATGCTGACCCTTCAAAAATGCAAGGATATATTAAGGGATGTGCTCATACCTTGTGCCAACACAAGCAGTTGGATGCCAAAATTCCCAATATGCCATCTATGTCTATTTCATTATTGCTCAGTTTCTAACACCACAATGTGTTTATTCCTCATTTGGGGGGAGAAAAATCTTGCCAGCAACTGTTCTTCATCCACAGTTGTGGCAATCTTATGTCATTGAATGGGCTGTAGTTTCATTTCTGCAGACAGGGACTGATATTAATATCAGATCTATGACAGCAGACACAGAGCCCCTGACATTAATCCAAGGTCACTGTCTGCAGAACTAGAGCAGCCTCAGTGAACAAAATACTGATTTCATACACTTGTAGTTTTGAGCAGTTGAATATATGTTTTTTTTCATTGCTGGTAATGATTTTTTGCCTATTTTTAACATGGGAAGGAAGGTTGGACAATGTCTTTCAGACTATGCATTTAGAAAATTTACACGTATACCTCATAGCACTGTCTACTTATTAAGGTTTTTGAGGAACTGCAACAAAAAGTCTTTAATTCAATTTTTAAAAATGCATTTGATGTACCTAAGATAGATATGATGTGACTTTTAACCGTGCCAAGGTATCATAAGTTTACAACATGTCACTTTCCTTTAATGTTACCAGGGGCTAAATTTGATAGCCCCCAAAATTGGACATGGAGATCATGATTTGTAAATGACTCACAGTCGTTGATTGTGCATGTAGCACATGAACTTCGTGCTGTCTGCTGATTTCAATGATTTCAGAGTCCAGACAGTGTTGTTGGTTGGCTGGATGCATCAGCAGGGGGCACTAACTTGAATGGCTAGACCACTTAAAGCTGGCCTGCATTGTTTAAGGATGGCCTGCACCTCTTAAAGGGGAGGTGAATTGTTATTGGAGTAGTTGGTGGGTATTATGCAGGTAGCGCTTCTGATCTTGGAACAATGCACAATGCTGTGTGGCTACACAGCAACCTGGAAGGCACTGCACAAGTCACTCACAAGATTTCCTCTTTAAGATAGCATACATGCACACATGAAAAATTAAAGGCACCACACATTGGGTGAAGTTTTCCCAGAATTACACTAAGTGTGGTAGCGGGGATGAGTAAAAAGGATTCCTACCCACTGACGAAAATGGCGGGTTTTCACGCCATATATTCCTGAGCCTGCCTCATTATTTATGCATTCCCGGGAAACAAGCTGCTTCCATGGCGAGTGGGCTCTCATTCGCCCACTCACCATCACCCCACTGTTGCATCACGCTGGCCACCATCTTTAAAAGGCAGCTGCCAGCAGAGCACTCATCGCCACCAGTTCACCACCACTGTCCGGGAGACATGACCAGCAAAGGCAAAAAGATTGCAGCCCTCCACTTCATCGATGGGTCCTTTGAGCTACTGCTGGATTCCTTGGAGGCCTGACGGGGTTTGCTCTACCCCCACTCTGGCCGCAGGATGGGTGGCAATGTCAGCAACCTGACTTGGAAGGTGGTAGCAGCAGTGGTCAGCGTGAACGCCCTGCAGAGGAGGACAGCCACCCAGTGTCGCGAAAGGACTATAATCTCTTCCATTCCGCCAGGGTAAGTCACTCTTTTCATCACTCCTACTCACACACTCATAAACCCATCATAAATCCACAGGGCCCTTACTCACTGCCAGTGCAAGGGACATCTCCACTCACTCTTTCACACACATCATCATTGTCCTCATCCCGACCATGGGACCACTCACCATCCACAGAGGCCAGGCATTCTTATCATCTGGCCTGCAAGATGTCCTGATACACTCTCCCCATCTCTATCCATGCAGAACAAACTGGCTCACAACAGAAGGCAAAGGTTGCAGGCAGGCGGAGGGATGCTGGAAATCAAAGTTCTGCCAGAATTCAAAAACAGAACCATCCAGTTGCCAGTGATGACCGGGACTAGTCTTGTGCTGAGGTCGGTGCTGCTTTACCAAGTGAGAATCCAGCAGTGCACATCCATCAGACAACCATGCCGTGAGTGATGTGTCCTCTTTCACAGGCCACTGCCATGCACTAATTATCTCCCCTTGCTTTCGCAGGCACATCTGCCAAACAGCCGACAGAGTCCATGGCCCAGGGCCTCCAATCAAGTTCCGAAGAAACCTCTGAAGAGGAATCTGAAGGTACCCTCCCTGAAGACCCATCACAGCGCTCACCCACAGCCTCCACCAGCACAGAGACACATACCTCGGTGGGACCTAACTTTAGAGTAGCTTCGGGATCACAAGCTGGTGAGCACATTACACTTTCTGATCCACAGCAGGTGGAGGCAGAGACTTTCCAGGTCCTCCGCACTCAGAGGATTGCTAGAGGCCAGAACGTTGCTGAGTCCGAGTCAGATGACGAGCCTCTGGACTCGATCATGTCACAGTTGCTGGAGCTGCAAAGGCAAGCTCAGGAACAGCATGTCCCCTGCACTCCTCAGATTGCAAGGCATGACAAAGGAGTCTGTCCATCTTCAGACTGTGGTGATAGCACCAGCATGCCAATGCACTGAGGTCAACACTGGCAGGATGGCGGCCACCATGGAGACCTTGATCCAGGATGTCACTCCTGCACTGCTACACTGGCTTAACTCCATCGCTGATGCCATAGTTGGCCTCCAACAGTGTATACATGAGAGGAGTGCTGGGCAGCTTGATCTCACTCCAGCTATCCCTTCCACTCAGGAAGTCAGCCAGGGGCCCTCGGGCACCCACAGGAGGTGCACATTCCGGGGCCATCAACCCAGGTGACTCTGAGAGTGACCATCCCATCCAAATCCTATCTTCCTGTGACCTCTGCAGGTCCAGCTTCACAGGCCAAGGAGATCGCCACTGCCACACAGCAGGAGCCCAAAAGCAGGCCAGGGCCCTCCAAGTCTGGGCCCTCCAGAGGACGCCTGCCAAAGTCATCACAGACAGGGTGTCACAGTCAGCAAGCTGCCTCCATCTCTGCTGTGGCTGTCTGGGGAGCACCAAGATATAGCGGCAGGGTTAGGAAAGTTAGGTAAAAGTAGTTGCACAGCCTGGCCATGGATATTGATCACTTGTACATACTGTTCACTATTGTCAATAAATTTCTAAGAATGTGACCCTGTCTGTGGATCCTTGTTCTGATGAGCAGTGTTCTTGTCACTCAGATTCTGCACAAGATAAAGGCAGATGTCTCAGTCCAGGGCCTCTGTGCTCTGTGCAGCCTTCAGACAACAGTGATAGTCCAGCCTCACACTCCCTGGAAACAATACTGATGCCTGCACCTCGGCGGTGATGGTCATTGCTGCCAGAATGTAGTGGGCAGGCACCACAGAGTTCCCTCATTCTCTCTGTGTGCTCCCAGCACCTTTAAGGTGGGGCTGGCCTCCTTCACACCAGCATCTGTGACCAGTGACACTGTGTACCAGCTCCTGCAGGGCTGAGATGCTGAAGGCGGTACAGCATCAGATGCGTCTAAAGTTTCTTGGCTGCGTCTCTGAGATGGCCCTGATCATGGGGCGCAAGCGAGCTGCCCTCGGCCAGACAGGAGTCAAACATTCTCAGAGGCTACATGAAGATCTATGGAGTGTCCACATTGCATCTTGTCATCAGCTTCCTGCGATCGAGTACCATTAGGGCCTCTACTGCATCGCTATGACAGGATCATTCTCACAGAGGGTATTGGCGCTGCCATAAGCCAGACTGGAGTCAAACATTCATAACTGCGATGTGAGGATTTACAGGGACACCTCACTGCATGTCATCATCATCCTCCACAAATCTGGCAGCTATGAGGGCTTCCCAAGTGCCCCTGCCTCGTCTAGCCAGTGTGAGAGTCTCATCCCCACCATCGTCACCACCGAGGACCCCCTTATCCTCATCCTCTTCAGCGTCCTCCTCATTGGAGGAGACATGCAGCTCCTCCACTCCTTCTCAGCCAGCGACTCTCCCCATTGCAGCGCCAGGTTGTAAAGGGCGCAACAGACAATAATGATGCACAACACCCTCTATGGACTGTATCGCAGAGCCCCACCAGACCACTCCAGGCACTGGAACATAATCTTCAGCATCCCGATAGTCTGCTCCAACAAGTTGCGAGCTGCTGCATGAGCCTCATTATAGCGTTGCTCTGCTGCAGCCAGTGGCTGCCGCATGGGTGTCATCAGCCACGGCCTTTTCAGGTAGACCTTGTCCCAAGGAGCCAACCCTGAAGCCTCTGTGGACCCTGGAGGACTGCAGGGATCTGCGAGTGACTCAGGATGTAGGCGTCGTGCACAATTCCTGGAAGCCAGGTGCATACCTGCAGGATGCGTTTCTGGTTGTCGCATACCAGCTGCACGTTCAGTGAGTGGAAGCCCTTGCGATTGATGAAGTCCACCGAGTGTAGCGACGGAGACCTGAGCACCACATGAGCGCAGCCAACTGCACCCTGCACCTGTGGTAATCCCGAGATCAGGGCAAATCTAATGGCCTTTGCATCCTGGCTGTCCTGGTCCTGGGCGAAATGCACCAAGTTGTGTGCCATGGAGAAGATGGCGTCCGTGACCTCATCGATACGTTTGTGGGGGGTGGATTGTGAAATCCCACAGAGGTCACCTGTGGAGCCCTGAAAAGAGCCACTGGCATAGAAATTGAACGCCGCGGTCACTTTCACAGTCATTGGCAGTGGATGCCCTCCACGTCCTCTTGGCGTCAAGTCCTGCAGTAAGTGGCAGATGTGAACCACCAGGCCTCTAGACATGCGCAGTCACCAGAGACACTGGTTCTGAGTCAACTGCAGGAATGGCAGGCGGCATCTACAGACCCTGGGTGCCGCCAGGCGCCGACCAGCCACGGCTCACTGTCGCTCCTGGGCAGCATGCGTGGAAGTCCCTGCTGCCCCTTCTTCATGAGGTTGCTGCTCCTGCTTTTGTGCAGCCAGCTGCCTCAGTCGCTCTTTCCTCAGACTTCTACAGTCTCTGTAGACCATCAGGCATACAGCTAGGTCACCAGGATCCATGATCCAGACATGGTCCTCCTGCAGCATGAAAGAGAGAGAGAGACGTGCTTATCATGGCTGTACTTAACACCTTCCCTGGCCCTGTGTGACCGCTGCTTAATGCTTCCCGGAGAGCGCTGGTCACTCCTTGGATGTCCAGAGATGAGTGCACTGCATGGCTGCTCTGTCAATCTGCGACATGGGGAGACACTGGTCCAAACCAGAATGCTGAGACTGCAAGGGGCTGTGAGCACCTCAAGCAGTGACTGCTACGTGGCCAGCGTTGGTGAGGAGATTGTACAATGTGTGCAGTCCAACTGCTCTGCGGTCCAATAATATGGTGGCGGATTTGAAGTCTGTGTCAGGGTGGTGGTAAGGTCTGGAGCGTTTGGTTGCCCTTTGGTGCCACCATGTTGCTTGCATGGGTGGGCAGACTAGGACCCCGACCACAATCATATCACTGTGACTGCGCCTGATCTGCCTTAGTTGCAGAGGCTTGGTCAGTTTATACTTACTCTACCCCCCACCTCAATTGCCTGTGCGTGGGATGCAGCACTAGGGCAGCACTTGACCGCCCCCCCAGCAGTCACCTCTGAGGCTGGCCAGCACTTGCCCCCAGACACACCCCCCTCCCCCCATCTCAGCAGTTGCCTCCGAGGCTGGCCAGCACTTGCCCCCAAGCCCCCCCCTACCTCACCGGCGCCTCCGAGGGTGGCCAGACACCAACCCCCCTCCCCCTCAGCAGTCATCTCCGAGGCCAGGCATCAGTTGCCCCCACCGCGCACACCCCCCCCCCCCCGCCGCCCCTGAGGCTTGTAAACAATGGGCGAGCTGTGGAGAACGCTGCTGCTCACTCACTTCAGTTCTCACAAAGTGAAGGCCGCAAGTGCAAGTCGCCTGTGTGCTGTTGTGAAACACGTCGGCGTGCTTTCCCGCTGACGTGGACAGACAATCTGGCAGGGTTCCAACAGCCTGGCAGGATGGCCTTTTAATTATATGCTAATATATTACAATTAGCTCCCTGCTGACTGATGGTGGGAAACGCAGCCCACCATCGGCAAGCTGAGCGGACAATCGTAGCCTGCTTTCACGCCGTGATGAAGCAGGTCGTGCTACATTTTCCACGCATGCCACCTATCACACCTGTTGCCAGTGGGCTCGGAAAATTCCACCCCTTGAAATGAGCAGGCTGCACACAAAGCAAAAAAAAAAAATTACAGGGGACAAGGACTGGCAGAACTACCCCTTTCATCTTGTCATTCCGTAAATTTATTTTAAAAATTGCTTTGCAACATTTTCCTAGGCTTTGTGGGTGACACAAACTTAATTTCACTGCTATGCTCCTTTCTTGGTTTATCTCTGCTAATTCATTTACATTTGTTGTATGATTTTGATGAGATCTTTGTTGGAATATCAGACAATATCTTAAATTTCTGAGTGTTATATTTCATTTGCCTTTAGTTTTCCCAATTGCATTGCATGGGAGAGAGCAGGCTCCAAGGTTTTTGGGCATGATGCCCAGTATTCACAGGAGTTCTGGAGGCCCTCTAGACACATGGTCAGAAGGCAATAGGAATAGATAGCTATGACGGTCGATGCCAAGAGTCTAGCCCCAAGGACCTGGAAGCAGTGTTGCAAGAAGTTCACTGATCTCACACGCGTGACCTGGTCAGTGAATGCATCTTCAAATACCATCTCCTACACACTGCACCATACACCTCGGACACTGCTCAATTCCCCACACTATCAACATTCACCGGTCTCTATCCATCAAAACTCATACCTGACATTCATATGGTCCACCGCGCCTTCACACACTTAGTACTTCTTCAGGCCTCATATCAATAACTCACAGCTTGCAGACATTGCTAGCTATTCAGCCACTTCACCCAAACAAACGCATGACACTAACCAACTTGTT